>NC_080165.1:134930067-135264186 GCF_950295315.1 Erinaceus europaeus | reverse complement strand
GCACAAGGAAGATCTCCCGGCAGGCAGCTCTTCCACAAACTCCACCAGAGGATTCTTGTCTAGAATTAGGGAAAATTCATTTCGGCTTGAGTTTCTGCAGGCCACACTTGGTGTAATTCCCAAGTACATCTTGAAAGCAACCTAACAGAGAAAAGCACACTTAACTGGAGTAGAAAGAGTACCTACCAGCTCACCTAAATACTCTATTCCAAGCAGCGTGGTACAGTGGCTAAGCCAATGGAGCTTGTAATGAAAACATGTGGACTCACACTCAGTGTTGAAATTTACCAGCTTGTGTAGGGCTTAAGTCTTTTTGTTTTCATGGACTATCCTAAGGGACTAATTTTCTCTAGAAGCAATATGGTTTATGAACCATAGAATTAAAGTATTACTGGAGCCAGGTGCTAGATCACCTGGTTAAGTGCTCATATTATAGTGCACAAGGACCTGAGTTTAAGACCTTGGTCCCCACATGCAGGGGGAAAGCTTCACAAGCGGTGAAGCAGGGCTGTGTGTGTCTTTCTGTTTCTCTCACTCCTCTCTCAATTTCTCTCTCTTAAATATACTTTAAAAAGAAATAAAGTATTACTTCCAAGAGAAAACTTTTTAAAAAATAAATAATTCTTTAAGAAGGCGAGGATCAAAACATGGTCAAATACTAGTGTGAGGTTTGTCACATGAAACTACTAAAGGATAAGGTCTTGGACTCAAAGGAACCATAAACACACCGGGTACAAACAATATGAAGGCGGTGGAGCAAAAGATGTGATGGGAAGACAGGTGTGTTTTGAGAAGTGAAGTGAGTCATATCACTAAGGATGACAAGTCTCTGAGAACAAGCAAAAGGGCAGTGAAGGCAGGCATATAAGCAAGTTACAAAGTAAGTTTTTGAAAAGTCTGTTATTTTACAAAGCTTAAAGAATTTTTTAATGTGGTGGTGGGAGAAACCTTGGAAACTATTTCTTTTGCATCCGCTGTTTCACAAACAAACTGTCATTCAGAGAAGTAAAATAGCACGGCAAAAACTGTACTATAATTTCTTAGCTCCTGGTCAAAGATTTCTTCTCACAAAATGAAGAAACTTGAAAATTGAAGCTTATTGGTAGAAATTTGTCAATATACAAAATTACCAATATACAAAACTATGTCCTCTCTCTCTCTCTCTCTCTCTCTCTCTCTCTTCTTATTTGGTTGTCACTGGGGCTAACTTCTTTAGATAGAAAGAGACTCTTAGGCCTGAGGCTGAGGCTCTGAAGCCCCAGGTTCAATCCTCTCCCTCCACCACCACAACCACAGGCCAGAGCTGATCAGTGCTCTGGTGAAACAAACAAACAAAAAATAGTACTGAACCTTCCCTCAGTGCAGTGGGAATTGGGCTCAAACTTAGGCCAAGCTCCTGACAAAGCAAGTGCAAACTATCTCACCAGCCTGATATAGCATTAGCTTTTTAACTCCCTTCGTTTTATTTTTTAAATTAAAATCAACATAAAACATTGAAACAATTCCCTCAAGTCATTTGTAAGTATAAGTAATAAATAGCTCACTTACTAACTTTTCAAACTCTCACAGATCCTGGTACACCATAAGTTTCATAACTATTTGAAAAAAACAACGTGACTGGTAATCCATTCAATTGCCAACACTATGTTTAATTTAAACTCACATTATAAAAGTTAGTATGATGTAATTCCTGTTTTGTAAGAGCTCATAGTAAAAATGACCTATAGCTATATTATGCAAGAATTGGACTGAGAGGCTAAGTCTTACAAGCACAATGTTATGTTTTAGGAATCAACCCTGAAAACAGTCATAAGAAAAAAATTTCTACTTTGATCACCAATGTTGAGTAAGGATTTTCCAAGTGGGCAAGGTAGACATTTTAGGTATATGGGCATATAGGCATGAAATTCCATGATAAAATTTAGGGATGGAGACCAGGTGGTGGTCTCTCACTCTCTCTTATATCCTGATCCCCTCTTGATTTCTGGCTGTCTCTATCCAATAAATAAATAAATAAATAAATAAATAAATATAATAATGAAAAAATTAAAAAAAAAGAGTTTGAGCCCCTGGTCCCCACCTGCAGGGGGAAAGCTTCACAAGTGATCAAGCCGTACTACAGGTGTCTCTCTGTCTCTCTCCCTCTCCTCTCAATTTCTCCCTTTTCCTCTCAATTTCTGGCAGTCTCTATCAATAAATAAATAAAGATAATAAAATTTTAAAAATAAATAAAATAAGGTAAAATGTAGGTATGAAGGTTGACATCTATCAACAGTAAGCAACATAAAGGTCAAAAGAGCTGAGTAAAGTGAAGCAGAATTACATTTCTGTTTTAGAGGGATCTCCTTTGTGTTAGCATGGAGGATGAATTCAGGATTGAGGGTGAGAATATGTATGAGATTAAAGGCACAGATACCAGATACATGTTTTTGATGAAGGTCTCTCTCTCTCTCTGTAATCCAGGATTATTGCTGGAGCTCAGTGCCTGCACTACGAATCCACTGCTCCTGGAGGCCACTTTTCCCATTTTCATTGGATAGGACAGAGAGAGACTGAAAGAAGAGGGGAAGACAGAGAGGAGGAGAGAAAGATAGACACCTGCAGACCTGCTTCACTGCTTGTGAGGCGACCCCCCTGCAGGTGAGGAGCCAGGGGCTTGAACCAGGATCCTTACTCAGGTCCTTGCGCTTTGAGCCATGTGTGCTTAACCCGCAGAGCTATCACCCAGCTCCCTGTCTTTCTCATTTTTGTCTGTCATTCAAAACTCCAAAATTTCCACACATTTTCAGCTAGCCCATGTTGTAAAATTTGAGCAGGACCCTGATACTAGTCAGCTTAAGAAGCTGTAAAATGTGTCTTCCTGACCTTGTCAAGTAGCAAAAGGGAAAAAGTGATCATGAAATTCCTGGCTTGGAGACTTGGCTTGGCTCTCAATCAATTGACTGAAAACCATTTCTGTTAATATCGATTGCTCTGCCTAGAAATTCCTAGGCTATTATTTATATATGTTTTTTTTTTAAAAATAAATCCTTAATCCAAGCCATCTGGAAATAATACTAAAATGGATACTGTGTACTTTAAATTTACTTTAACTCTCAGTGTTTTGGCTCTTGTTTCATGGTCCAGTCTCCACCAGTAGGAGGCATTAGCTGAACACTATTGGGAAATATTCATTCCTAGGGAATGACATTGTTTTCTTATCTAGCTGAATGCTGTCTGAGAAGGAGGACTGTTGTTTCTAATGAAAGAAGAGCTCCACCCTTAGCCAACCACTGCCACAGCTGCTCTGCTAATAAATAAGGGCAAAGCACTTCTTTTTTGTGTGAATCTCCAACATGGATGCTTTTCAGGGGATTTTAAAATTCTTCAGTAACCAGAAAACTGTGATAGGCTACAGCTTTATGGCTCTGCTGACTGTGGGAAGTGAGCGTCTCTTTTCACTCGTGGCTTTTAAGTGTCCCTGCAGTGCTGAGAATACAGTCTATGGACTGGTTTTCCTTTTAGCTCCAGCCTGGGTGTTACTGATCTTGGGGTTTTTTGTGAACAACAGATCATGGAGACTTTTCACAGGATGCTGTGTGAATCCCAGGAAAATCTTCCCCAGGGATCAAATTTGCCAGTTCTTCTCTATCTTTGGTCAAATCACTCTGAGCTCACTGGTGGCTCCAATGATGTGGCTTTCTGTGGCTCTGCTCAATGGAACTTTTTATGAATGTGCCATGAGTGGGACAAAGAGTGAAGGACTCCTGGAACTGATCTGCAAGGGCAAGCCTAGAGAGTGCCGGGAAGAGCTCTACAAAGTCTCCTGTGGCAAGACCAGCATGCCGGCCACAGACAATGAAGAACTGAAACTCTCCCTGCAAGCCCAGTCTCAGGTAAGAAAGGAAAACTGGTCTTTTCCTCTGAGGCTAAGCCTGCAGTACTCTTTCTCTATTCCTTTCAGACTCAAACTGTCAAAATCCTACTAGAACATTTTGTAACAACGGAGATTAGAATGCGATGTAGTGGGAGTCGGGCGCAGAGGGCTAAGCGCACGTGGCTCAAAGTGCAAGAACCGGCATAAGGATCCAGGCATAAGGATCCGGGTTCAAGCCCCCGGCTCCCCACCTCCACAGGAGTCGCTTCACAAACGGCGAAGTAGGTCTGCAGGTATCTATCTTTCTCTCCCCCTCTCTGTCTTCCCCTCTTCTCTCCATTTCTCTCTGTCCTATCCAACAACGACGACAACAATAATAACTATAACAATGAAACAACTAGGGCAACAAAAGGGAATAAATAATTTTTTTTTAAAAAAAAAAGAATGTGATGCAGTATTAAGACTATCTCAGGAGAAGCTGTTAGGAGGTTGGTGGCTCAGTAAAATTGCTGGATATATATATATATATATATATATATATATATATATATATATATATATTTTCATTTATGAATAGAAAATGTCCTCCGGGCTCTGACTCTATAAATACTTAAGTATTTTAAAAGGATATCTTTATAAGTAATGCATGACACTAACTTGCATTTCAGTGTTAATAGCAAAACTGTTGTTAGACATTTCTACTTCCAGAAAATTATTTTAAAACTGGTTTCTCGTAGAAATAAATGCAGTATTTATCTATAAAACATGGCTGAGTCAACTGAGCTAACACTTTTCAAAGCTGCATTTGATAGTAATACAGTAATCTCCTTACGTGATTTCTGATAACTTCAGTATTGTCAAGATTGAGAAGAATTTCCCAGATAAAATGAGACTTGACAGACTTTAAATGGCCTTCAGTGAAAAAGAGACAATACTCTCTTGGGAGAATATTTCCTGGCTATTTGTACTGTACAGCTGAATAAGCTGTTATAATACTTTAGAAACTCAAGATTTTGGGCACTGTTTTATTTAACAAGAAAATTATGTTTTTTTTTAAATCTAACTGACACAAGGAAGCAGCTTATCATTCTTCCAGGTCAATAAGCACAAATCCAGATATGAAGCTTTACCCTGGCCTCAGGAAAACACTGATTTCTACTTCTGAGGAGTAGGCACTACATTCCAAAAGCCAAAGCGGACTCTAGTAGAAGACAAACAGATTCCCAATTTGTCACAAATGTTATTTGTGTCAGAGTGAATTCACTGAGAGGACTATAGTTGTGTTTCTGTTTTTCTCAACAGGACTTAACGATACAGGGGAAAGTCTATTTTAAAATCACAGGTTCCAAAACTGATTTGCAATATATTTACATACTTTTCATACACTGTTAAGGCAAAAAAAAAAAAAAAAAAAAAAACCCAGAATCTTTTGTTTAGTGCAAAAAGAACATCTCAGATAAAAACATGTTAGCTCCCCAATTTTTTTTTTTTGCTGAAGGAAGGTGTTAATTATGAATGTTATGACACAATGGATGACGGATGATGGATGATTTATGTCCTCAGGCACCAGACTCCATTCAATTAGTGCCAGATCCAAGCACTTATCACTGTATGAGTCTTTCTTCTCTAAATACAGGCATCAGGAAGTCATGAATGTCCTGTCATAGCTGAGCCTGTCACATTGATCTATTTACTTCTCAGCATGAGAAGAACCTGGGGCTGATTCCTAGGGGAAGATGCATGAGCATTGTGGACAAAAGTAATTATATGAATATCAGTTGCTACCCACATGGTTTAGACAGGTGGGAATATACAGCCCAGGCTAATACTTTTGTGAGTGGGTAGGGGTGGGAAAATTAATCTCATTCACAGGGGGGTAGAGAAACAGGAAATAGGGGGTCAGGTGGTGGCGCACCTGGTTAAGTGCATATAGTACGATGTGTAAGAACCTGGGTTCAATCTCCCGCTCCCCACCTGCAGGGGGAACACTTTACAAGTGGTGAAGCAGGTTTGCAGGTGTCTGTCTTTCTCTCTTCCTCTCTATTTCCCTTCCCTTCTCAATTTCTCTGTTCTTTCACATAAAATGGGAAAAAAACAAAAAAAGAAAAAAATGGTTGCCAGGAGCAGTGGATTCATAGTGCTGGCACAGAACCCCAGTGATAAACCTGGTGGGGGTGGGGAGAGAGAGGGAGAGAGAGAGAGAGAGAAGCCAGATAGGTAGTTGTAAAATGTAGAATGGAGTAGTTGTAAGAAATTGGTCTCAGAGTTGTCTAGACTTAGGTTTAAATATCAATTGTATCACATATCAGTTGTAACTCAGAGTTAGTGTTTTGACTTCTCTGAGTTTTGGTTTCCTGATAGTTGGGAGGTAATAACACCTGGCTTTGAAAATTACTGGGAGGTACAAAGATAATGGGCATAAGAGGAGTTAAGGAAGCTGACACACAGTAAGTAAGCGTTCTAACTTAATGAGAAAATTAAGGGTTTGAAGGTGCAGACTCATGCAGAACAAGGACAGTGTTAAAGGCTCGAGAAGGAGAATCCACCTTGTTAAATTAAACACTGGGTATGATAAAATGGGGAAGCCCAAGAGTATTCAGTTCTCAGCACTCAGGAGAAAGCAAGTCAGTGCTAAGGTGATAGGATGCAGTGGTACAGAGATATGAAGAGAATCAGATAATTTAATTTTAAAATACTTTTATAGGATATATAGAGAGAGAAATCAAGGGGAGGAGATAGAGAGGGAGACAGAGATAGCTGCAGCCTTGCTTCACCACTCATGAAGCTTTTCCCCTGTCGGTGGGGACCAGGGGCTTAAACCTGGGGCCCTTGTGCTCTGTCATGTGAGTGCAGAACCAGGTGCACCACCGCTTGGCCTCAAGAATCAGATAATTTACAACTCAAGCAGCACTAGCTCAGATAATGGAATGAAATAGCATTCAGGAGTCCAGGTTCTAAGGAAGGAGAAGATAGACAATGAAGAGAAAAATCAAAGGTAGCCAACCACAGATGATTTGGGCAAATAGGAGGTCTTTGACCACATAGTAACTGTGCCTTATGCACATACGTTTGAAAAATAACATGTGATGTTAACAAACTCTTAATGAATGCACTTTTGTACCCACATCATGTCATTTTAGTCTAAATTATCATCTGAAGTCAGTAGCTCCTATCTTGTCACTGGGGAAAATGAGACACAGAAAATATCCATAATCAGGAGAGGTTGAAATTTAAATCCAAGCTGTTGAAGTTAGGATTTATCTGACCTGAGACCCTTCTCAGTAACTTCTTAGTCTTAACCAGAGTTTGGAAACCACCAATTTAAAATATGGTGGTTCTGTTACAGTGTGAATGAATTAATTTACAGTTTGTTATTTCTATCTTCAAATAGTTACAAGTGCTAAGAAATAATAAAAGTCATCTAACTGCAAAGACAGGGAAATTATGGAAGAGCTGTGTTGGTTGTCCAACTATAGACAAATTTCAATTGTAAAAGATGTAATTAGAACATAAAAGAAATAACTTTTAACAGGAGGAAACAAAACTAAACAAAAGAAAACCAGTTTGGATTCAGAAAAGAATTTCATTTTTCTACTTACCAACACTAAAAGCCAGTAACACTGAGGATTTGGAACGATCCTAATTTTTTTTTTCTGGGTAGGATTTAATGTCCATACCTTTAGTTTTCTCATTGTATTATGTCTGTCTCATATTATCATTGGTAATGAAGAACAGTGTTTTTCTCTCGGAAGATTTTCTGTCCTCTTCAAACAAGGTAACATGAACCATAAATCAGTTACTGGCAACATATGTGCATTGATTAATGCTTGAAAACATTGGCTAGAGGAGTGGTGCTTGACTTGAATGACCACATTTACTAGAATTCTTCCCTCTACTTAGTTCATATTCTTTGAGGGTCTGGGTTGTCAAACTCTTCAGCAATGTGTATTTTTTCCCTTTTCCTCTTACTTGACTTTTTAATATTTCTTTGCATTCCACCAATGGTAGTTAGGAGAATCGAGATTCTGTAAATTCTAACTTTATTTTTGAGTTTAAGTGCTATTAAAATTAAGATGACTTGGAGCCAGGCAGAGGCAGGTTCAAGCCCCTGATCCTCACCTGCCTGCAGAGGGAAAGCTCAATGAATGGTGAAGCAGGGTTGCAGCTGTTTCTGTCTCTTTCTCTCTCTCTCCCTCTCTTCCCCTCTCAGTTTCTCTCCATCTCTATTTAATAACAAATAAATAATAATATTTAAGAAAAAGAACCTCAGGCTTGAGAGTACAATGCTTTATCCACTGCACCACCTCTCGGACTATTTAAGAAAAAGAAAGAAGAGAAAAGAGAAAAAGCAAAAATTAGGATGACTTCTTTCAACTATGGCAACGGCCGTAGTATTTTAGTTAGACACTCTCCGCCACCGCCATTCTGATGTCCCTGAGAAGTAGCTGTACTCTCACATGTCTGGAATCTTTCTTTCTTTCTAAGGTTCTAGGCTGGCTCCTGATTTGTTCAGCATCTTTCTTCTCCCTGCTCACCACTTGTTATGCTCGTTGCCGATCGAAAGTTAGCTACCTTCAGATGAATTTTTGGAAGACATATGCAGAAAAGGAGAAGGAGCACTTGGATAATAAGTTCCTGGAGTACGCCAACAAGCTGAGTGAGAGAAACCTGGAGTGCTTCTTTGAAAACAAGAGGCCCGTTGCCTTCCCCATGCCCACATTTGCAGCTTGGGAGGCTGCTTCAGAGCTGCACTCTTTCCACCAAAGCCGGCCGTACTACAGCACACTCCATAAAGTGGTAGAAGACGGGCTGGAACTTGGGCCTGAGAATCATGAGACCACAATGATCCTTGTGGGTAGTGCCCAGAGTGTATAACTCATCCCCCACCACTGCTTGACTGTGTTCAAGGCGCTGTCATCCTGACTTCTTCCTCCTGCATCAATAGCACCTCTGAGGGTGGGTCACATTGAGTACTTCTTTGTAAGACAACAAGCTAAGAGAAGCAGCTTGATAGCTCCTGTACACAGCCAGCATGGGGTTTGTGCTCAGACTAACGCTTAGTGACTGTACACGGATGGGAACTAAGGTACTCTTTCATTTATCAGGGCTTGGGTTCCATCACTTCATATACTCTATAGCAAGACTCATGCAAGAGGGCCTCTAACTCTGTGAATACTGACCTTGGCATTTGGAATAAAAGGAGAGACTTATAATTAAGACAAGATGGACAGAGACTGAATTACACGGAGTTTGTGGTGTGGTCGGCAGGAGTCCTTGTGCTCTAAGTCTATCCCACCGCTTTTCAAGGATGTCTGTAGTTCTGCTATTTGAAATTCATTCCCTTGGAACCTGAGGTTCTCAAAAATAGCACGTGGACAGGATACAGTACCCATAGTTTAAAGTTCTTCAGGTTTCCACTGTGTATTATTAGAAAGCTCCATAGCTAGTACTGTAGTAATACTTTTTTTGTACTAGGTACTTTTGTCTTTGTGAACCTCTTCCTCCATTAACACACACATAAGCATATACTCATATAGTTAGGACTGTGTCGCTTAAAAGATAAATGCATTAATATATGTCAAAATATTTTTTTCAGTCTAAAAGTTTCTTTCGGATTAAAAAGAAAACTCAAAAATCATCTTTGAGGACCCCTACAAATATTGTAGGCTCAAGACACAAAACCTATTGTGTCTTGAGCAGGTATGCTGACCCTGACTAGAGGTCTGGGGAAATTGTCCAAAGCAGTGTTTTATAGTGTTATATTTATCAGAAATAGTACAAGTTTTGCTTTCAGCTATATAACATAGCTATATTATTTTAAGTACCTTTGTGTATTTTTTTGATCACCCCCAAAATCTCTCAGTAAAATTGTTACTCAAACATGTACCATGTTTTACATCTTGTAGTACTGGGAGTGGATGGCCTTCTCTCTGGGGACTAACTTCTTGAGTTAATGAGGCCTATAGAAATGAGGCTTAGGACAGGGGACCAGGAGATAGCTCACACAGTAGAGCTTACATTTTGCCATGCAGAGGGCCCTGGGCTTGAGCCCCTGGACACGGCATGAAGCACCTGCAAGGGAGATGCTTCTTGAGTAGAAGAGCAGTGCTTTGGTATCTTTCTCTTTCTCTTTCTTCCCTTCTATTTCTCTGTCCCTCTCTGCCTTTCATGGTCGAGGAGGGTGGGGGGAAGAAGAGGAGATGTGAGGGAGAGGAGGAAGTGGAGGAGGAAAGTTCACTGGGATCCGTGGAATTGTACAGGCACTGAACTCCAGAGAAAACTCTAGGGCTGAAGAAAATAATAATAAAAGAGACCCAACAAGAATAATTTTTAAAAACTAATTTAATTTTTTAATTACCACCAGGGTTGGTTGTTTTTTTTTTCCTTTCTCACCCTCCCTCCCTCCCTTCCTTCCTTTTAAAAATTTTTTAAATATTTATTTATTATTTATTCCCTTTTGTTGCCCTTGTTGTTTTATTGTAGTTATGATTGATGTCATCATTGTTGGATAGGACAGAGAGAAATGGAGAGAGGAGGGGAAGACAGAGAGGGGGAGAGAAAGATAGACACCTGCAGATCTGCTTCATCACTTGTGAAGAGACTCCCCTGCAGGTGGGGATCCTTAAGCTGGTTCTTGTGGCTTTGTGCCACCTACGCTTAATCCGCTGCGCTACCGCCCGACTCCCCCCCCTTTTTTTCTTTTTGATAGAGACAGAGAGAAATTGAAAGGGAAGGAAGATAGAGAGGGAGAAAGAGAGACACCTGCAGCATTGTTTCACAGCTCATGAAACTCCCACTTCCCCTTACCCCTCCACAGGTGGGTGCTGTGGACCTTGACTCTAGGTCTTTGGTGATGGTAATAGATGCTATGTGCCAACCCCCCACCTCTCCCCACCCGCCAAGTGTAATTAAGTCTTGTGGTCTTGGGTTTTTTTCTTTTCTTTTTTCAGAGATAGGTCCTTATATACATGTGATTTTACCTTACTGGGCTACTTTCTCATTGAGAGAGAAAGAGATAAAGACAGAGAGTGGTCCAAGAGGTGGTGCAGTGGATAAAGCACTGGACTCTCAAGCCTAATGTCCCAAGTTCAATCCCTGGCAGCACATGTACCAGAGTGATGTCTGGTTCTTTCTCTCTCTCTCCCCTCTTCTTTCTCATGAATAAATACCATCTTTAAAAAAAAAAAAAAACCTGCAAGGGGAAAGTTTCACAAGTGGTGAAGCAGGACTGCAGGTGTCTCTCTGTCTCTCTCCATCTTACTTCCCCCTCCCATCTCAATTTCTCTCTGTCTCTATCCAATAATAAATAAATAAATATATTTAAAAAAAAAAAAAAGACAGAGATAGACAAAGAAAGAGGGAGCGTGAGAGACACATAGCATCAGAGTTTTCTTCAGTACCACAGCACTGCCCATGTGGTCTATGAGCTGGAAATCAGATCTCAAACATGTGAAGAAGCATGCCACACCTGGTCAGCTATCTCTTCTGTCTGCTTTTAATTCTTGTTTAACCTATTCTTATCCTTTCTTTTCCTTTTGCCAACCTATGCCACCAAAATAAATACTTAACTTTTGGACATTTGTAGCCCTTCACCTACAAGGCAAAGCACAGTGAACAGTAGACTTTAATATACGCTTCTTGGGGCTGGGTGGTGGCACACCTGGTTGAGCACAGAGACCTAGGTTCAAGTCTCTGGTCTTCACCCGCAGGAAGTAAACTTCACAAGTGGTTGAAGTAATGCTGCAGGTGTCTGTCTCTTTCCTGCTCTAAATTCTCCTTCCTTTTGATATCTGGCTGTTTCTATCAAATAAATAAAGATAATAAAAATTACACACACACACACACACACACACACACACACACACACACACGCACACACACTTCTTATGTGGCAGCTGTGAAGACCAGGGCTTTTCTTCTTTGTGTGATTATTACTATGAGTATTATCAGATATTCAACCTGACTCTGTCATTGTCTCAAAATTTCCAGAAGCCTACAGCTGTCTTGAGTTGCTGACACACAGAAAGCGTTGGCTCTGATTCTAATTATTTATAGGAGTGGCCTCTGACTAAGACTAAATGAACTCCAAAACATAGGCTAAGCACAAAGAGATTTTATGCTTAGGAAAAAAAAAAAGAAGAAGAAGAAGCAGCAGCATAGGAAGAGTCAAAAGGGCAAACCGAATTACAGAAGTTAGAGTTTAAGAAGGTTAACTCCAGAAGAATGTCTACCTTACCAAAGCAAGGAAAGTGCCAGTGGTTTCAAATTTATACCTTTTTGAGTAGGGTTTTGATAAAGAGAATTGGGTTAGTATAAACCCCTTGGGTGGGGGGGAAGGTGTAGGGAGTTGGAGGTGAACATGTCTCTGACACAAAATTTTTGTATTTGAATCTGGAATCTGGTAGGAAAATTTTTTATTATAATGATAGTTATAGAAAGGCAAAAAGAGAAGCGTGGAAGGATCCCAGTTTGAGCCCCTGGCTCCCCACCTGCAGGGGGGTTGCTTCACAGGTGGTGAAGCAGGTCTGCAGGTGTCTATCTTTCTCTCCCTTCTTTGTCTTCCCCTCCTCTCTCCATTTCTCTCTGTCCTACCCAACAGCAACTATAGCAATAACAACAACAACAACGATAAACAACAAGGGCAACAAAAGGGAAAAAATGGCCGCCAGGAACAGTGAATTCATAGTGCAGGCACCGAGCCTCAGCAATAACCCTGGAGTCAAAAAAAAAAAAAAAAAGGCAAAAAGAATGAAGAATATCGAACACCAAAGCTTCCTCCAGTGTCGTGGGAGCCAGACTTGAACTGTACTTGCACACAAGGCAAAGCAGCACACCATTAAGTGAGCTGTTTGGCCACAGGCCAGGTAATACTTTAGCGTCCAGCTGTTTATTCAATTGCGTTAGGCAGCAAAAACACGGCTAACTATGGGAGCATTCATGTTCTTAATTCTGCTCCGCCACTAAGGAGGAATGGCAAAAATCAACATTTATTGATGACCTACTTGGTGCTTGAAACTTTACATATGAGTTATTTTATTTAAACTTGTATTTACTTTTTATTTTAATGAGAGGGAGAGAGAGAGAGAGAGATTCAGAGAGAAAGAACGAGCATGGCTATCTCTGGCTTCTGGTAATGTTGAGGTTTGGAGCTCAGGAGCCTCAGACAGGAAAATCTTTTGCATAATCATCATGCTCTCTTCCTAGCATGAGTTATATATTTATTACAGACATACTGGGAAAGACTTGTTACTGCTTCCGTTTTTATGAAGAGCAACTACAGTCCATAAAGATTAAGGTTAAGAGATAAGTTATGGTCTGAATTTGAACCTATATTTGTTCTCATACTTAACTTCTACCACACAACTGCTAACTCACATTGCTGTATTTTTCAAGGATTCATTTAAGCCTTAGAAGCGTGTACCTGTGGTCTGGGAGATGGTGCAGTGGATAAAGCACTGAACTCTCAAGCATAAGGTCTCAAGTTCAATCCCTGGCAGTACATGTACCAGAGTGAAGTCTGGTTCTTTCTCTCTCTCCTCCTACCTTTCTCACTAATAAATAAAATATTGAAAAAGAGGAGGAGGAGGGGGAGGGGGAGGGGGAGGGGAGGGGAGGGGGAAGAGGAGGGGGAGGAGGAGGGGGAGGAGGAGGGGGAGGAGGAGGAGGAGTAGGAGAGAAGAAGAAGGAGAAGAGGAAGAAGAAGAAGAAGGAGAAGAAGAAGAAGGAGAAGGAGAAGGAAGGGAAGGAGAAGGGAAAGGGAACGGGGATGGAGAAGGGGAAGAAGAATTTTCCTGAGTGTTGAATTAGTATATCTGTGTTTCTTTTAAACTTGTCCTAAATTTTAAAGTTAGAAGAACATAAATTCCTAGTCAGCTGTTTGCTTGGTTTACTTCTGGGAACTAATGTCTGTCTCCAAGTTCCCAGGCCTCTACCTTGGCCTTTGCCCTCTTGTCTATCCTGTACAGCTGTTTTACCATGGGCCTCTAAACTCTTGTGACAGTTATGTTCAAATCATGTTTCTCTTCTACTTTATCAATAAGGATAATTTTCAATCGTATTTCCTTTTATAAAAGTTACAATTAATATAGAAAGAATTTTCAGAAGCAAGAAGTCTATAAAAGTCCTAAACCATACCCTACACTTTAATTTCTTTCTGTAAGAACCTTTATCTCTGTCCACAGAACCTAGACAGTTTTACAATTTCAGATTTTCTGAGCCTATAGTGACACCAGTGTGAAAAAGAATTCCTTAAATGCTTCAAATTGTAGTGAAAAGTGAGTTTAAAATGAGAAAAATAAATTAAATTCTCCTAATCATACTCTCAGAACTAATAAAAGAATAAGAATAAAGTAAGAAAAGTAAAACACAGGTCATATTGATAATTGAGCTTATGAGCAATACCTCAAAATATATGCACCTTTTGGTAGAGTACATTACCTATTAAATAGCTACTAGTTGCACTATAACATTTTATTTCTAGGCCTCAACATCAAGACGTGTGCTTTGAAATATAATGATTGCTGATGATATCAACAGAGCATGGTTATTTTTCCCTAGGGTTTTGTTGGTATTCATTGTCATAAAAAGAAGCATAAGGGATAGTAATCAGTGTCTTTAAAATAAAATAAAAGTGCTTCCTTAAGCAATCAAACAAATAATGAGTAGGGGGCTGGGTGGTGGTGCACCTGGTTGAGTGCACAAGTTGCAATGTGCAAGGACCTGGGTTTGAGTCCCTGGGTCCCCACCTGAATGAGGAAAGCTTTGCGAGTGGTGAAGCAGGGCTGCAGGTTTCTCTCTGCCTCTTGCCTTCTCTATTGCCCCCTTCCCTCCCCATTTCTGGCTGTCTCTATCTAATAAATAAATAAAGATTAAGAAAAAAATTAAAACAAATAGTAAGTAGATCTCACTGAATCTGCATATAAAGTGAAAAAAGTTAGAGAAATATGCAGTTAAAAGGAGGATGGGAACTCAGAACTCCTGTTATGGGTGTGGTGTGGAGCTATACATTGTAATCTTACAATCTTGTAACCCACTATTAATGTCAAATAAAAACAAGAAAAAGAAAAATGTAGGTACAAATGAGTATTTGATTTTTTGTTTGTTTGTTTGATTTTGGATGTCCTTAGAGAGACAGCATCTCTTTTTTACCAGAGCACTGTTTAGCTCTGGCTTATGGTGGTGGAAGGATTGAACCTGGGACTTCTGAGCCTCAGGCATGAGAGTCTGTTTGCATAACAATTATGCTTCTACCCTCTCCCAAAACACAGCTTCTCTACTTACCTATTTTTCCAAGAACAAATTAGTCATCCCAACCACTGGTAGGGTGGTCTTATTTCAATTAAGACTATCCAATTTTTTTGTTTTTCTCTAGTGTTTTTCACTTCTTTCTTTAAAAAAAATAGAAAAAGAGAGAGAGAAAAAAGAAAAGAAAAAAGAAAGAAAGAAATCTAAGAATCTCCAAAAGAAAGCTAGGACAACCTCGGTTTTTTCATATGCTGAGATATTTGGAGATTGAACAATTTCCCCAGCACATCTTTGATAATATATCAAGAAGATAAATCACTTAGATAAAGCCAGAATTTCTATAAACAGAAGTGGAAAAATGGACATTTAAAACTAAGGTGAGATGACTCACAAAGTTTAATGAAACTTGAGTCTAAGATACACTTCTCTAGGAGTCGGGTGGTAGGTGTCTTATCTTTCTCTTTCTCTCACTGTCTTCCCCTCCTCTCTCCATTTCTCTCTGTCCTATCAAACAACAATGACAACAGTAATAACTACAACAATAAAACAACAAGGGAAACAAAAGGGAATAAATAAATATTTTTTAACAAATCCAGTTACAAAGAAGACTAAGGCAACCATAAACCTATGGGACTACATCAAATTAAAAAGCTTCTGCACAGCAAAAGAAACCACTATCCAAACCAAGAGACCCTTCACAGAATGGGAAATCTTTACATGCCATACATCAGACAAGAGGCTAATAACCAGAATATATAAAGAGCATGCCAAACTCAACAACAAGAAAACAAACAACACCATCCAAAAATGGGGGAAGGACATGGACAAACTATTCACCTCAAAAGAGATCCAAAAGGCCAAGAAACACATGAAAAAATGCTCCAAGTCTCTGATTGTCAGAGAAATGCAAATAAAGACAACAATGAGATACCACTTCACTCCTGTGAGAATGTCATACATCAGAAAAGGTAACAGCAGCAAATGCTGGAGAGGGTGTAGGGTCAAAGGAACCCTCCTACACTGCTGGTGGGAATGTCAATTGGTCCAACCTCTGTGGAGAACAGTCTGGAGAATTCTCACAAGGCTAGAAATGGACCTACCTTATGATCCTACAATTCCTCTCCTGGGGATATATCCTAAGGAACCCAACACACCCATCCAAAAAGATCTGTGTACACATATGTTCTTGGCAGCACAATTTGTAATAGCCAAAACCTGGAAGCAACCCAGGTGTCCAACAACAGATGAGTGACTGAGCAAGTTGTGGTATATATACACAATGGAATACTACTCAGCTGTAAAAAATGGTGACTTCACCATTTTCAGCCGATCTTGGATGAAACTTGAAAAATTCATGTTAAGTGAAATAAGTCAGAAACAGAAGGATGACCCCCACACCTATGGACATCTGATCTTTGACAAAGGGGCTCAGACTATTAAATGGGGAAAGCAGAGTCTCTTCAACAAATGGTGTTGGAAACAATGGTTTGAAACATGCAGAAGAATGAAACTGAACCACTATATTTCACCAAATACAAAAGTAAACTCCAAGTGGATCAAGGACTTGAATGTTAGACCACAAACTATCAGATACTTAGAGGAAAATATTGGCAGAACTCTTTTCCGCATAAATTTTAAAGACATCTTCAATGAAACGAATCCAATTACAAAGAAGACCAAGGCAAGTATAAACCTATGGGACTACATCAAATTAAAAAGCTTCTTCAAAGCAAAAGAAACCACTACCTAAACCAAGAGACCCCTCACAGAATGGGAGAAGATCTTTACATGCCATACATCAGACAAGAGTTTAATAACCAACATATATAAAGAGCTTGCCAAACTCAACAACAAGACAACAAATAACCCTATCCAAAAATGGGGGGAGGACATGCACAGAATATTCACCACAGAAGAGATCCAAAAGGCTGAGAAACACATGAAAAAATGCTCCAAGTCTCTGATGGTCAGAGAAATGCAAATAAAGACAACAATGAGATACCACTTCACTCCTGTGAGAATGTCATACATCAGAAAAGGTAACAGCAGTAAATCAATCAATGTGATCCACCACATCAACAAAAGCAAGACCAAAAACCACATGGTCATATCAATAGATGCAGAGAAAGCCTTTGACAAAATACAACATCCCTTTATGATCAAAACACTACAAAAAATAGGAATAGATGAAAATTCCTGAAGATAGTGGAGTCTATATATAGCAAACCTACAGCCAGCATCATACTCAATGGTGAAAAACTGGAAGCATTTCACCTCAGATCAGGTACTAGACAGGGCTGCCCACTATCACCATTACTATTCAACATAGTGTTGGAAGTTCTTGCCATAGCAATCAGGCAGGAGCAAGGAATTAAAGGAATACAGATTGGAAGAGAAGAAGTCAAACTCTCCTTATTTGCAGATGACATGATAGTATACATGGAAAAACCTAAGGAATCTAGCAAGAAGCTTTTGGAAATCATCAGGCAATACAGTAATGTGTCAGGCTATAAAATTAACATTCAAAAGTCAGTGGCATTCCTCTATGCAAACACTAAGTTAGAAGAAATTGAAATCCAGAAATCAGTTCCTTTTTCTATAGCAACAAAAACAATAAAATATCTAGGAATAAACCTAACCAAAGAAGTGAAAGACTTGTATACTGAAAATTATGAGTCACTACTCAAAGAAATTGAAAAAGACACAAAGAAGTGGAAAGATATTCCATGCTCATGGGTTGGAAGAATTAACATAATCAAAATGAATATATTACCCAGAGCCATCTACAAATTTAATGCTATCCCCATCAAGATCCCAAGCACATTTTTTAGGAGAATAGAACAAATGCTACAAATGTTTATCTGGAACCAGAAAAGACCTAGAATTGCCAAAACAATCTTGAGAAAAAAGAACAGAACCGGAGGCATCACACTGCCAGATCTCAAACTATATTATAGGGCCACTGTCATCAAAACTGCTTGGTACTGGAACATGAACAGACACACTGACCAGTGAAATAGAATTGAGAGCCCAGAAATGAGGCCCCACACCTATGGACATCTAATCTTTGACAAAGGGGCCCAGACTATTACATGGGGAAAGCAGAGTCTCTTCAACAAATGGTGTTGGAAACAATGGGTTGAAACATGCAGAAGAATGAAGCTGAATCACTGTATTTCACCAAATACAAAAGTAAATTCCACGTGGATCAAGGACTTGGATGTTAGACCAGAAACTATCAGATACTTAGAGGAAAATATTGGAAGAACTTTTTTCCGCATAAATTTTAAAGACATTTTCAATGAAACGAATCCAATTACAAGGAAGACTAAGGCAAGTATAAACCTATGGGACTACATCAAATTAAAAAGCTTCTTCACAGCAAAAGAAACCACTACCCAAATCAAGAGACCCCTCACAGAATGGGAGAAGATCTTTACATGCCATACATCAGATAAGAGTTTAATAACCAACATATATAAAGAGCTTACCAGACTCAACAACAAGACAACAAATAACCCCATCCAAAAATGGGGGGAGGAATTGGACAGAATATTCACCACAGAAGAGATCCAAAAGGCTGAGAAACACATGAAAAAATGCTCCAAGTCTCTGATTGTCAGAGAAATGCAAATCAAGACAACAATGAGATATCACTTCACTCCTGTGAGAATGTCACACGTCAGAAAAGGTAACAGCAGCAAATGCTGGAGAGGATGTGGGGTCAAAGGAACCCTCCTACACTGCTGGTGGGAATGTCAATTGGTCCAACCTCTGTGGAGAACAGTCTGGAGAACTCTCAGAAGGCTAGAAATGGACCTACCCTATGACCCTGCAATTCCCCTCCTGGGGATATATCCTAAGGAACCCAACACATCCATCCAAAAAAATCTGTGTACACATATGTTCTTGGCAGCACAATTTGTAATAGCCAAAACCTGGAAGCAACCCAGGTGTCCAACAACAGATGAGTGGCTGAGCAAGTTGTGGTATATATACACAATGGAATACTACTCAGCTGTAAAAAATGGTGACTTCACCGTTTTCAGCCGATCTTGGATGGACCTTGAAAAAAATCATGTTGAGTGAAATAAGTCAGAAACAGAAGGATGAATATGGGATGATCTCACTCTCAGGCCGAAGTTGAAAAACAAGATTAGAAAAGAAAACACAAGTCGAACCTGAAATGGAATTGGAGTATTACACCAAAGTAAAAGACTCTGGGGTGGGTGGGTGGGTGGGGAGAATACAGGTCCATGAAAAATGATGAATGAAATAGTGGGGGTTGTATTGCTAAATGGGAATCTGGGGAATGTTATGCATGTAAAAAAAAAAAAAAGAAGTAGAAACGCAAAGCAGAAATTGACTGAGTTTGGAGTATGGCACCAAAGTAAGAAAGCAGAAGTATACTAGAGTTTGCAGTGAGTACCTCCCTAATACTTCCTCTCCACTTTTCCAAGCTTTGGGTCCATGATTGCTCAACAATTTGTTTGGCTTTGTATGTTAACTCTCTTTTCAGTCACCAGGTTCCAGGTGTCATCAGGATGCCGGCCAGACTTCCCTGGATTGAAGACACCACCAATGTGTACTGGAGCTCAGCTTCCCCAGAGACCCATCCTACTAGGGAAAGAGAGAGGCAGACTGGGAGTATGGACCGACCAGTCAACGCCCATGTTCAGCGAGGAAGCAATTACAGAAGCCAGACCTTCTACCTTCTGCAACCCTCAATGACCCTGGGTCCATGCTCCCAGAGAGATAGAGAATGGGAAAGCTATCAGGGGAGGGGGTGGGTTATGGAGATTGGGTGGCGGGAATTGTGTGGAGTTGTACCCCTCCTACCCTATGGTTTTGTTAATTAATCCTTTCTTTAATAAAAAAAAAAAAAAAAGAAAGAAAGAAAGAAAAGGTAACAGCAGCAAATGCTGGAGAGGGTGTGGGGTCAAAGGAACCCTCCTACACTGCTGGTGGGAATGTCAATTGGTCCAACCTCTGTGGAGAACAGTCTGGAGAACTCTCACAAGGCTAGAAATGGACCTACCCTATGATCCTGCAATTCCTCTCCATGGGATATATCCTAAGGAACCCAACATATCCATCCAAAAAGATCTGTGTACACATATGTTCTTGGCAGCACAATTTGTAATAGCCAAAACCTGGAAGCAACCCGGGTGTCCAACAACAGATGAGTGGCTGAGCAAGTTGTGGTATTTATACACAATGGAATACTACTCAGCTGTAAAAAATGGTGACTTCACCGTTTTCAGCTGATCTTGGATGGACCTTGAAAAATGTTGAGTGAAATAAGTCAGAAACAGAAGGATGAATATGGGATGATCTCACTCTCAGGCCAAAGTTGAAAAACAAGATCAGAAAAGAAAACACAAGTAGAACCTGAAATGGAATTGGCGTATCACAGCAAAGTAAAAGACTCTGGGGTGGGTGGGTGGGGAGAATACATGTCCAGGAAGGATTCAGAGGACCTAGTGGGGGTTGTATTGTTATATGGGAAACTGGGGAATGTTATGCATGTACAAACTATTGTACCTACTGTTGAATGTAAAAAATTAATTCCCCAATTTAAAAAAAAAGTGAAAAAAAAAAAAAAAGAAACAGAAGGATGAATCTGGGATGATCTCACTCTCAGGCAGAAGTTGAAAAACAAGATCAGAAGAGAAAATACAAGTAGAACCTGAACTGGAATTGGCATATTGCACCAAAGTAAAAGACTCTGGGTTGGGTGGGTGGGGGGAGAATACAGGTCCTTCAGAGGACCTAGTAGGGTTCGTATTGTTATATATGGAAAACTGAAACTGAGAAATGTTATGCATGTGCTAACTATTGTATTTACTGTCAAAGGTAGAGCATTAATTCCCCAATAAAGAAATTTTAAAAAAAGATATGCATCTCTATGACTAAAAAATAATGTTCTCCAAGTATAGTTAGAAGAAAAACCTAGGATAATTTCTCCTGCAGATACTTTGCTTTCACATTAAAATTCTGTCATAAGTAATTGATGTGAGTTTCTGGGTTATGTCCAATCAGTTTACAGAGTCTGGAATTTATGGCTATGTACACACACTTTTCGACTAATGAAAATTTTCCATGCTTTTCTCTTGTCACTCCTCCCAGAGGTACAAAGAGGAATAGATTAAAGGGGGGGGGGGAGTTCTATAAGGCAGCTCTGGCCCACTCAGAGAGGAGAATTAAGTCTAAGTGGTCAAGTTTGTTCAAACAAGTTTCTTATTGTTAATAGTCTAGTTTCTATATTTCTACCTCAAAGGTAAGAGTTCTCAGAGTATTTTATAAGTCACTTTTGCTACGAATACTCATCATTTTTAAATACTGAAAATATTATGACTATAAAAAGGATATTTCTTTCCTTTCAACTTTTTCCACTCCCTTCTTCCCGGCTCAAAAATGCTACTAAGTAGGAAAGTGGTCTGACATTCAGCTGTGATGCCCGCCTTCTCTGGAATGTTGTGTGGTGTTGTGCTGTGACTTCCATGGAATTTAATCCCTGTTTTTCAAAGGCTCCCACTTATTTTAATATCTTGTGTTAGAAAATATGAAGAAGAAAAAAAAGGATGTAAAACAACTCAGTGGATCCCTATGAGCAAATTTTCAAATTAACCTTTGAAAAATAGTGACAAAGTAACAGTAGTAGCAAAGACAAATGTTCTATTTAGGGTTAATCTCATTAGTTTCCATTGTTTTATTGAAGGATGGAAAGAAGTCCTTCCTACTACTTAAAAAGTGCTGAGAATTGAGTCAGGTGTGTATTATATCTACCCCCTGCGGGAATAATGGCTCTCTGTGACCTTATTCCCAGTTGCCCTCTGTAGGCTGTAAACTTCTATTCTCCATGTTTGCCCAGATCCTTTGGATTACTGACTGAACATTTTACTTGGCATCACATTATCCCGTCAGTCCCTCCACATGAACGCATACCAAGAAATGCCTGGCTTTGAAATCCAACCAGCTTTGGGGCTACTACTACCACTGCAGCCAGCACTTCAGCAATTTGGGTGGGGGTGGTGAGCACATGTTATCATGACTAAAGTCTCAAATATCCAGTTACTAACTGTGCTCAGTGGCAAGAAATCTGTTTTAGGACTGAGGAATCTTTGTCACTAACAGAACCACAACTATTGACCCTCTGATACAGGCGAAATAAATGGCAACCTCTCTGCACTCTCTGTCCCTCCTCCTCACCCTTCCCTGTACGCATTTCCCAGCAGAATGTTAGTTATGGCAACGAGTTGCCTGAAGCGGAGTTGACTTGAGCTGAAGGCAAGTTGCCCTCCACCTGTACGTATGTGGGGAGCACAATTTCCTCTAAGTCTCTTGGGAAGGTGGCAGGCTGAGTCTGGGCGCATTAGCATCTGGCGATGCTGACAGGCAGCCGCAGTGATATTGAAATGAAAAATTTATAGGCTCCTGGTGGGTGCCCACTTCTACATCCCAGCATCCCGAGTGGCGGGCTCTGTGTGACGGGCTCTGATCGCCGAGAACCTGCTCTCACCTTTATTGTCAACATCTTGATGGACATGGTTCCTAACCAATCAGTTTGTGCCGCGCCCAGTTTGAAACTGATAAAAGCTGGGTGTTGTCGGACAGGTACAAGCGTGTGCGGGTCTGGTAGGAATCGGCCTGTAACCCTTTAAGGTAAAATAAACGTCATTCCCTGCCCTCCATGTGGCCTCAGGTCTCGTTCTTTGGTTACTTTTGAACTATAATATGGAATTTTTATTGCAATATGTTCTCAGTGTCAATGAGTGGGAACAGTGTGCATCTGGCAGAACACCTGTGCGCACACGTGATAGTGCACACGGACCCAGATTCAAGCTCCTGGTCCTCACCTGCAGGTAGGTGAGTGCTGAAGCAGGAAGTAGGTCTCTCCCCCCATCACCTCCTTCCCTCTCGACTTCTCTCTGTTTCTATTCAGAATAAACAGAAAGGTGGAGGGGAAAGGACATTATAGCACTGAAGTTTCCTTTGGTACAATGGAGGCCTGCTTGAACCTGGGTTGTGCACATGACAAAGTAAATGCACTCTCAAATGAGCTATCTAGTCAGCCCTCAGGCTGCATTTCTTACTTTATTCCTTAAAGTACCGTGTGTATAAAAGACAAAGTGAGTGATGGAAATCACTTTAAATCCTGTTAAAGAGCAAAAATAAATAAATAAAATATATGTATATTTGCTTTGCCATGAGTGCAAACCAAGTTTTTGCAGGAAGCTTTTCCTGCTAGGAAGTCCTGTCTATCTCTCTTTCAAAACTGGCATAAGGATCCCGGTTCGAGCCCCTACCCCACCCCCCGCCACCTGCAGGGGAGCCACTTCACAGGCGGTGAAGCAAGTCTGCAGGTGTCTGTCTTTCCTTCCCCTCTCTGTCTTCCCCTCCTCTCTCCATTTCTCTCTGCCCTGTCCAACAACAACGACATCAGTACCAACAATAATAACTATAACAACAATAAAAACAAGGCCAACAAAAGGAAATAAATAAATATTTTAAAAGACTTATATGAATAACAATAGCTCAAGAAAACTCTGTATTACTTTCACTTTTTTAAAATGCATTTGCTCTAGTTAGAGGAAAGAAACAGATATAGAAGAAGCCAGTCAACAGCAAATTCTTAGAAATTTCTCAGACTGATTGAAACTAAACTGATTAAACTAAAATGCAAATGCATCTCACTCTGTTTTCACAGTAAGCCTTTTCTAAATAAAGCCAATCTTGAATTCCTTACTTTTACACAGATTTTCTGTCTTGCTTGCTTATTCATCTTGACCCTGGAACTCCTGCCGGCTACATATGGACATTTCAGAAAATGAATCTGGTCAATTTGAAGTCTATGAGACAAAGACTATCTCCTCTCCTAATACACCTTTCCCTGAGCACTAACTTAAGTGCCAATCTGGCATTGTACCTTGCACCTTACTTCCTTGAACTTCTAGGGAAAAGAACTTATGTTATTGGCTGGCTATATTCTGGGTCTCTTAGCCATAAAGTACTTTCAATAATAATATAATAGAGAACCAACCTAACAGTCATAGGTTCCAAAATATACAGAGACTTCATAAAACTCACCAGTAAAAAAGCAAACAACTCAATTTTAAAAAATGGGCAAAGAATCTAAATAGGCATTTATAATTTTTTAAAATTTTCTTATTGGGAGTTGGGCGGTAGCACAGCGGGTTAAGCGCACGTGGCACAAAGCACAAGGACCAGTGTAAAGATCCCAGTTCGAGCCCTTGGCTCCCCACCTGCAGAGGAGTCGCTTCACAGGTGGTGAAGTAGGTCTACAGGTGTCTATCTTTCTCTCCCCCTCTGTCTTCCCCTCCTCCCTCCATTTCTCTCTGTCCTATCCAACAACAATGACATAAATAACAACAACAACTGCAGCAACAATGAAAAACAACAAGGGCAACAGAAGGGAATAAATAAATAAATAAATAAATATAAAAATTTTTCTTATTATCTTTATGTATTTACTGGATGGAGACAGTCAGAAATTGAGAGGAAGGGGAAGATAGAAAGAGAGGAAAACAAAGAGATATCTGCAACACTGCTTTACCACTTGTGAAGCTTTCCCCCTGCAGGTGAGGACTGGGGGCTTGAACTCTAGTCCTTGTACATTGTAACACGTATGCTTAACTAGTTGTGTCATCACTCAACCCCCTAACAGGTGTTTATCTAAAGAAGAAATACAGATGGCAAATAATCACAAGTATTGGAAAAGATGTGGAGAGAAGGGAATCCTTATATATTGCTGGTGTGAAAGGAAACCCGTGCAGTGTTAAGGAAAGTGAAATGGATGTTTCTCAAAGACAACATAGAAATTCTGTATCATCCAGTTATCCCAGTTTTGGATATTTACCTCCTACTACAAAAGCATTCATTTGTAGAAACACAGCAGGAGAAAGATAGTTCTTTCCTTGGTTTTAGTGTGCGATTTCTTGACTTACTTCTGCTGGAAATGGTGACAGGCAGTGCAGGGCATAACTAGGGATGCTCATTTTCAAGTTTGCTGGTTCCAGCCTGTAGTTCTCTGCCAACCACAGCCCACTTATGCCCAAGCAGAGAGAAGTTGAGAAGAAAAGGGAAGATACAGAGGAAGGGAGAGAGAGACCTGAGAGAGAGAGAAAGAGAGAGAGAGAAAGAAAAACCTGCAGACTTGCTTCACCACCTGTGAACCTCCCCTTTGCAGGTGGGGACCAGAGGCTTGAACTGAGTCCTTGTGCACTGCGATTTGTGTAGTCAATCAGGTGTATCACTGCCTGGCCCCTTCATTTAAATTATTTTAAAAGGCAATATCTAGTACTTCCTGTCAAGTCTAATCTTTTTTGAATATTTATTTATTTATTCCCTTTTGTTGCCCTTTGTTGTTTTATTGTTGTAGTTATTCTTCTTGTCATCGTTGTTGGATAGGACAGAGAGAAATGGAGAGAGGCAGGGAAGACAGAGAGGGGGAGAGAAAGATAGACACCTGCAGACCTGCTTCACCGTCTGTGAAGCGACTCCCCAGCAGGTGGGGAGCCGGGGGCTCCAACCCGGATCCTTAGGCCGGTCCTTGCACTTTGTGCCACGTGTGCTTAACCCGCTGTGATACCGCCCGACTCCTAAGTCTAATCTTTATAATCATTTTGATTTACTTTTTTTCTTAACAAAACTTTCATCACAAGAATATTCGAAAACCATGGTGTATATTTTTGTGTAAGTAAGGAAGTGGTTTTTGGGCAGACAGTATTTTCTTCTTGCCTTTATCATGATATAATTAAACTCTGATATTATATAACTATAATTAAGACAAATTGTAACATCTGTTTATTCTAATTTTTTTTGTCTCCACAGTTATCGCTGGGGTTCGGTGCCTGTACTATGAATCCACTGCTCCTGGAGGCTATTTCTTCCCTTTTGTTGCTCTTGTTGTTACTATTATTGTTGTTGCTGTCATTGTTGTTAGATAGGACAGAGAGAAATCGAGAGAGATGGGGAAGACTGTTTTACTGAAGTTTTTTTGATATCATGCTAGCCTAATATTGACAAGTTCATAAGTCATTCTTTTTTAAATGATAGAGATTTATTTATTTATTTCAATTTTACTTATTTCAGAAGACAGAGGGAATGGGAGCATCACTCTGACACATCTGAAGCTAGGAAATCGAGCTCTGGTCCTCATAGGTCTTCAAGTGTAACACTATCTGCTGTGCCAGTTCCCAGGCCTCTTTTATAAACTATTCTTTTTTTTTAATTTATTTAATTTATTTATTCCCTTTTGTTGCCCTTGTTGTTTTATTGTTGTAGTTATTATTGTTGTTGTCGTTGTTGGATAGGACAGAGAGAAATGGAGAGAGGAGGGGAAGACAGACAGGAGGAGAGAAAGATAGACACCTGCAGACCTGCTTCACCACCTGTGAAGGGACTCCCCTGCAGGTGGGGAGCCGGGGTTCGAACCGGGATCCTTATGCCGGTCCTTGTTCTTTGCGCCACCTGCGCTTAACCCGCTGCGCTACAGCCCGACTCCCAAACTATTCTTATTTGAAAGTTGTAGTTGTACTTTCAGACAACTACTGACTGCAAAGAAAAAAAAAAACTTGTATACAATAAAATTAAATTTTAAAAATGAATTTTTATTTTAGTTTTTATGGCCACTCCAAAAGCTTCCCCACTGCAGACACTTCTATGTAGTGAAGGGGGTGGGGGGGGGGAGGCTCAAAATCAGGTCCTAGTGCTTAGCAATGTGTATGGTCTCCCAGGTAAGTCACCTGTTTGGCCCTAAAATGAATACATTTTAATGTTACAGGATGATGACTTTAGAATTAGTTGTTCAGGGGCTGAGTAGTGGTGCACACAGCTGAACACACACCACCATGTGCAAAGGACCCAGGTTCAAGCCCCCAGTCCCTACCTGTAAGGAGGAAGCATTATGAGTGGTGAAACAGTGCTCCAAGTGTCTCTCCTTCTCTCTATCCCCCCTTTCTCTTTTAATTTCTCTCTGCCTCTACCCCCCCAAAATTAGTTAATCATCTTTCTTAGATAAAACTGATGATTGTTTTAAATTATTTTATTTTTAATGAAAGACAGAGAATAGAGTTAAAGATCAGAGCACTGCTCATATCTGATTTATGATGGGGGATTCATAACGGCACCTCAGAGCCTCAATCATGAAAGTCTTTTTCATAACCGTTATTCTATCTCTCCAGCCTGAATTTCTTTTTTTTTTTAATAAATTAAGTTTTTATTTATTTATTTATTTATTTTCCTTTTTGTTGCCCTTGTTGTTTAACATTGTTGTGATTATTAATGTCGTTGTTGTTGGATAGGACAGAGAGAAATGGAGAGAGGAGGGGAAGACAGAGAGGAGGAGAGAAAGACAGACACCTGCAGACCTGCTTCACCACTTGTGAAGCGACTCCCCTGCAGGTGGGGAGCCGGGGGCTCGAACTGGCATCCTTACGCAGGTCCTGGCGATTTGCGCCACCTGCGCTTAACCCGCTGCGCCACCGCCCGACTCCCCTGAATTTCTTTTAATGAATTATTTGGCCTGTCAAAATTTCTCTCTTTATATACCACTAGCTGATACAATTTAATTCCTAGAGTCTGTGAAAAGAACTTGTTGGCTTAGTGACATAGTGGCCTCCCTTTTGGAAAAGGCAAATGAGGAGAACAAGAAAAAAACAATAGAACTAAAATCTAAAGTTCCAGGGCTAGGAACAGCTCACCTGGTCAAGTGACTGCTCTGCTCTACATGAAGTCCGTGGCGTAGGACCCTGCCAGATGAGAGCACCGTGGACCACAATGGGGGAGCTCCGCATAATGGGGATGTGCCATATCACCTCTCCTCTCTGTAGTGTTTCCAGGGCTAGGAACAGCTCACCTGGTCAAGTGACTGCTCTGCTCTACATGAAGTCCGTGGCGTAGGACCCTGCCAGATGAGAGCACCGTGGACCACACTGGGGGAGCTCCGCATAATGGGGATGTGCCATATCACCTCTCCTCTCTGTAGTGTTTCCCTCTCTCCTACCATTGGCCCTGGAAGACAATAAAGTGCCATCTGATGTGCACAGGATACATTTCATGGCACCAGGGCCATTTTGCAGAAAGCACCATGTACAAACACTTCTGAGGTTGTTATCATCACCCTCTCCAAGAAGCAGAAGAATGTAGAATAAGGTAAAAGGTCAGAAGACTGACTCCTACTTGCAGGCTTTCATTGACTCGTCTAGCATCTCACTCTCACATCTAGGTGCAGTTTCTTTATTTACACAGTTTTCTTTGAATGCATCCTTTTTCTCTTCCATTCTCTGGAAACAGAACAGGGATCATGGGCATTGTGGAAGCCATGATATCTGCTGAGTATTTGAGAGGGACTAGAAGGGGATGAAAGTGCATGGTCTGAGAGCACAATCCACATGTCACATCACCAGCTTCTATTCTATATGGTTCTGGTAAACTTCCTTTGATCTTACCCCACTTGCCTATAAGACTGACCTTGCAACATTTAACACCTTCCTCTTGTGAGAAAACCCTTTAAAGATGAAAGTAATATTGCTGTAAAAGCCCAGACATTTTAATGAAAACTTAATTATAAGCACAGCATCAATAGGTGACAACGTAACTAAAGTTTGACCCTTCATCTGTGTTAAGAGGCTCTTGACCTGGCTGACTCATTCCCACATGTAAAGGAGCATTTGGTGTGAAAGAGGATGTGATTACATCAGAGAAAATCAGACCCTTGAAGAGAAGTGCAGAGACCAGGAGACAACTTGGCACAAGAAGGCACGAAGGTGATAAAAGTGTCTCTTCGTTGATAAGAAACACAGCAGTGAAGTGAATCTGTTCATTGAGACCAGGAGGGGCACCCGAGAATTTGTAGGACATCAGAAAGATCACAAAGAAAGAAACTTCATTTATTTTTAAAATATTGTTTTAAATTTTTTATTGTATTTATTTATTTATTGGATAGAGACAGCCAGAAATCAAGAGGGAAGGAGGTACAGAGAGAAAGGGAGACAGAGAGACACCTGTAGCACTGCTTCACCACTCGTGAAGCTTAACCCCCGCAGGTGGGGACCAGGGACTCAAACCTGGGTCCTTGTGCATTGTAACATGTGTGGTCAACCAGGTGCACCACCACCCGGCCCCAATATTATTTATTTATTTAATTTTAATTTTTTATTTTTTTATTATTGGATGGGGACATAGAGAAATTGAGAGGGGAAGGGGAGATAGAAAAGGAGAGAGACAGAGAGCCCCCGGCTCCCCACTTGCAGGGGGGTAGTTTCATAGGCGGTGAAGCAGGTCTGCAGGTGTCTATCTTTCTCTCCCCCTCTCTGTCTTTCCCTTCTCTCTCGATTTCTCTCTGTCCTATCCAACAAGGACAACAGCAATAATAACAATAACAAATAAACAACCAGGGCAACAAATGGGGAAAAAATAGCCTCCAGGAGTAGTGGATTCATAGTGCAATCACTGAGCCCCAGCAATAATTCTAGAGGCAAAAAAAAAAATTAAATAAATAAATAAATAAAATAAAATTACCTAAGAATCAATTGAACTAAAGAGAAAGACTTATATCTGGAAAATATAAAACACTGGTACATGAAATTAAATAAGACACAAATAAAAAGAATAATACCTCTTGCTCCTTAATTGGAAAATAATATAGTTAGAATGTCTATGCTGAAGCTTGGAAGATAGCAAAATGGTTCTGCCGAAGACTTTCATGCCTGAGGCTCTGAGGTCTCAGGTTCAACTTTCCACAACAGCACAAGCCAAAGATGAGTAGTGCTTTTTATCTCTGCTTCTTTCTGTAGCTTTCTTTTTCATTAAAATGAAATATTTAAACAAACAACAACAACAAATCTATGCAGCCCAAATTAATCTATAGATTAAAAGCAATCCCTGTCAACATTTCAGTGGCACTTTTTTTCTGAAATAAAACACAGCCATCTACATTTTTAAAGATTTTAAAAAATATTCATTTATTATTCATTCCCTTGTGTTGCCCTTGTTTTTTTATTGTTGTATTATGATTGATGTCATTGTTGTTGGATAGGACAAAGAGAAATGGAGAGAGGAGGGGAAGACAGAGGGGGGAGTGAAAGATAGACACCCGCAAACCTGCTTCACCGCTTGTGAAGCGACTCCCCTGATCCTGTCCTTGCGCTTTGCGCCATCTGCATTTGATCCGCTGCGCTACCGCCTGACTCCCTAGCCATCTACATTTTTAAGAAAAAAAAAAAATTTAGGGAGTCAGGCGGTAGCAGTGGGTTAAGCGCAGGTGACACAAAGCGCAAGGACCGGTATGAGGATCCCGGTTCCAGTCCCTGACTCCCCACCTGCAGGGCTTCTAGCCTGCCAGAGGCTAGAACTGGGATCCTTACTCTGGTGCTTAACCCGCTGCGCTCCCACCCCACCCCCCAAAAAAAGTCTCATTAAAAAAGAGAGAGATCAAAGCACCACTCCAACATCCACTAAACTCCAGCTGATTTCATTTTTGGTGCCATTCTGATGCCTTCATGTGGTGCGGGGGATCAAACCTAGGACCTAATGCATGCAAAGCGTTTGTTTTACAGCCAAGTCACTTCCTGATCCCCAAGTAGGGAAAGTAAATTTCTCTTTCTCGTTTCCTTCCTCTCTTCCTTTCTCCTTCCTTCCTTCCTTCCTTCCTTCCTTCCTTCCTTCCTTCCTTCCTTCCTCCCTCCCTCCCTCCCTCCCTCCCTTCCTCCCTCCCTCCCCTCCTTCCTTCCTTCCTTCCTTCCTCCCTCCCTCCCTCCCTTCCTTCCTTCCTTCCTTCCTTCCTTCCTTCCTTCCTTCCTCCTTCTTTCTTTCTTTACTTTTTTCTTTCCTTCTCTCCTTTTCTTTCTTTTTTCTTTCTCTCTCTTTCTCTTTTAACTACTACAGGCTTGTCACTGAGTTTGGGCACCTACACTATGAATCTACCACTCTTCCTTTTTTTTCTTTCTTTCTTTTTTAAATTTTTCTTTCTATTGTATTATTCAGGACAGAGAGAAATTGTGTGGGGAGGTGGGGAAGAGAAACAAAGGGAAAGGAAGAGACACTGCAGGTGGGGAATGGGAGCTTGAACCCAGTTTCTCGGGCATAGTAACAGGTGCACTCAACCAGCCACTGCCCAACCTAGAAAGATAATTCCTAAACCTGTTTAGTGATATGATAAACTTTTTGCACTGCGGACAAAAAAGACCTTAATTTCAATTTCAACCATGTGATTCATGAGCCATGAAAACAGTAGCAAACAAGTGGGAAAATCTTTAGCTGAGTGGTGTTTTTGAAAGTACTTTTTTTTTTTTCTTACACTAGCATTCAAGTTTTATCACATTATTTCTGGGGCTCAATTTTCTTGAAGATAGGTGTAGTAAATGTATATATTTTTTTTTTACCAGAGCACTGTTCAGCTCTGGCTTATAGTAGTGTGGAGGCTTGAACCTGGGATTTGGGGGCCTCAGGCATGAGACTCTGTTTGCATAATCATTATGCTATCTACCATCTGCCCAGTGTAATAATTCTATTCTGCCTATTTTGCAAGGATATTTTCAAAATTACAAACAACAAAAAATAGGTATAACTGCATCAGAGCCAAAAAGCACTGTGCAGAGCTACTATTATCATGGATGTGAATAGTCACTTTGACAACATGAACAATACTGAAGACTAGGGGAAAAACAATGAAACTAATATAAAGGATTGGGTTGTGAATGAAATCTCCCAACACAAATACTTCTGATTAGAGATGGGTTTCTACAAAATGTTCAGCAGTTCCCTCTAAGAAGCAAAAATTAATGAATTGTTCCAGGGAGTCGGGCGGTAGTGCAGTGGGTTAAGCGCACATGGCGCAAAGCACAAGGACCGAGTAAGGATCCTGGTTCGAGCCCCCGGCTCCCCACCTGCAGGGGAGTCGCTTCACAGGCGGTGAAGCAGGTCTGCAGGTGTCTATCTTTCTCTCCCCCTCTCTGTCTTCCCCTCCTCTCTCCATTTCTCTCTGTCCTGTCCAACAACAATGACAGCAATAAAACAATAATAATAACAACAACAACAATGAGAAAACAAGGGCAGCATAAGGGAAAATAAACAAATATAAAAAATTAATGACTTGTTCCAGTCACTTTTATTACTATTGTTCCTGTTTGTTTTTCAGAAGAATTCTTTTGTCTTCCACATGAAAACATCACTAGCTGTTCAGATAGAGGATGACTTCAAGTCCTCTCTATTTATCAAGACACCAATTAGCAACACAGCTTTTATGGTAGGGCCCCAGGTAAATCAGGCCCAGGCACACCAAGTGGGAATACCATGGCACGGAGGGAAGATTCAGTGCTGTGGTGTCTCTTCCCTCTCCATCTGAAATATTGGCCGGGAGTGACGAAACCCTATTGATAGTAACAAAAGACTGACTGAGAGGCTTTGGCATTGATGCACCTGGTTAAGTGCACATGTCTTATCTTCCTTTTTTCCTCTCTATCTCCTCCTCCCCTCTCAATTTCTCTTTGTCCTAACAAATATAATAGGAAGAAAGAAAGAAAGAAAGAGAGAGAGAGAGAAAGAAAGGAAGGAAGGAAGGGGAAAAGGAAAAAAGGAAGAGAAAGAAAGAAAGGCCACCAAGAGCTGTGCTGACACTGAGCCCCAGTGATAACCCTTGTGGCAAAAAAAAAAAAAAAAAAAGTAAAAGAAAAGGAGAGAGAGAGAGAGAGATACTGAATGCATCAAATGGTGCAATGCAGAGTCCCAACATTTCTTTTTTTATTTTCCCTTTTGTTGCCCTTGTTTTTTTATTGTTGTTGTAGTTATTTATTATTGTTGTTATTTATGTCATTGTTAGATAGAACAGAGAGAAATGGAGAGAGGAGGGGAAGACAGAGAGGGGGAGAGAAAGATAGACACCTGCGGACCTGCTTCACCGCCTATGAAGCGACTCCCCTGCAGGTGGGGAGCTGAGGCTCAAACCAGAATCCTTGAGCTAGTCCTTGTGCTTTGCACCACCTGTGCTTAACCCGCTGTGCTACCGCCCGACTCCTGTCCCGACATTTCTAACTTCTGTCCCTTTTCTCTCTTACTAAAACAGACAAAAGGATGAGGAGCCAGAGCTGGAAAATTATCTCCTGCACAACCAATAGGACATTAAAACTGTGTGTTTTCTTCCTAGATGTCTGCTTGTCTCTGTGTGTGCGAGGTAAATGAAAACCCTTGTCCAGTAATGTGACAGCCTGGAGGGAGTTTACCTGACCTTCACAATACCACCTAGTCAAACAAACTTCCTATTTCTCTCATAAATGAAAAACTCTGAGTTAACTTCCATAGGTCTGCTGAGGGAAAACATTATGGACAAATATTTCCTGGTCTTGCCTTCTTTCTGAAATTTGAGCCAGGTCCAACCAATTCCAAGTCATCTCTTATAACATCATGACTGTCAAGAAAGCTCTTAGAGTATAGTTGTTTACTGGAAGCTTTATTTTTCTCTTGGAAAACATCGCTTTGGGAATAGAATAATACAGTAGTGTTCCCTGAGATAGTTCCAAACTATCTCTTCCCATGATTATATAAAGAAAATTGATTCGTAGCCCTTGTATTTCACTCTGCTTCTGTCTACCTTTTCAAAAACGTTTCTAGTGCAGAAAAACACTGCACCGATACCACGAGGTCAGAGAAAATCTATAGATGTCAGAATGCCTAAAAGCATTTTTTTTTTTTTTTGGGCTACAATGGCTTTATCTCTGTGCTGGGATAAAATGCTATTTGATTGGAATTTCCTCTTAGCACCTAATAAGAAATGTAAAAGGAACATGTTCAGTAAGAGCCCCAAACCATCAAACTTAAGACAAATCAAAGATTTGGAAAGCACACCTACAGAAATAAACGTGCATTTACCTGCGCAATTATGTCTGTGATTTCTGAATAACTGTGGCATCTTCTGACACAAGATCGTGCCAAAAAGTCTTCTATCAACCGAGTCCCAATGCCATATCCCCTGTGGATATTAGAAATAATAGGGTTTGAAAACAATATTTGAGTGATTAGGAAATTTCATTTGCTTTAAAAAGCCCCAGGTGTTTAAGAATAGATTCATCTATATAGCACTTACACAAGTAGATAACAAGCTAAATCAAACATGTAAAATGACTGCAGTGAGCGCCTTATTTAGCCCCCTGTCATAGAAGCAGAGAACAATGTATATAGGAAATATTAACTGGTTTCTCCCAAGCATTGGAGTGGGGCTAGAATCAAGGCTGGCCCAAAAGTGAGAGAGTGAATTCAAATTAAAGGTTGATGTCTGGGGAGATAGCAGAACAGTTACACAAAAGGTTTTTATGCCTGAGGCTCTGAGGTCCCAGCACCACCATGAGCCAGAGCTAAGCAGTGCTCTGTTATCTCTCATTGTATCTTTCTATCTCTTTCTCACTAAAATGAAATAAATAAAATATTTTTAAAGAAGAAACAGAAGTGGTACATAGTGGTACATTTACAAAATGTTCAGCTGCAGTTCCCTCTAAGAAGCAGAAATTAGGGGGGACTTTTGGAGGTGGGGCTATGAGCAGCAGAAGATCTGTTTCTCTCCTCTCCTCTCCTCTTCTCTCCTCCCCTCCCCTCCCCTCCCCTCCCCTCCTCTCCCCTCCCCTCCTCTCCCCTCCCCTTCTCTCCCCTCCCCTCCCCTCCTCTCCCCTCTCCTCCCCTCTCTTCTCCTGGATCAACTAGAAATACCAAAGGAGACCACCTGGGACCCAAACAAGACAGGACTAGAACGACTTCAGGAACCCACCAAATCACCGGTGAGTGCAAACACGTGTGGCTGGTGACAGAGAGGAGCCTAGGGAAAGATTAAGCGGCTGGTAACAGTCCGGCAGTTTATCAGTTGAGACACCACCTCTAGTCTGTTCCACCAACAAGGGGACAGCTAAAGGGAGGAGAGGACTCCCCTGAGACTCACCAAGCGCAGCTCTGAGTCTCCATTGCTACTGCCTTCAGAATCTGGAGCAGCTGCAGAGAGGCCCTGGGCTGACACCAGGGGACAGAGAAATAACCAGGAAACTCAGGAGAAGACCTATACCTTGGTGGCATAGCATTGGGGCTATGAAAGTATCTTTGCATAACCACTGGATTATCTCTGCCACACCCTGCTTTATCTCTTGGTCAGGAGTCAGTGATTAAGCTAAGAAGCCTACTTATAGTTTAAAAGCCCTCAGGCAGGGGAGTCAAGTGGTAGCGCAGCAGGTTAAATGTACATGGCACAAAGAGAAAGGACTGGTGTAAGGATCCCAGTTCCAGCCTCCGGCTCCCCATCTGCAGAGGAGTCGCTTCATAGGTGGTGAAGCAGGTCTGCAGGTGTCTGTCTTTCTCTCCCCCCTCTCTGTCTTCCCCTCCTCTCTCCATTTCTCTCTGTCCTATCCAACAACAAGGGCAACAAAAGGGAACAAATAAATATAAAAAAATAAAAATAAAAAGCCCTCAGGCTCCCATAGCCTACAGGGAAGAAAAAGCACAAAAGAGGCTTTTAAGCCACTCAGCTCCAAATCAGGGATTAAAATACTATTGAAACAGCTGTTAACTTCCACCACTGTGAACCCTTTAAATTACCTTACTTAGACACAAGCCCATCCAGGCAATAGTGATCAGTAATTGGAAAAGTACTGAGAGAGGGACCTCATAACATAATATATAAAATGGTTAAACCAACCAGAAGAAATATTGGAAAAATGAACCAGGACAAGAATCCAGCTAAAAGCCCCCTCCCAAAGGGTGAAGCACAAAATAATGATGTCAACTTCCAAACACTAGCTAAGGAAATAATCACAGGAGTGAGTAAAGAGTTTGAAAGAATCATCATCAGAAATACAGAAACAACAAATGAGAGTATGGAAGAAAACCTGAATTATCTCAAGGTTATCAGAGAGCTGAAAGCTGAAATAGCTGAGCTAAGAACACAACTAGCTGAACAAGCTAAAACAGTATCAGAACAGGGTAACAAAATAGATGAACTCCAGAAAACAGTAGAGGGGAGAGAGAATAGAAACAATGAGGCTGAAGACAGAATTAGCAAGATTGAGGATGAATTAGAGACAACTAAAAAAGAAGAGATCTCAAAAAGAGATTAAGAGGTTGAGAACACATGTTACAATGCCAGAGGACCTGGGTTCAAGCCCCCGGCCCCACCTACAAAGGGAAAGCTTTGCAAGTGATGAAGCAGTGCTGCAGGTGTCTCTCTGTCTCTCTCCCTCTCTATCACCCCTCCCTCTTGATTTCTGGCTGTCTCTATCCAATAAATAAAACTAATAAATCTTAAAAAAGAGATATTAAGAGACACTGAAAACAACAACAGAGACCTATGGGGTGACTTCAAAAGGAGCAGAAATTAATTAATTGTTCCAGAGTCACTTTTATTACTGTTGTTCCTGTTTGTTTTTCAGATGGCCAGAAGAATTCTTTTGTTTTCCACATGAAAACATAACCAGCTGTTCAGATAGAGAATGACTTCAAGGCTGGTCTTTATGCTTTGTGCCACATGTGCTTAACCCACTACGCTACCGCCTAGGCCCCTGAAGTTTTTTTCTTTATACTTAGGAATAATGAGTACCTATACATTCCTTGTAGAATTCTAAAATAGGCCCTATTGGGGGAGCAAATTACAAATAAAAATCAGCATAGTTTGGGTTTAGTTGAGCACAGATAGACTGGGAATATGGGAAGCAAGATGCACAGAGCTCCAGTCAATCCATTTAAAAGTCTCCAATGGGCTGGTGAAATGGCTTCCTCCATCTGGAGCAAGAGGAGTAGACAAACAAAGCAGAGAATGTTAAGAAACAATGTGTATTTCACAACGAAGATATCTACTTACATTTTATCTAAGTATTTGTTCACATCTTCATCTTTCTCATAATCCTTACAGAGTTGGGCAACTAGAGCTCCATAGGTGAGGACAAAGAGATCTTTGTTCTGGAGAAAAAAGAAGGAAAGAAGGAAAGAAAGAAAGAAAGGAAGGAAGGAAGAAAGGAAGAGAAAAAAGGGTGGTTTCATATTATAGGCAAAGTTACATGAAATCCATTATTCTAACTCTTTTATTTTTAAAAAATCTTATTGCTGAAGAAGTCTTTGACATCACCTGCTCCTTATTTCTAGCTTCCTACTAATACTGTAAGGATTTTCACTTTTGAAAACATTGTACTCACGTGTAGCTAAATTGCTGGGATTCCAAGGAAAAAGATGTGAAAAGAAATAAATTCCTAAATGGAAGAACATCCTTCTATATATTTCCTCAGTTTATATGACTTGCAACACAGTTTCATTGAGAAAGTTTAAAGAAATCTGCTAACCTCAACTAGGGAGGTTGCACAGGAGTAGAATTCAGGACTCACAAGCACAAGGCCCTGAGTTTGATCTCCGGTACTATATACGGTATTGATTCTCTAGTTCTCTCTACCTCTCTCTTGTTAATAAATAACTTTTTTTAGGAGCCAGGTGGTGGCGCACCTGATTTAGTGCAACTGTTACAATGCACAAGGACCCAGGTTCAAGCCCCCAGTCCCCACCTGCAGAGGGGAAGCTTCACAAGTGGTGAAGCAGTGCTACAGGTGTCTCTCTATCTCCCCCCTTTCCTCTCAATTTCTGACTGTCTCTATCAAATAAATAAATAAAGATAATTAAAACATTTTTTAAAATAACTTTTTCCTCCTTTTAAAAAAAACTAATTTTTATTACCTTTATTTACTGGATGGGGACAGTCAGAAATCAAGAGGGCAGGGGAAGACAAAGAAACAGACAACTGTAACACTGCTTCACCACTTATAAAGCTTTCCCCCTGCAGATGGGGACTGGGGTCTCAAACCTGAGTTCTTGCACTGAGTTCATGTGCAGTCAGCCAGGTGCACCACCACCTGACCCCAATAAATAAGTATGTCCTTAGAAAATGCTTATGAAATGACCTGAAAGGTGGTGAAATATATATACTGTTAGATTCTCGTACATAGGGATCTTAAGTTTAATCCCTGGCAACACATATACCAGAATGATGCTGTGGTTCTCACTTTCTCTCCCCCATCTCATTCTCTCATTAATAAGTAAATAATATTCTTTAAAATGCCTGCTAATGTAAATTGTCATTGCTCTAAAATAGCCTCTAGCATATGCCAACCATCTTTTAGTTACAAAGAGTAACTGGGTGAAGATTCTCATGAGTCTGCACAATGCCTGATGGGTCCCAGATCTGCGAGAGACCATCAACATGGACTCAGCCACACCATTAAGACTGTGAAGGTTTTTTTCTTTCTGTTTTTTTTTTTTCTCCAGGGTTATTGCTGGGGCTTGGTGCCTGCACTACGAATCCACTGCTTCTGGAGGCTATTTTTTTCCCCTTTGTTGCCCTTGTTGTTTATTTTTTTTTTGTTACTATTGTTGTTGTTACTGTTGTTGTTGGATAGGACAGTGAGAAATAGAAAGAGGACAGTGTTGGTATGCTTCTAGTTCTGCTTCTGGGATCCCTTCTGTTACATTGCTTGACGTTATGGTCTATTTACATGGTCATTCTGTTACATTGGTTTGGTCTCACTCCCCCGCCTCTGGGAGATTTTGGTTTAGTCTTTGCCTTTTGGCTTCTTGCTTCTCCCTGCCCCCTATCCTACATACTTCCTGGGTTCCTGACACTGCTGCTGGAGGAGAAGGATGCAGAACAAATTTGAGTTGTGATTAGATTAGTTTTTTGAACTGTTCGCTCATGAATAAAGAAGTACTGCTTCTCTGCTCAGCCATGTGTCCTCTGGTCATCTGTCTCCCACTGCGAAGCTAGCCCAACATACGGCGCACCAACGTGGGACCTGACCTGCGCATCCCCTAGATAAGTGAAGACGTTTGGCTACCTATCCATTATGGGCTGCTTTTCTACTTGTGAAGAGGTTTCCAAAGGCCTCTGCCCTTTCTTCATGAGACTGTTTCTCTGTTTCTGGAACATTTCACTCTGAGCCACACTCTGGTTTCTGCCCACTGCCCACCTGCAGGAACCTGCTCGCTGCTGTGGGGCTCGGGGCAGGGCTTGGAGACGTGCTGCCACCACCGCTGCTGCTGCAGCCTCAGGAGCTGGGAGCAGGGTGGCGGGCATGGTGGGCAGAGCTGCAGTCCATCCTGGCTCCCGCCCCAGGGCGCCTCGGCCTGCACCTTCTGCATGGCCAGCCCGCCTGCCCTCCTGCAGATCCCGGACCACCTGGAGACCGCGGGCTCCCTGCTGGGACTGGGTCCCCTGGCTGAGATCCCCAGCTCGGCTCTGAAGGCAGAGGAGCTAGAATACGCAGAGATCTGTACAGTGATCATAACCTGCAATTCCTGGAGCTGAAGTTGGGCAAGAAGCCACTGCCGGACAACACACCCCCCCAACAACTAAGATAATACAGATCTAAATTTGTATTTAAAATGACATGTCTTCATAACAAAAGTTTTCTCCTTGTGTATTGAAGACCATGTTTATGTGTGTGTTTGAAGTTTGGTAAACATTAACTTTAAGGTTAAAAATGTAATTTTAAGGCTACATTCTTACCAGGCAAAGTTAAATAAAAAAGGTTTTCAACATAATTCTCATAAAGGTAAAATTAACTTACATTTAAAGTCTGAGGTAAAAATTAGTTAAAAATCAATATATTTTAACTAACTTGGTCTAAAAAAACCTGTGCACACCTAGGGTGTGTCTCCATCTTATACTGGTGTAATAAAGGTAAAAAAGGACATTATTGATATGTAAAGCTCTCAAATACCTTCTCAATTAGAAACAGTGGACTGCACAATGGTTATGCTAATGATTCTCATGCTGAGGCTCTAGCAGTGGTTCTTTGCCTCACCACATTTTATTGCACTTAGATTTTTTAGGAGCCTTGAAATGAAATGAAAAAGACCTTCCAAATTTATAAAGATACTTAAACCAATTATAATCATCAAGTTATCAATTGTGGTAAACTTCTAACCTGCTACAAGTTTTGTTTCATAGTAAGTGAATTGCAGTTGTCAAGTTCTCTACAGAAAAGTGGAATTCCAGCGGCTGACCATCCTCATGCAACAATTCACCCCCCGGCAATTCTTCAGTGGACATCTGCTTTGAACTGGCACTTCTATCGGACTTACTGGTACACAACATTACAGTAGCTTCCCTTTATGCTGCTGGGTTTCTCAAAGACTCTGACTGCAGCCAGCTGCCATGGGACTCTATAGGCCATACCCTCCCTTCTTGCTAGGTAATGCCCACAGAGTTAGGAAACACCCGTGGAGAAAAGAAAAGCCCACAGAGGCAGGAAATGTCCTTTAGCTTAATAAAAGCCTTGCCCACAGAGGCAAGAAACGCCCCCCTCAGGCCTTCCCTTGGCATCACACTGGATCTTGTTGCTTGCTTACTTGTTCCTCCATGTTTGTGCCAGTTTCTTTTTAAAAAATGCCTGTATGATATAGGTTTCTGTTCACCCCACACTCCTGATACTATGGTCAATTAGTTAAAAAGAAAAGGGGGAATTGTTGGTATGCTTCTAGTTCTGCTTCTGGGATCCCTTCTGTTACATTGCTTGACATTGTGGTCTCTTTACATGGTCATTCTGTTACATTGGTTTGGTCTCACTCCCCCTGCCTCCGGGAGATTTTGGTTTAGTCCTTGCTAGTTTTGCACTTCTTGCTTCTCCCCGCCCCCTATCCTACATACTTCCTGGGTTCCTGACACTGCTACAGGAGGAAAGAGATGGAGGAAAGAATTGTGCGGTGATTAGATTAGATTAGATTAGATTAGTTTTTTGAATCGTTCGCTTGTGAATAAAGAAATATTACTTCTCCGCTCAGCCATGTGTCCTTGGTCATCTGTCTACCGCTGCGAAGCTAGCGTGGCATACTGAACTCTGAAGTTTGAATGACAGGACAGGAAGACAGAGAGGGAGAGAGAAAGAGAGACACCTGCAGACCTGCTTCACTGCCCGTGAAGTGACCCCCCTGTAGGTGGGGAGCCAGAGGCTCAAACTGGGTTCCCTACGATTGTCCTTGTGCTTTGTGCCATATGTGCTTAAGCCACTGCGCTGCCGCCCAGGCCCCTGAAGTTTTTTTCTTTATACTTAGGAATAATGAGTATTTGTACATTCCTTATAGAATTCTAAAATAGGCCCTATTGGGGGAGTAAATTACAAATAAAAATCAGCATAGTTTGGGTTTGGTTGAGCACAGATAGACTGGAAAGATGGGAAGCAAGATGCACAGAGATCCAGTCAATCCATTTAAGAGTCTCCAATGGGCTGGTGAAATGGCTCCCTCCATTTGTACAGTGTGTGGCTTGGCCACCCAGCTTCCAGTCTGCCCCCACCATACTGGAGGAAGTTTTATTGGGGTGGTCTCTTTCACTTATTCACTCACTCTACCTCTTATTTTTCTATCTCTGTTAAAAAGAAAAAAGAACAAAGAATGTATATTATATTATATTACATATATAGGCTTCTGTAATAGACCACAGTTCCACTGAAGTTTCAGCCTGAATTACTTTTACTGACACCTATCTTGGGAAAATGTGGAACTATATTCCTGTCACAACAACAATCATGGAAATCAATATTTCCTCAATAATGTGATATTGAAGTTGAAGTTTGCTTTTATTAAATACAGTTGAAGAAAAACTAACAAACAAAACAACCAAAACCAACCAACCAGACAAAACAAAACAACTCAGTTCTACATAGGAGGGAATAGGAGCTCAGAAGGAATGAAATTTGCCAAATGGTTAGCACAACTTCCAAAACTCTAAGAGAAGATTAAAGAGGGGGCCTGGTATGCACAAGGACCTGGGCTCACACCCAGGTCCCACCTGTAGGGGAGGCTTCACAAGTGATAAAGTAGTGCTTTCTTTCTCTCTACCTCTCTGTTTCTTCTTCCTTCTCAATTACTCTCTTTGTTCTCTACAAATGGTTAGGGAGAAAGAGAGACTCCTAAAGAGGAGTATTTATTTAAATCTAATGTACATATATTTACATATTTAATAACTAAAATTAAAATATTAACAAGGAATAGTAGCACATACTAAGTACAGTGAAGACCACTTACATTTAAGGCTAAGATATATATCATATGTGTATATTACACACACACATATGTAAATTATTTATTTTCATCTGAAAGCCAGAAAAAGAAATAGAACTTTGAACCTCTGGGGCATCAAACGTCTGAGTGCACTAACTATGCTATATCTGATCCTAGAAGATACATTTTTTAAAGACAATATTTTCATGCTGGGTTTTTAACAATCTTTCCCTCTTTAATTTAACATATAATCAACTATTACCTATATATAAATACACATATATAAAACTTCCTATATTATGAATCATGAAGTACAGCAAATTATGAGTATAAAATGCAAAACATTGCTAAATATATCCTGGCAGAGACCAAAAAAAGTCAGTATTTTTTTTAGCTATGGTTATTAAAGAAGACCCTAAAACATGTGTAGAGAACTGGTTATCCTGTTATGTATATGAGCTAATTATAACTATCCCCAAATGTACCCTTTATTATTCACTTCACTAAGCACTCTTTTGCTCCACTAAAAAAAGTCTACTCACTGTGTCATCTTTCAAAATCAGAAATCACAGAAGAAAACATTTTCTCTGAAGCAGGAAACAATTTCTTTGAGGATATATGTTTAAAGCTCTTACTATTTTGTGGTTTTCTGTTCTTCTTGGTGCAGAACGTGACATGGTGCAAGGTAGATGAAGAATGTGAGTTTGGGTTTCTTTTCTTTGGCCTTTTATCTTCTTTCAAGAAGTATCAGTCTCCCCCCCACACACACACCCTTTTGTTTTGTTTTCGGTAAGCTCTTCTTCCTTTTGAGGAATGAGTGCTATTCTACTGCGTTTGCTCTTTGCTGAATCAAAGAACATAAACAGGAAGGTTTGGTAGTAGCGTAAGTGTTGCTTCCCTGATGGGGAAGAGTTGTAATCTAGATGCAAACTGTTAGTGCGAAGTTGAGCCAGAAGTGTCAACTACTGAAAATTCTGCAGCCCAGGGGAGTATAAGAGTGTTGTTTTGCTTTCATGCCAAGATATTGTTTTAAAAATCACAAACAGAAACCATCACAATTCAGAATAGAACAAAATGTTAGCATTAGTCACTCTATGTATTGATTGTTGTGAATTTGAAACTGGGAGCAGCTATCTATACTCAGAAAACCTTGGGGTTAGACCTAATCAACCACTCTAATGGGTCATATGCAATGAGTATCACAGACCTTCATCTCTTGTAATAAAAAAGTAAACAGACCCAGTAACTTTTTATATAAGCAGCACTTTTGAGAAATGACAGAAATTAAACACTTATTTTGGTTGATCAAAATGGTTGTTCTACTGTTGAATAATGTATCAGTTAAATAATGATTCTGGCACAGAAAGTATGTCCTTAATGTCCATACTTTTTTCCTCCTTTTGACACCAGAGCTATTGTTGAGATTTAGTGCTTGCATGATAGTTGCAGTACTCCCAGACGCCTTTTTTTTTTTCTTTTTGATAAAGGGTGAGTCGAAGAGAGAAAGGAGGAGGAAGAGGGAAATAGAGAAAAGGAGAAGCATTGTTCTGCTGCTTCTGAAGCTTCCCTCTTGCAGGTGGGAACTGGGGGCTTAAACCCAGGTCCCTGTGCATGCTGATGCAAGCTCTCAACAAGGTGCACTACCACCAGAGTCTCTTAGCTTTCTTCTTAACTTCCCTGAGACATTAGATATTTTTAATAGCTATTTATTTAACTTAATAAATAATTAAAGAAAATACCAAAAACCCTCTCATCTTGACAACTGCAGGGTTCAAAGTCAAGACTGTGTGCAAAATAAAAGTATAAAAATTTAGTTTAAGAAAAGTGGTTTCTTTGGAGTTGGGCGGTAGTGCAGCAGGTTAAGCGCAGGTGGCGCAAAGCGCAAGGACCAGCGTAAGGATCCCAGGGAGTCACTTCACAGGCAATGAAGCAGGTCTGCAGGTGTCTGTCTTTCTTTCCCCCTCTCTGTCTTCCCCTCCTCTCTCCATTTCTCTCTGTCCTATCCAACAACAACAACAACAATAAACATGGCATCACTAACAATAATAACTACAACAACAATAAAAGCAACAAAGGCAAAAAAAGGAAATAAATATTTTAAAATCTTAAAAAAAGAAAAATGGTTTCCTTCTTACAGATGAAATAAATTAGCTCTAATTGTTCTGGAAAATTCTTGCTAAAAAGCAACAAACTTCTGAGACTTTAAATAGTGTGATGTTGTTGAAAGCCCTAGGAGAATTTGGAAAGATCAGGCTAAGCTGTAGTTCCACCACTTACTGGCTGTGACCTTAGACAAGCCATTTTATTAGTCTATGGCACAGTTTCCACATCTGCCAAGTGGCAATAATGATACCCACACCATAGAATACTTGTGAGTATTAAAGAGATAATGTGTGCTATAAAACACATTAGAATGCACATTATAAACACTAATTACCATAGTTTACTCTTGAAGGTATTTTCATTAGTACCTATGATCTGCTGATACATATTCCATTCTCAGGAAAGTAAGTTTTGCTTGGTTGTGGGGGTAGACAGAAGTTTTTAGTGGCCACTTAATAAAAGCTTATATTGATATAAATGTTTCCATGTATAACATAATGCTCAATTGTCTTTATCTAATTTTTAATTCAACTATAATCTATGAAGTTGTCAGTACTGTAATCATTACCATTTTATAAGCTAGGAACCTAAAATTCAGAGAGATTAGGAAATTAGCTGGATAATAACAAGATTTGAGCTAGGTTTGCTGATCCCAAATAATTTTTTTTATTAAAACATTATAATTATGTGAACACAAAATATTTTGAGATAGAACTGAGGTGTGGGGAGATCAAGGAAATTGCATGTGTTCACACATAGATGAGAATGCCTTTACTGCCAATAAATAAATCTATATTCCTTGCCAAAAATTCCATTAAAAAATCTACTAATGTGCACCTGATAGGATAGTATGCTGGTGGGCTCAGTTTTTGGAGTGAGAGGAGTTGTAGTTCCAAGATCTGGACAAGTTTCCCCAAGGAAAAATGGAAAAAGTCTATGTACTAGATGGGAGGAGTCAAGTCTACCTAAACTGTAATCACGGTCATATAGTAACTTCAGTACTACTGTAAGAATTCAGAATGATTGGTGCATTAAAAAAAAAAAACTAGTATAGCCATGGACCCTTTGGAATATAACTAAAATATACTTACTAGCTACCTACAAAATGGAGGAACCCCCCCCAACTCTTCATCTGCACTATTCCAGCCTTTAGGTTCATGACTGTTCAACAATTTGTTTGGCTTTGCATGTTAACTCTCTTTTCAGCTACCAGGTTCCAGATGCTAGCATGAGGCCAACCAGACTTCCCTGGACAGACAACCCCACCAATGTGTCCTGGAGCTCCGCTTCCCCAGAGCCCTTCCCCACTAGGGAAAGAGAAAGACAGGCTGGGAGTATGGATCGACCTGTCAATGCCCATGTTCATCGGGTAAGCAACTAGAGAAGCCACACCTTCCACCTTCTACATCCCACAATGACCTTGGGTCCATACTCCCAGAGGGTTAAAGAATAGGAAAGCTATCAGGCGAGGGGATGGGATACGGAGATCTGGTGGTGAGAATTGTGTGGAGTTGTACCCCTCTTATCCTATGGTTTAGTCAATGTTTCCTTTTTCTGAAAAAAAAAAAAAAAAATCCTCTTTTTCCTTACTTATGGATGTTCCTTGTATCAAGCCAGGATTTTAGAGCTTAAAGAAGTTACTGTCACTGCCATTCAAGGACACAGTCTTCAGAAGTATAGCTCTAAGCACTGGCATTGAGAACAGTGGTTTGCATCACACATATGATGGTGTCACTTCCATCAGGGACACCATCATAAGCCCTTTTGCTAGCCTCACCATAAAGCAACAATGGTGGGGACTGCCCCAGTTTCTGAAGGGAGGCTGGGTCATCCTGTCCTGCCATTCTAGGAAGACTGATCTTAAAATGAGTGCAGCCTGCAATGTTGCCAGCTGTGGCCATGAACTGTGAGCTCTGACCAATAGGGACTCAGAGGAAACACAGGCTCGAGAGTCTAATGCTTTATCCACTGGGCAGCCTCCCGACCACGGAAACATAGGCTCTTGTGTTAAATGTATATGGGCCCTGGATCAAGTGGATGAAGTAAACTGTTAATTTTATTTATAGATTTTTTTTCCAAGAATGGGAGCTACTCTCTGTCCTAATCCAACTTTCTAGCCCTTTTTTCTACTCGGATACCATTTTCTCAGACAATATTTTTGTCCAATTCCATGGTAGGTATTAAACTCAAGCAAAACTAACTGTGGGCCACTTGGAACATGCTTAGAATGGACTTCCTCCTAGCTTTCTTCCACCCTAAGATCCCTAATTTCATCTGCTCTGTTCCTACTTGTTGTTTCCTGTTCACAATTTTGTCCCGTTTTGTATCTTGCTGCTGAAACGAAAAAATAGATGAACACAGAGTATATACTCGCCTGATTCCCCCTGTGTAGGTATTTGAATCAGTGTGCCTGGTAGAGATTCGTATTTCCTCTGTGATACAGGGACATATAGACTAAGATTGTGTTTCCTCTGTGCCGATGGGCCTCACAACAATCAGTGACTGCAGCTACCTTACCTCCTCCCTCCACATTCCTAAGCAGGACACCTAGGGAAGAATCCAGCCTAGCCAGAGATAAGACCTCTGTATCCAGCTAGCACTAGGGCCCAAGATCATGTGTCTGCAGTGTGCCAATGTCTGCATTCTCTTTGTAACCAAGATGTAAAACTCTATATAAACAGTGCTGTTCCTTTGTTCAGGGAAGAGAACTTTCTGGAGAGATCCGGATTTCTCACTCATTGGTGTATTAAACTTCTCTCTATTCACCACATCCAGTTCTGGTCTCATGTTTGGGGATGATTTCTGCAACACTGACTTTCAGTCACCAAGTTGCAGATGCTATCACGATTCCATCCTGACTTCCCTGGACAGATGACCTCACCAATGTGTCTTCGAGCCTCATGCTTCAGAGCCCTGCCCTACGAGGGAAAGACAAAAACAGGCTCGGGGTATGGATCAACCTGCCAATGCTCATGTCCATTGGAGAAACAATTACCCCAAAAGTAATTTTGACAGGGGGAAGATGACCAGAGGGCTCTGAACTCCAACTCCAGAACCAGAAAGAGAGGAGGAAAGAGAGAGGGAAAGTTGGATGTAATAATAGGTGTATGTGTGACTTGGAAAGGACAAGAAGATGGGACCTTAAAAAATAGGGGGGAGGGGTAGTCCAGGAGGTGGCACAGTGGCTAAGGCTCTAGACTCTCAAGCATGAGGTCTTGAGTTCAAGCCTTGGCTACACATGTACCAGAGTGATGTCTGGTTCTCGTTCCTCTCTCTCTCTTTCTCTCTCCTATCTTTCTCATTAATAAATAAACAAAAACTTAAAAAAAAAAGGGGGGGAGAGTCAGTAGCACAGTGGGTTAAGTGCACGTGGCACAAAGCGCAAGGACCGGCATAAGGATCCTGGTTTAAGCCCCCGGCTCCCCACCTGCAGGGGAGTCCCTTCACAAGTTGTGAAGCAGGTTTGCAGGTGTCTATCTTTCTCTCCCCCTCTGTTTTCCCCTCCTCTATCCATTTCTCTCTGTCCTATCCAATAACAACAATAATAACTACAACAATAAAACAAGGGCAACAAAAGGGAATAAATAAATTTTTTTTTAAATATCTTTAAAAAAAAGTTAAAAGAAAAAAACAGCCAAATATAGACAGGTAGTTGTAGAAATACTAGTTAACTCATATCTGTAGCCTTGGGAGAGCTGCCGTACCTTACAGTGGAGGAATCGGAGATTCAGAACTCTGATGGTGGCAACGGTCTGGAGTTGTACCCCTGTTACCTTGTGATTTTGTAAATCAATATTAAATCACTAATAAAAAATCTAAGAGAGAGAGAATGCTGGTTTGCTGGTTTTCAGACTGAAATCAACTCACCTTCAACAACTGCTGCAATCCAAGTGAACTCCATGTTCCCCATCCTTCTTTTTGTGTGGATCCCCTTTTAGTTAAATAGGGGAGGCCGCCAAGGTTATATTTCAAACGGCTCGATGAATCTATAATGTCTGCCATGGCAGAGTCATTTCTATGGGGCCTGGAAATTGAGCTAGGATAATGGTTATGCAAAATGGCTTAAATGTCTGAAGCGCTGCCTGAAAGCCAGGGGTGAGCAATGCTTTCGATGAAGAAAAGAATAACTGAAAGTAAATGAAATCTAGGAATCCCCATTTGTAACTGCCTAGTTTGAGACAGTCCTGGGTCACCCTGCTGAGGGACAGCACAGGGATAGTGAGACCCTGAAGAGCAGACTCTTTGTTATACTGAGTTTGCACATGTGGAATTGGGACACAAATACATTGCATGACCGCATGGGAAGTGGGAACTGGAGCACAGAATGATGCACCCTGTGGAAGGAGTTTTGGGCAGCGGGATGCATCTGATGTTTCTTGTTGGTCAATAGGATACTGGCTCTGGTGTGACGTGTCTAAACGTTTAAGAGGAGAGGTTTACATACAGAAGGGCCTTTTGGAACTTTGCTAGGGACCCTGGGAAACTGTCCCTGAGCTTTTTCTTCTTGCTAATTTCACTTCTGCATGAATCCTACCTCATAAAGTAATAAAGGGAGATTTGAAAATGGCATATCTCTTACGTGTGTTCCCTTGTACTTCTTTCAAGTGAATTTGCAGCGGATCCACTCCCTTACTTCTTACAACCCAACAAGGAATTTATAGGGTACTCTGGGTTTTGGCAAGGAATGTGAGTTTATTTAGTAAACACCCTCTCATTCCTTTATTATTTTTTTAATTTATGTTTTATTTAAGAAAGGATAAATTAACAAAACCATAGGGTAGGAGGGGTACACCTCCACACAATTCCCACAACCCAATCTCCATATCCCATCCCTTCCCCTGATAGCTTTCCCATTCTCTATCCCTCTGGGAGCATGGACCCAGGGTCATTGTGGGTTGCAGAAGGTGGAAGGTCTGGCTTCTCTAGTTGCTTCCACACTGAACATGGACATTGACTGGTCGGTCCATACTCCCAGTCTGCCTCTCTCTTTCCCCAGTAGGGTGGGTCTCTGGGGAAGCGGAGCTCCAGGACACATTGGTGGGGTCTTCAGTTCAGGGAAGCCTGGCCAGCATCCTGATGACATCTGGAACCTGGTAGCTGAAAAGAGAGTTAACATACAATGCCAAGCAAATTGTTGAGCAATCATGGACCCAAAGATTGGAATAGTGGAGAGGAAGTGTTGGGGGGGTACTCACTGCAAACTCTAGAGTACTTCTGCTTTCAGGTATATATTTTGCACTTGTTTATGGATACGTGTGAACATATGCTTTCTCTCACAGAACCTGGTCTATATCTAGGTTTTGGGACTTTGTTAGAAAGTGATCCACCTGGGATGGAATTAGAGAATACTATGAAAGGAAAGGTCTCACCCGAGTAATGAAGCTGAAGGGTTGTCATTCCACACCTGAAGTCTCTGGACACAGTCTGAGCTGAAGCATGTTGAGGTGGCAATCATTGCGTTGATTAGGTTGTGATCGGCTGATGCAATATTATTTGATATGGATTGGGAGAGGCATGTGGGAAAGTGGGCCCTATCCAATGGTTCCAGGACAGGGGGAAATATAGGCTCTTTAGTGGACATGTGAGGTTCCTGCTGTCTTAGGGTTCAAAAAGACAATGTATAGTTAATGTTATCATCACATTATTTGGTAATTGGGTTAACTTTGAAAAGTCCTTTTGTTAAGGTTTGCTATATAGTACCCAGTATCTTGTAAATAGCTGTGCCACTGGTTGCCTCTGATCTACTTGGTCTAGGCTTTTGAGAGAGTCCCCATATCAAATACACAGCCTATATATTAAGAAGACTCAGTCTGTGTTTTAAAAACTTCGAGACATACAATTAATTTTCCCCCTCTCATATTAATTAACTAGTGATTTATATGACTATACTTTACTAGGAATGTACATAAACACCATTCCCACCACCAAAAGACTGTGTCCCATCCCACCCACCCACCCCCACAACCCACCAGCCCAGGAAGCCGCATGTCTACCCCTCACCACAGGGTTTTTACTTTGGTGCCCTACTTTCAATTTAGTCAGATCCTGGTTTTAGTTTCCCTTTCTTTCTCAGCTTCTCTTGATGAATGGGATCATCCCATACTCATCTTTATCTTTCTGACTTAGCTCACTTAACATAATTACTTCTAGCTCTGTCCAAGATGGGTCAGAGAAGGTGGGTTCATTGTTCTTGATAGCTGTATAGTATTCCATTGTGTATATACACCACAGCTTTCTCAGCCACTCATCTGTTGTTGGGCACCTGGGTTGCTTCCAGGTTTTAGCTATTATGAATTGTGCTGCTATGAACATAGAAGTACATACCTCTTTTTGGTTGGGTGTTATGGAGTCCTTGGGGTATAACCCCAGGAGAGGAATTACTGGATCATATGGAAGGTCCATGTCTAGCCTTCTGAGAGTTTTCCAGACTGCTTTCCACAGAGGCTGGACCAATTTACATTCCCACCAGCAATGCAAAAGGGTTCCTCTGTCCCCACAGCCTCTCCAGCATTTATTGCTGCTGTCCTTTTTGATGTATTCCATTCTTACAGGAGTGAGGTGGTATCTCAATGTTGTCTTTATTTGCATTTCTCTGACAATCAGTGACCTGGAGCAGTTTTTCATATGTTTGTTAGACTTTTGGATCTCCTCTGAGGTGAATGTTTTGTTCATATCCTCTGCCCATTTTTGGATGGGGTCATCTGCTTTTTTGGTGCTAAGTTTGCTGAGCTCTTTATATATTTTGGTGATTAGTTTCTTGTCTGATGTATGGCATGTGAAGATCTTCTCCCATTCTGTGAGGGGTCTCTTTTTTTGTTTAATAGTTTCTTTGGATGTGCGGAAGCTTTTCAATTTGATGTAGTCCCATTGATTTGTTTCTGCTTTAGTCTTTCTTGCAACTGGGTTTGTTTCATCAAAGATGTCCTTGAGGTATAGGTGGGAAAGTGTTTTACCAATTTTTTCCTCTAAGTATTTGATAGTTTCTGGTCTAACATCCAGGTCTTTGATCCATCTGGAGTTGATTTTTGTTTCTGGTGAGATAAAGTGGTTCAATTTCATTCTTCTGCATGTTACAACCCAGTTTTCCCAGCACCATTTATTGAAGAGAGCCTCCTTCTTCCATTTAATGCTTTGGGCCCCCTTATCAAAGATCAGATGTCCACAGGTGTGGTTTATTTCTGGGCTTTCAATTCTGTTCCACTGGTCTGTGTGCCTATTTTTGTTCCAGTACCATGCTGTTTTGATGATGATGGCTTTATAATATAGTTTGAGATCTGGGAGTGTGATGCCTCCATTTCTGTTTCTTTTCCTCAAGATGGTTTTGGCAATTCTAGGTGTTTTCAGGTTCCAGATAAATGATTGTAGTGTTTGTTCTATTCTCTTAAAGAAGCTTGGTGGAACTTTGATGGGTATTGCATTAAATTTATATATGGCTCTGGGGAGAATATTCATTTTGATGATATTTATTCTTCCAATCCATGAGTATGGGATGTCTTTCCATTTCTTGGTATCAGTTTCTATTTCCTTGAGTAGCAACTCATAGTTTTTAGTATACAAGTCTTTCACTTCTTTGGTCAATTGTATTCCTAGGTATTTTATTGATTTTGCTGCAACAGTGAATGGGAGTGATTTCTGGATGTCTTCTTCTTCAGATTTAGTGTTTGCATAAAGAAATGCCACTGATTTTTGTACATTGATTTTGTAGCCTGACACCTTGCTATATTGCCTAATAACTTCCAGTAATTTTCTGCTGGATTCTTTAGGTCTTTCTATGTATACTATCATATCATCTGCAAATAGCTCTCACTCCTTTATTTCCTCATACTTCAGTCATTTGTAAAATAAAATAGTGGTCTAGAAGGTGGTGCAGTGGATTAAGTGTTGGACTCTCAAGCATGAGGTCCTGAGTTTGATCCCCAGCAGCACAAGAATGTACAAGAATGATGTCTGGCTATCTCTCTCTCTCTCTCTCTCTCTCTTCTCTTATCCCTCCCATTAATAAATACATAAAATATTTTTTTAAATTAATAAGCAAAACATGATGACATTAACAAATTATTGTAAAGTTACTGTGAGGGTTAAAGAAGATTAAGTTCTTAAGGGGCTGGATGATAGTTCGCCCAGTAGACCACACACTTTACCATGTTCAAGGATCAGGACTGGTCCCTGGTCACCACCATCATCAGGCGGACATCATCAGGGGAAGCTTCATGAGTGATAGAGTAGTACTGCTATTATTTTCTCTCACTCTCTCTTCCCATCTTCCTCTATCTAAAACAAAATAGTTGGCCAAGAGTGGTGGAGTCATACAGGTGCTCTAGTGGTAATCCTGGTAGTCAAATAAAAAAAAGAAAGATTAAGTTCTTAGCATCTTTCCTTGTACACAGTATTTAGTCATTGTTTGCCACTTGAAATCATTTGTGACTAGGGAGACAGACAGCACAATGGTTACACAAAAGACTTCCATGCCTGAGAGTCCAACGTCCTAGGTTTAATCCCCAGCACCACTATAAACTGGAGCTGAGCAGTGTTTTGGTATCTACCGTCTATCTCTCTCTGTACCACTCTCTGTTTTTCTCTCAATAAGATATTTTTAAAAATCATTTATGTTCTGATTATTAATTGTTTGGTTTCATTTCTACCATTATTTTGTGTTTTCTTTTTATCATGCTCTTTCATTTGCTATTATTTCCTTTCCTGCCAACATTCCCTTTCAATTTCTGTTACTTTTTATTATCTATCCACTGCATTTTATAATATATCAATCATACTTAAAATCTTTGCTGCATTTTAAAATATTTACTTATGAAAAAGAGAGAGACCCAGAATATCACTCTAGTAGATATGATAGCAGAGAATGAACTTGGGACCTCATGATACAAGCTTAATGCTCTAACTACTATGTTATACCCAAGGTTACAAAATTTTTAGTGCCTTGTTACGACCATTTATGTATATAGTTGATGGGTTTTTATATATGTATGTACTCTCAAGTGTATAATCAACCAATCAGTCAACATAATTAATATTTTAATTACCCCTGTTTTAACTGTGTTTTCTCAGATTATATATGGATTTGGCATCACTTAATTATAGAGCCAAACAGCCAAAGCAGTTTATGTCTCCGGTGTGATCCAGAGTTCATACTCTGAACTATGTTTTTTTTTAATTATCTTTATTTATTGGATAGAAACGGCCAGAAACCGAGAGGGTAGAGGGAGATAGAGGAGGAGAGAGAATGACACCTACAGCCCTGCTTCACAGCTGGCAAAGCTTTCCCCCTGCAGGTGGGGACCAGGGACTCGAATCTGGGTCCTTGCACATTGTAACATTGTGTGTTCAGCCAAATGCACCACCACCCGGGCCCTGAACTATGTTTGTATTTAAGCCTCATACACCAAGACAACATTTCCACTGATCAAATCAAGATCAGCTACCAGATAGTAGAGATAGGTCCTATGTCCCAAGTTCTGCCAGAATTATTAGATTGGTCATTTATAAATTATTTCCTGTTTTGCCTTACATTCCCCATAAAACTCAAATAAAAGTTTCTGACCTAGACATTCCCCATCTACTTTCTGTTTCCTGACCACGCCTGATACTTCCCATGTTGCCCTGAGTGCCCTGGCGTGCCCTCTTCTCTGTAAATATTTGTAATAAATTCTTCAATCAGTGGCATTGACCTCTCTATGTAATTAGTCACATCCTTGAATTAAAATTCCATGAGTGCAAATTGATACAACCTTCAAAAGTTTTCTCAAGCACTTGGTAATCTTTTCTTCTATTCTTTCTCCCCCATTCCCTAAGAAATCACTAATCTGGGGGTTGAGCGGTAGCACAGCGCGTTAAGTGTGCAGTGGGTTAAGCGCGCAAAGTGCAAGGACCAGCCTAAGGATCCCGGTTCGAGCCCTGGCTCCTCACCTGCAGGGAGGGTTGTTTTACAGGAGGTGAAGCAGGTCTGCAGATGTCTATCTTTCTCTCCCCCTCTCTGTCTTTCCTCTCCTCTCTGTCTTCCCCTCTCCATTTCTCTCTGTCCTATCCAGCAACAATGACAGCAGTAACAACAATGATAGACAACAAGGGCAACTAAAGGAAAAAAAATGGCCTCCAGGAACAGTGGATTCATAGTGCAGGCACCGAGCTCCAGCAATAACCCTGGAGACAAAAATAAAATAAAATTAAATTAAATTAAAAATCACTAATTTGCTTTGTCAGAATAATTTACATTTTTAGAATTTTATTTAAAATATTTTATTATCTTTATTGAATACAGACAGCCAGAAATTGAGAGAGAGAGAGAGACAAAGAAACACCTGCAGCCCTGCTTCAGTATTTGCAAAACTGTTGCTCTGCAGGTGGGGATGAGAGGCTCGAACCTGTGTCCTTGCTCATTGTAACACCATGTGCTCAGCCAGGTGTGCACCTGGTCCCCATTTTTAAAATTTTATGTAGAGCCAGACATTATATACACATTTGTCTATATTCTTTCATCCAGAAGATTATTTAGAATTGATTCTCATTGTCTATGTAGTGGTAGTTTACTGTTTCTATTTTGCTGAGGAGTGCTCCTTTATGAGGATACCAGGCAATCTGCAGATTCACTTGCCCACTGGTGAGCATTTGTGTTAGTTCCAATTTGCAGTTGTTATTAATAAAATTGCTACAGACATTCTTGTACAAATTTTCATGTAGACAGATGCATTTATTTATACTGAGTGAGTAACTAGGAGACAAAGTACTGTTACGTTATGGCAGGTGAATATTTAACTTTTAAGAAGCCGACAATTTTCCAAGTGGTCATTCCATTTTATATTCCCAGTGCTAATATGTAAGAGTTCTAGTTGTGTCGGGGTAGAGAACATAATGATTATGCAGAGACTCTCATGCCTGAGACTCCAAAGTCCCAGCTTCAATCCTTTGCATTACCATAAACCAGAGCTGAGCAGTGCTCTGGTAAAAAAAAAAAAAAAAAATCTAGGAAGAGTTCTAATTGTTGTCCAGTCCTCACCAATCATTGGTATGTCTAGCCTTCTCACTTTAACCATTTAATAGTGCTATCTTATTATAAATGCATAATGCCTTAGTTATGTCTTTTGAAATGAAAGTATATGGTATTTCTCCTGATAACTCATGCATCAACTTTAAAATGAATTTTGTAGTCATCACTAGATTTTGCTTTCATGCCTTTCTCAGTTTGCTTTTCTCCTTGCTGGAATTAAAACAAACAACAACAACAACAACAACAAAACCCTGTGGTCCAGGAGGTGGTGCAGTGGATTAAGCATTGGACTTTCAAGAATGAGGTCCTGAGTTCCCCAGCAGCACACATACCAGAGTGATGTCTGGTTCTTTCTTACCTCCTATCTTTCTCATTAATAAATAAATAAAATCTTTTTAAACAAAACCTTAATAATCATATTTTTAAAAATTTTATTATCTTTATTTGATAGAGACAGCCAGAAATCGAGAGGGAAGGGGGTGGTAAAGATGGGAGAGAGACAGAGAGACATCTGAAACACAGCTTCACCACTTGCAAAGCTTTCCCCCTGCAGGTGGGGACTGGGAGCTTGAACCTGCGTCCTTGTGCACTGTAACATGTGCACCACCACCTGGGCCCAAATTATCTTAGTCTTTACATGTCTTTATTTTCCTTTTTTGAGAGATAGAATGGCTGATACTAAGCCTTGAATTCTATTGTCTTTTGGTCTCTAGCCTTCACCACAAAGTTCACAGTAGTGAACTTTGCTACACTGAAGGTAGTAGCTTGGTGCTACAGTTTCTCTGCCTTTGTTTCTTTCTATCTGAAGAAGTCAGCCCAGAATGGTAAAGTCCTGGAAATGACCAAACAAACAAACAAACACCATTATGAAACAAAGCAAAACTATCAAAGTCTGTAGTTTTGCTAGGATAAGTCTATATGGAGGTCTATGTTTATTTACATTGCTAAAAAAAACCTAACATTCTTCAGAAGACAAAAAAAAAAAAACCCTAATTTATTTTCAAATATTATTTCACCTATTCCTTCACTTTTTCATCCTGGAATTGATATTATAAAGATCATGGAGTTGCTTAATCTGCATTCTATTTCCCTGATTTTTTTTTTTTGCCTCCAGGGCTATCGCTGGGGCTCGGTGCCTGCACTATGAATTCACTGCTCCTGGAGGCCATTTTTCCCATTTTTGTTGCCCTTGTCCTTGTCCTTGTCCTTGCCCTTGCCCTTTTGTTGTGTTTGTTGTTGTTGCTATAGCTGTTGTTGTTGGCTAGGACAGAGAGAAGTTGAGAGAGGAGGGGAAGACAGAGAAGAGGAAAGACACTTGCAGACCTGCTTCACCACTTGCGAAGCAAACCCCCTGCAGGTGGGGAGCTGGGGACTCGAACCAAGATCCTTGAACCGGTCCTTGCGCTCTGCGCCATGTGGGCTTAACCCGCTGCGCTACTGCCCAGCCCCAGTCTGAAATGTTTTTACAAATTATCTTTGTCTATTCCTACTGTACTTTGGGTGAATTCCTCAGCATTATGCTTCAATTTACTAATTAAGTTGTCTAGCCATGTCCAAGTGAGTGTTTGAGAAGAGAAACTTCCATTTTAGTCACATTTTTAAAAAATTTTATTTATGAGGAGTCGAGCGGTAGCACAGAGGGTTAAGTGCACATGGCGCAAAACACAAGAAGAGGCGTAAGGATCCCGGTTGAGCCCCCAGCTCCCCACCTGCAGGGGAGTCGCATCACAGGCGGTGAAGCAAGTCTGCAGGTGTCTTTCTCTCCCCTTCTCTGTCTTCCCCTCCTCTGTCCATTTCTCTCTGTCCTGTCCAACAACATCAATAACAACAACAATAATAACTGTAACAATAAGACAACAAGGGCAACAAATGGGAATAAATATTTAAAAAAGAACCAAAAATTTTTCGTTTATTTAGAAGGAAAGAGAGAAAGAACCAGTCATCCCTCTGGTACATGTGCTGCGGGGGATGGAACTCAAGACCTCATGCTTGAGAGTCCAATGCTTTATCCACCTCTCAGACCACACATTTTATTCACTTCTAAGCCTAACCATGTAGGTTTTTTATTTTTTAATGTAGAAGCTGTGTAGTATTTGTTGATTAAATAAATATGGAAAGCATCTCATATTTTATTATACTATTCCTTGTTTACAGATATAATCCTAGGTGGGGGAGATAACATAATGGTTATGCAAACAGACTCTCATGCCTGAGGTTCTGAGGTCCCAGGTTCAATACCTCACACCACCATAAACCAAAGCTGAACAGTTCTGATTTAAAAACAAAGGGAGTCGGGCTGTAGCGCAGCAGGTTAAGAGCAGGTGGCGCAAAGCGCAAGGACCAGCATAAGGATACCGGTTCGAGTCCTGGTTCCCCACCTGCATGGGAGTCACTTCACAAGCGGTGAAGCAGGTCTGCAAGTATCTATCTTTCTCTCTCCCTTCTCTGTCTTCCCGTCCTCTCTCGATTCTGTCCTATCTAACAACAACGACAGCAACAACAACAATAATAACAACAATGATAAACAAGGGCAACAAAGGGGGAAAAATGGTTTCCAGGAGCTGTCGATTCGTAGTGGAGGCGCCGAGCCACAGCAATAACCCTGGAGGGAAAAAAACAGAAAACTAAGAACTCAGATATAATCTCAAAACTTCAGAAAACAGGGGAGCAGGGCGGTAGCGCAGTGAGTTAAGCGCAAGTGGTGCCAAGCGTAAGGACTGGCCTAAGGATCCTGATGCCAGCCCCCGGGGACCCACCTGCAGGGGTATCACTTTACAGATGGTGAAGCAGGTCTGCAGGTGTCTATCTTTCTCTCCCCCTCTCTGTCTTCCCCTCCTCTCTCCATTTCTCTCTGTCCTATCCAACAACGACAACATCTATAACCACAACAATAAAAAACAAGGGCAACAAAAGGGGAAATAAATATTTAAAAAACTTCAGAAAACAAAATAAATTGCATAATCGAATTTTCAACCTACCTTTATATTATAATTATATGATAGCAAAGCCTTGAGTAGTATTAGTCCAATAGTATTACTTGAGGGTGTTGAACTTTTGTACCACACACGTGAGCACATAGCAAAATGAGCACAGTTTGCAGCTAAGTCATCTTCTGCTTTCATGGGAAGACACACGGACCATCCCACTCATTACATAGGAGTCTCTCCTTCAGTTTCCTTCAGCTATAATCGGAAGTTCATTTATTAGTTCACGATTCATAATGTACACAAGGAAAGATGCTAGAACCCTTTAAACATGCAAGGATGTTGGGTCACTTGACACAACCAGTTAAACCAGGAAGATCTCATAAAATGCTTAGAGCTGGTGGAGTCCAATGATCAGAAAGGGCTGCAAGCTGGTTTGGGTAAGAACTTCCCAGGATGAGTCCAACTCTGAACGATGTTCTATCTTCTCTGCAGAAAAGTGGAACATGTATGAACTCTTTAATTGCAGCTTTGACCATGGGTGCACAAAAGCTGTTCTCCTCTTACACATTCGGATGTCCCTGTCAAGTTGGGAAAAATTTCTACTACGGCTCTGCTTTTCTGATCATCCCGGCCTTGATCCTTCTGGTTGCTGGCTATGCTCTGAGAAGCCAAATGTGGACAATTACCAGTGACTACTGCTGCAGCTGTGTACCTCCGCAACGGAAAATTAATCCCCAGGAGTACAAACTGGCTTGCCTGAGGTTCTTCAGCTTCACCGGGAGAGCACTTGTTGCTCCGTTAACATGGCTGTCGGTGACCTTGCTGACAGGTACCTTCTACGAGTGTGCAGCAAGTGAATTTGCACCTGTGGACCATTATCCATTATTTCACAACATCAGCTCCAGCAAACGGAAGGAGATCCTAGCTGGGTTTCCATGTTATTCATCAGATCAACCAGATATGATGATGGCAAGAAATGAAATAGCTCTTCTGCACAGATACCAATCACAAGTAAGTCCCCACCCCCCTTTTCCACTATGGTATTTCACGTTGGCTGTAGTCACTGGAAAGGTTTCATATTTCTGCTGCTTTTCATATTGTTTTAATGTAGAATACAAACAGAATGCCAACTCTTCAAAATGACTTCTAGTGAATGGCTATATAGATATAGTCAGGAGTGGGGGTAGATAGCATGATGGTTATGTAAAGAGAATCTCATGCCTAAGGCCCCGAAGTCCCAGGTTTAATCCCCCACACCACCATAAGCCAGAGCTGAGCAAATCTCTGGTAAAAAAATAAATAAATAAAATTTAAAAATAAATAATAATAATAATAAATATATAGTCAGGATGTTGGACCAGGGGAACCCACAGACTTCGGTTTTGAGTCCTCTGTTGCCATCTGTAAAATCTTGGGCAATTTATGCAGTCTAGTTATGCTTCATTTTTCTTTGTTGTAAAAGTGAGAACACTAGGGACCGAGCAGTGGTGCATCTAGTTACGCGCACACATTATAGTGTTCAAGGACCCCAGTTCAAGCCCTCAGTCACCACCTGCAGAAGGGAAGCTTCACAAAGGTGAAGCAGGACTGCAAGTGTCTGTCTGTCTCTTACCCCTCCCTATTTTCCCTCCCCTCTCAATTTCTTTCTGTCTCTATCCAGTAATAGCTAAATAAAACATTTTTTAAAAGTGAGGATATTAATGATATTTATCACATAGGTTTGCTGTGAAGAACGTTTGAGCTAACATATTTAAAGTACTGAATACTGTGCCCAGATTCTACGTATGAAATAATAAATTTTAGAAATCATTAGTATGACCTTCACTGTATTATCAAATTTTACTTTTCTGCATATATTTTGCTTAAATTCAGAGGCCATCTGAGATCATTGGAAACTTATTAATGATTGAAAAACCCTAGGGGTCAGGTGGTGGCGCACCCAGTTGAGCGCACATGTTACAGTGCACAAGGACCCAGGTTCAAGTCCCTAGTCCCCACCTGCAGGGGGAAAGCTTTGTACATGGTGAAGCAGTATTGCAGGTCTCTCTCTCTCTCTCTCTCTCTCTCTCTCTCTCTCTCTTTCCCTCTCTATCTCTCCTTTCCCCTCAATTTCTGTCTATCTCTAACCAATAAATAAATAAATGTAATAATAATAATTTTTTATTAATAATTTTTTTAAAAAAAGAAAATCCTTCACTGGTGACCAAGGTGGTTCAATTGGTAGAGCACGTTCTTTGTAAGCATGAGACCCTGTGTTCATGGCCCAGCACCATATATAGTCCAGGGATGTGCTCTCTGATCTCCCCGTCTCTCTCTCTCATAAAGTAAATCCTTAAAAATAGCCAAGCTCCTATGATCATTCTAAACTTGGTGTCCAAGGAGAAGTTTATGTGATAGGTGGGTACTCTGTTCTCTCTCATAAAGTGAATAATATATCTTTCAAGAGATTCTAATGAGGCTTTCAAATGTATCATCCACAAACAGGCTTGTATGAGAGAGTAGGGTGAAGTGGGAGAAGGCCAGAAACAATTGGCGTTTATACATTAAATATTAAAAATTGTACAAGTACTTTTATCCATTAGAAAAATCATTGGCCTTCATCAGTTTCTCCAAAGGAGAAAACACATTTTGGGAAAAACACGTTTTCTTTAAATACAAATGAACAAAACCAAAACAAAACAAAAAACCAAAACCACTTTCTTTGCAGATTCTTATTTCCTGAAGGTTGTAGGCAACTAGGATTGATTTGATGAAGCAAAAGTAAAGTATAAGACATAAACCTTAAAGGGGTCAGATTGATTGTCCCAAGATGAGAGGAAGCCAAAAGCACATTTTCTTTCTTTTATTTTAATATTTATTTATTTATTCATTCCCTTTTGTTACCGTTTTTGTTATTATTGTTATTGATGTTGTCGTTGTTGGATAGGACAGAGAAAAATGGAGAGAGACGGGGAAGAGAGAGAAGGGGAGAGAAAGATAGACATCTGCAGACCTGCTTCACCGCTTGTGAAACGACCTCCCTGCAGGTGGGGAGCCGGAGACTTGAGCTGGGGACTCGAACCGGGATCTTTACACTGGTCCTTGGGCTTTGTGCCACCTGCACTTAACCCACTGCGCTACTGCCCAACTCCCAAAAACACATTTTCTTTTGGTCTTCTCTCTCATTTTTTTCTCCCCTCAGATAGAGAGAAGAGGTGAGAGAGATAGCATAAAGGTTATGCAAACTGAATGTCATGTCTAAGGCTCCCAGGTCCCAGGTTCAGTACTTCATACCACAAGCCAGAGCTGAGCAATGCTCTGGCAAAATAATAATAATAATAATAATTTAATTAAATATATATATGAGATAAAACAAAGATGCCATTGCAGCAAACTTTTCTTTACTGCAGGAGGGCAGGTTCGAAGCTAGATAATACCCATGGCATGAAAATTCACATTTTCAAACCATACAATTAAAACATGATATTTTTAGTTGTTTATTTCATAGACATACTTATTTTTGATACAGATCTTTTCAGATATTAAAATTTAGCTGCTTAGCTGAAAAAAATTACTACCAATATACAAAATATTGATGTTTTGCCCAATTAAAAATCTCATGAAGACAAACTTTGTCTCTGTCTTTCTATTAGGCTGAGAGCTAATTATGTGAAGGTAATTGAAAGTGAAAAAGTCAGTGGGAAAGCTTTAACTTGGAAAATGTTCTTGCTTAGGAAACACTAGGATGGTAAGATTTTCAAACTTAAAAGTAAAATCTCAGCTGTAATACATGAAAGGACTGCTGTGAAGAAACAATTTTATATTTCTGAGCATCATCTGCAGATAGGTGTTTCCATTTAATGAAACGAAAATATATTTATTGAGATGCTTATTATACTCTGTGTAATGTTTCATATCTAAGTCCTAACCCTAATAATATTGTAAAACAAACATATATATATATATATATATATATATATATATTTAAAATCAGAGCGCTGGCTACCTCTGGCTTATGGTGGTGCGGTGGATTGAATCTGGGACATCAAAGCCTTAGGCATGAGAATCTCTTTGTATAACCATTATGCTATCTAACCTGTCTGTGAGACAGGTATTATAATCCCATTATACAGATGTGGTGGACACTCACTCAAGTTCAGAGAGTTCATATGCAGTGAACATGTAACCCTGATGAAGTGATTATATAAAGGTAGTGAGCATGAACTTGTAAATCAAGTGTAACTTTAGTAACCATAGTGCGCCTGCATAGTGTGATAAGACAGAAACATATGTGTGCATTAGATAAGACGTCAACCCAAACCTTGCCAATGGAGCTGTAACTCTGAAACCAGAGGTAAGCCAAGTATAAATAGAAGCTCAGAAATCAGCTAGAAGAAGCAATTCCACCGTTACTGAACAGGCTGCTGCCAGTGTGGCTAAAATCTTAAAGCACACATGGCTGGCTTCAGTAACAGCTTCCCCAGCTTCCAGAGACCCCCTCACTAATCTGATGGCACCAACAGAACAAAGGACCTCCAGCCTGGCAACACATCAGGTGGTGACCATGTGAGCTGTACCTGCGCTATTAAGTAAGGAGAGGGTTGTCGGGTTGACTGTGTGTTGTATGAATTGTGTGATCTTTCTATGGCATCTAAAAATAAGTAAAAATATATATATATTATTTAACCCCGACACGCTCTCTGAGTGAGTCCTTTGCTCTAATTCCTTGCTCGTGACATCATATAACTCTAATAAGCTCATAGAGCCAATATAAACACTCATGCCACTTCCACTTTACCCGATCACCTTCAGTGACGACCTTGAAATTTCATATTTTGAGAAATACACACTGAATTTATTTAACAATTCATTTATTTACTTACTTTGCCACCAGGATCATCACTGAGACTTAGTACCAGTATGACTATTCCAATGTTTCTGGCAGCCACTCACCCCCTTTTTTTATATAATTAGAGACAGAGATAAGGAGAGAGACAGAGAGGAGGAGAGACACCTGCAGCACTGCTCTACCACTCAAGAAGCTTCTTGAACCTGCAAATGAAGTCTGGGAACTTGAGCCTGGGTCCTTTCATATGGCAACATCTGTGCTTTAAAATGTACACTCCCTTCGCATCCTTATCACCACTTGAATTGTTTTGGGTTGACCACAAGACCATATTAAGTTCAAGTCTCTTTTCTGCCCATACTTCATTCTAAACTATTTTACTGACATTAACTTCATTGCATTTGAGTCGTTCTTTTACACCAAAGCCAATTTTATCTTTATAAATGCACCTTTGGGTGATAAACTCCACAACTGTCCATATAAATTTCTTCAATTATTGTCTACTACAAAGTCAAAGTTTTGGCATGACACACTTCAATAACTGACCCAAGGTTGCTTCTCCACATGACTTTCTCTTCTCTCTTCCCTCTTCTCTTCTCTTCTCTTCTCTTCTCTTCTCTTCTCTTCTCTTCTCTTCTCTTCTCTTCCCCTCCCTTCCCTTCCCTTCCCTTCCCTTCCCTTCCCTTCCCTCCCCTCCCCTCCCCTCCCCTCCCCTCCCCTCCCCTCCCTTTCTTTTCTTTTCTTTTCTTTTCTTACCAGAGCACTGCTCAGCTCTGGTTTATGGGGGTGTAGGGGACTGAATCTGGGACTTTGGAGCCTCAGGCAGGAAAGTCTCTTTGCAAAACCATTATGCTATCTATTCCCACCCTTCACATGACTTCTTAAACCTATAAATCTAAACTTCTTAAGGTTGCCCAACTCTTTCTTTTTTTTTATCTTCCATTACTAGAGCTCTCTTCAACTTGCGTCTGGCATACATTTTAATCATTTAAGCCTTTGCATGATCTCCTGGAAATTGTTTCCTGACACTCCTCTCCCTTAAATGAGTTCATCTCTCTTTCACTGTGCTTCTTTGGTTTCTGTTTTCACTCATATCAAAATCTGTATTATTATTATTTATATTTATTTATTTACCAGAGCACTGCTCAGCTCTGGCTTATGGTTGTATGGGGGACTGAACCTGGGACTTTGGAGTCTCAAGCATGAGTATCTTTGCATAACCATTATGCTATCTCCCACTGTACACCTATACTATTTTTTATCTTATTTCTCTAATGTATGGGCTTGCCTTTGTCTTTAGGTTTAATGGACTGTGCAAAGAATGAATCTATCTTTTTTGTTTTCATTATGTGCTGCTGGAGGCTTAAACCTAGGTCCTAGTGCATGGCCTCTCTTGATGAGCTAGCTCCTGAACCTCTTTTTTTTTTAATTTGCATTAATTTACTTTGGGGTGGGACAGGTAGTAGTGCAGCAGGTTAAGTGCACATGGCGCAAAAGCGCAAGGACTGGTGTAAGGATCTTGGTTCCCCACCAGCTGGAGGGGGGGTGTTGTCGCTTCACATGCAGTGAAGCAGGTCTGCAGGTGTTTATCTTTCTCTCCCCCTCTGTCTTCCCCTCCTCTCTCCATTTCTCTCTGTCCTATCCAACAACGACAGTAATAACAACAATAACAGTAATAAACAAGAGTAACAAAAGTGAAAAAATTGCCTCCAGAAGCAGTGGATTTGTGGTGCAGGCACCAAGCCCCAGCAATAACCCTGGAGAAAAAAACAAAAAGAAAAGAAGAGAGAAAGAAAGGAAGAAAGAAAGAAAGAAAGAAAGAAAGAAAGAAAGAAAGAAAGAAAGAAAGATTTACTTTTACTTCCTGGGTCATTAAGGGGGCTTCACTGCTCCAGGCCAACTTTTTTTCAGACGACCTTGACAGAGATAGAACTTGTGTGACAGAAGCACTGAAGCTACCTTTAGTCAAGTGGAGTTTGTCTGAACCTGGCTCACGTCCATGACAAAGCAGGCAAACTCTCAAAGTAAGCTCTAGGCTTTTTTTTTTCTGAGAGTTATTTAGTAATGAGAGAAAGGGAGAGAACCAATGCAACACCGACATATGTGGTGCTGGGGATTGAACACAGGATTATGCATACAAATTTTGTGTCCTACCTGAGCTGAGTATGCTAACTGCCTAGGAAATAGAGAGCATACCACAAATTCAGAGAATTAACCAACCAACCACACAGGGCCACCGGCCTCATAATTCTTTGCCAGGCTCTGCTGGGGATTAGACCTGCTAAGGTGTGCTGAGTGGTTTGGTTGGGTCTGCTCAACCTGCCTACAATGTCTTCCTACAGCCAGTGCAACCAGCCTGGTGGAGATGGGGTGGGATGGGGTGGGGGAAGGTGGAGGCAGGGAAGTGACTATCTTCCCAGAATGTGAGGAATGGATGCACTTGTCTTAATTTTCCCTCCATATTGCTTGGTTGCTGAGACTGGGTCGCTACACTTTAAACTTAATTATAAATTTAATAAACCTTATAAATCTTCCTTAGGCTGAGTCTTGTAAATCTCCAGAGCAGGCCAGCTTAGCATTTAACAAGGATCATATCTTGTGGTCTGGGAGGTGGCGCAGTGAATAAAACTTCGGACTCTCAAGCATGAGGTCTTGAGTTCAAACCCCGGCAGCACATGTACCAGAGTGATGTCTGGTTCTTTCTCTCTCTCCTTCTATCTTTCTCATGAGTAAATAAATAAAATCTTTTTTAAAAAAAGCATATCTTAAATTAGTCACATCTGCGTTCCCATAGTTAATTCCCACGTACAACACATTGCTGGAGTTCAGCCTAGGTGAAAAGACCATTGATAAATTAGAGGATATCTGAGATGCCTTTCCTCTACACGTTGACCTCTATTAAGTTGAATTATAATGGGCATGGTGTATTGTACCAAAGCAAAGGACTCTGGGAAAGGAGGGGAAGGGACAGGGTGCAGAGTGTTGAAGTCCTGGTACATGGGGAAGGATCTACCAGCACCTGGTAAGAGTGCATATGTCACAGTGCTCAGGGATGCCCAGTAACCAGTCCCCAGTCCCTCCTGCAGGTGGAGACGTCACAAATGGTGGAGCAGTATTGCAGATGTCTGTTTCTCTCGCTCTCTATTTCACTCTGCCCTTTCCATTTATTTCTGTCTTTACCCAAAATAACTAAATGAAGAGGAGACAAAAGAAAAGGAAAGGACCTATAATGGGGTTGAGTCTTCTGTACACCCCCATCACAGGGAGAGGAGAAATTGCACCCACGTATCAGCAACTGTACTAGAAATCCAATAACATGTACTATAAGCCTAACAAAATGAATAAGAAATATTAAAAAAGAGCAGTCCAGAAGGTGATGCAGTGGATAAAGTATTAGATTCTCAAGCATGAGGTCTTGAGTTCAATCCCTGGCAGCGCATGTACCAGAATGGTCTCTGGTTCTCTTTTTATTTTTCTTCTCATATCTTATATCATTAATAAGTACCTAAGAGTCATGGTCCATGAGGTGATGCAGTGGATAAAGTGTTGGACTCTCAAGCATGAGGTCCTGAGTTCGATCCTCAGCAGCACATGTACCAGAGTGATGTCTGGTTCTTTCTATCTCTCCTCCTATCTTCCTCATTAATAACAAGTAACCTTAAATAAATAAATATCATATAGATGTATATACCAACATATACATAGGAGAGACAAAGTTTAAAAACCATAAAATAGGGATCAGGCAGTGGTACACCTGACTTAGCGCACACATCACAGTGCTCAAGGGCCCGGTCCTCACCTGCAGGGGCAAAGTCTCACGAGTGCTAAAGCAGGTGTCTCTCTGTCTCTTTCCCTCTCTATCTCTCCTCCCCTCTCAACTTCTCTCTGTCTCTATCCAATAATGAACTTTTCAAAAAAAAAAAAAAGATTAAAATGACATGAAACAAATGGTGATGAATCTCTTTGTAGGTCTTGGCCTGCATAGAGAGCCACTATCTTGCTTTGCACACAGTGATACTGGCCAGATCTGCTGGTGAGGATAAAGTACATATTGCTGGCTTTGCTAAATGTGTGGAGGTTGTCTTTCTTCCATTACAGCTGATAAATATTGAAAAAAGGATATATATTTTTTTTAAAAATGCAAAATCCTAAGAGTAGAAAACTGCTTTAATTCAGTCTTTAAGAATAGCAACTGTGGTCCAGGAGGTGGTGCAGTGGATAAGGCATTGGACTTTCAAGTATGAGGTCCTAAATTCAATCCCCAGCAGCACATGTACCAGATTGATGTCTGGTTCTTTCTCTCACTCCTATCATTTCTCATGAATCAATAAATAAAATCTTTAAAAAAAAAAAGTAGCAACTACTAGTTGCAAAGAAAATCAGGTCCACTTTCCAAGATGCATTTCAAAAACTAATCATAAAATGGTTCAGGAAATGACTATTTGAGAGGAGATGAAAACGAAAAGCAATGAGATGTTATTTAGGGACAGAGATTATTTAGGGACATAAAAGAATCAGCTTACTGACATTCTGATTTGGGTCACAAAAATAAGAGAAAATAGCAATTCAGGAAGGCATGCCAATAAAGATTGTTGGTACATTATTGAAGACAATTTAGTAAAGGAGCAACCATTATTAGCTATTATATCGTTGTTTTTACCACCATCATTACCAGAAACTTATTAATCACTGAGGCTGAGGATACATAAGATACCTAGGCTAATACCTAGTGGTGGAAAAAGTATGGTTGACCTAGAGCAAAGTCTAGCTTATGGACCTTATGCAAGTCTAACTGGTGGGTCACAATGTCTGCCATTTCAAGGGCAGTACTTAAATTCCATTCCAAGTTAACTGGTCAAACTTCCTCGTCATTAAAATGCAGGTCGAAGTGGTTGGGTATAACACATCCATATGCAATGATCAGCACCCTGTTAATCTGTTAAGGATGAAAGAGCAAATCTCTTATCCATATTTTAGTTCAGTCTTACAGGACTCTCTCCTACCAAGATTGTTGCTTGATTATTCAGTGTGCTACTGTTTTCTTTCTTTTTCTTTTCAATAACAATGTGAAGATGCTGGGCTGGATTTTGATCACCTTGGCAACCGTTGCTGTCCTTGTCTCCTACTCTGTGGCCAAGTGCTGCTCTCCCTTCACCTCTCTGCAGCAATACTACTGGGACAACCATCTCCAAAATGAGAGAGAATTATTCAAACAAGCCGCAAAACAGCATTCACGGCTCCTTGTCATGCAGAGCATAAAGAAACTATTTGGCTTCATTCCTGGAAACGAAGATGTTAAAAACATTCGTATTCCTTCATGTCAGGACTGGAAAGATATTTCAGCACCCACTTTTCTCTGTGAAGGTAATGATTTGCGAGGTCATTATTGCGTCCTTGGAGACAGGGTGGAAGAAGAGAATGAGGGAGGCAGATTGGGAGATATTGAATTAAAGCCTTGATGATACAATGTTCACAGTTCTGGCTGTTTATTTTTTATGAGGACGGCATGATAGTGCAGTATCTTCAGCTTTTTCTCTCTGTTCTGATACATCCATTCAAAATGCTAGATCCAAAGTCAATTTATCTGAAAAGTATGCCAAGTGGTCGAAGAAAGCTATTCTGCTGTGTTACTTAGCTGCTCAGATAACATAACAGGTGGGATATTAAAAAAAAAAAAAAACAACCAGAAATTGCAAGGGGCCAGGTGGTGGCACACCTGGTAAAGCATTTACATTATAGTGTATAAGGACCCAGGTTCAAGCCCTTAGTATCCACCCGTAGGGGGAATGTTGGGAAATTGTGCAGATGTGGTTGAACATTGGCAGGGCCCACAAACCACTATATTTCCATGCAAGTATTATTATTTACATACCAATCTTATGTTTTGTCTTAGAAATGACTAAAGATCTCCCCACCACATTATCCCCTCAGGGTATTGCTAATTCCCACCAGTTAAAACCATCGCAACAGTTGCTACCACCTTCCCAGCATGCCTTTTGCCTCTCTCCATCCCCTTTCCTAGCCATTTCCGTTTCCAACTTGCCACTTCTGGTATTATCCCATAAAACCCACTTCTGTTCCTGGTTTTGCTCTCTTTTCTCTCCTGCATCCCGACCTAGAGAAGGGCTGGCATGCAGAGTGGTAGGCGGCCCATGTAGCCTAACCCGCTGTGCTCTCACCAGACTCTGGGGCCCCGCATCAATTCAATAAAGAATTGTATTACCACGCCTCCAGGAGTCCCTGGATCCTCTCTCCTGCCCGCAACGCTAGCCCAGCAGGGAAAAGCTTCACATGTGGCAAAGCAGAGCTGCAGATGTCTCTCTGCCTCTCTCCCTCTCTACTGTCCCCTTTCCTCTCAATTTCTACTGAATAATAAATAAAATAAATAAAAATAAAAATTTTGAAAAGGAAATATAGAGTCCTAGCTTTTTTTTAACTGTGCAATATCTTAAAAATATGGAATGCTTTGTGAATTTGCATGTCATCCTCACACAGGGGCTATACCAAAGTTCTCTGTATTGTTCCAAGTTTAGTATATGTGCTGCTGAAACAAGCAATAAAGTCCTGGTTTGACTCTGATAAAAATGAACCCTGTAAATATGAAAGGTCATATCTACTAATTACATGGTTTTTTCATATCTGAAATTCTCTAACTCCTTTCATCTGAGAAATTTAAAAATTCTCCTGCATTAGACATACTAGCTTTACAAAATTCTCAAAATTTGATTAACTGGTTTTCTATGTATATACCACAATAAATTTTTTTTTACCTCCATTGTTATTGCTGGGGCTTGGTGCCTGCACTATGAATCCACTGCTCCTGGAGGCTATTTTTCCCATTTTGTTGCCCTTGTTTTTGTGCTTGTTGTAGTTGATATTGTTGTCATAGCTGTTGTTATTGGATAGGACAAAGAGAAATGGAGAGAGGAGGGGAACACAGAGAGGAAGAGAGAAAGATAGACACCTGCAGACCTGCTTCACCACTTGCGAAGCAACCTCCTGCAGGTGGGGAGCCGGGGGCTTGAACTGGGATCCTTACTCCAGTCCTTGCACGTTGTGCCATGTGCCTTAACCAGCTGCACCACTGCCCGACTCCCAATAAAAAGATTTTAAGGAGATTTTCAACTAACTGCAGAAGCAAAGAAGTGAAAGCATCACATAATTTGTCAGAAGATAATGGTTGTTTATATAAAAATCCCAAGAAACTTTCATTCTACTCAGTTCTGGAAGCCCTTACTGCACATCCTTTTAGAATGTAGACGTACAGTGATTGTACTTTGCTGGGGAATTATGCAGATGCAGTCACATCTGCCAAGCTGTCCCCTCAGGCTTTGTTGCCACTTCCCGCCATATTCTCTCAGTGCCTTTTTCAACCAATCCTGTCCCAACACGTCACTCCTGGTTATTGCCCTATAAAGCCTTTCTTCTTCTGCCCCTCTTCTCTCTTGCCCTCTTTTCACATTGGTGATTAGACGCAAGGGAGGGTGGTCCGGGAGGCAGCCATTTTTGCTACCTCCTCATGGCCTGAACCACTGCGCTCTCACCCAACTCTGAGATGCCCGTGCAAATAAAGATTTGTGTTCCCTCTTCGCTACGGATCTTTTCTCTCTCTTCTCTGCAGCGCAGCTGACATTATTTGATAAGACAGAAAGAAATTAAAAGGAATAGATAGCATGATGGTTATGCAAAGAGACTCCCGTGCCTGAGGCTCCAAAGTCCCAGGTTCAACCCCCTGCACCACCACAAGCCAGAGTTGAGCGGTGCTCTAGTAGAAAAAAGAAAAAAGATGAAAGGGAAAAGGGTGATAGAGAGAATGAGACCTGCAGCAGTGCTTCACCATTTGTGAAGCTTCCCCCCTGCAAGTGGTGCCTGGGGGCTTGAGTGTGGGTCCTTTTGCACTGCAGTGTATGCACTCAAGCATGTGTGCTATCATCAAGCCCTACACTGATAGTGTTGGGAGCCACTTAATGATGGCCTTCCACGATAGCCTTCTAGCAAATGATTATAAATATTATTTAACTCTTCTGGCTGGCATGAAAGATTCCATATCCTTTTATAGCTTTTAAATATGAACATTTCAAAAGCAGCATATATCTGTAAGATTTCACCATATGCTACCTATTTTTTTAAAAATTATTTATTCCCTTTTGTTGCCCTTGTTTTATTGTTGTCGTTGTTGTTGGATAGGACAGAGAGAAATGGAGAGAGGAGGGGAAAACAGAGAGGGGGAGAGAAAGACACCTGCAGACCTGCTTCACCGCTTGTGAAGCGACTCCCCTGCAGGTAGGGAGGCGGGGGCTCGAACTTCGCCATGTGCACTTAACCTGCTGCACTACCTCCTGACTCCCGTGTTACCTATTTTAATTAAATAAAATTCTCGGTCTTATTTTTGCCCCAAGTATTACTCTGTTCTTTTTCAGTCAGATAAAATCTTTTTCACTGAGAACACTGTACTCCTTCCCCTTTATGCTTCATACATTTCTGTAATTTAAGAACATATAGTTAAGGTTAATTATGTGCTAATACTACCTTGAATTTCGCTACCAATGCTTTTAGCTATAATACCAAATCTTGTGGTTTGGCTTGTATGCTTTCTCTCTCTCTTTCCTTTTTCCTTCTTGTTGTCAGAGCTATGTTGCGACTTTATGCCTGATGGATTTCACTGGTCCTAGCATTCTTTTTTTGTTTGTTTGTTTAATTATTATGCTGCATAAGGAGTGAAAGACTGGGGAAGAGGTAGAGAGAGAGATGGCAGTTACCTCTGAATATAAAATTGAACAAAGGAATGCAGATTTAAGTTTTGTCATCCCAACAGAAGTCTTCATGTCTCCATTTCCTATTGATAAAAATGGGAAATTAAACACACTGGCAACCTTTTTTATTCCTTGACTGTCAGAATTTGTGAAAATGAAGGCTTTTTTTTCCCCCCTCTTTCTTTAAACCAGACTCAGCTCTGGCTTATGGTGGTGCTGGGGATTGAACCCGGGACTTTCAAGCTTCAGGCATGAGTCTCTTTATATAACCATTATGCTATCTACCCCTACCTGAACTTCTTTTTTTATTGCCGCCAGGGTTATTGCTATGGTTCAGTGCCTGCACTGACCACTCCTCCCTGAGGTCATTTTACTTTTCTCTCTTTTTACTAGGACAGGGAGAAACTGAAGGCTGAAGGAGAGAGAATCTGCAGTACTTTTTTTTAAAAAAAAATTATTTATTTATTTATTTATTTCCCCTTTTATTGCCCTTTTTATTGTTGTTGTAGTTATTATTGTTGTTGTCATTGTTGTGGGATAGGACAGAGAGAAATGGAGAGAGGAGGGGAAGACAGAGAGGGGGAGAGATAGACACCTGCAGACCTGATTTGCTGCCTGTGAAGTGACCCCCCTGCAGGGCTCAACCTGGGATCTTAAACTGGTCCTTGCGCTTTGTGTCACATGCCCTTAACCTTTCACGCTACCGCCCGACTACCTACAGTACTTTTTAAGCACTTGTGAAGCTTTCTCCCTGTTGGGAGGGGCTGGGGGCTTGAACAAGGGTCCTTGCACATGGTGACAACTGTCTTGCCCTGAAAACAGAGCAATTATTGATTAGACCCATTAGGGACTAATTTAAAAATGGGGACATTTTTAAAAATCAAAGGGGTGCTAGAATAAGAATTTAGTATAAACTGCCAGGAAGAATCATCCCCAGATTAAGGTGCTTATGACTTGGGACTATTTCAGCACAGGATAAGTAGCAAACCTACCATGGTGATGAACAAACATACCCAACATTTTTTCTAATGTGATTTGAGATTTTCTGGGGAAAAAAAAAAAATTTGCAAGATAACAAACAGGGGTATAACTTTTCACTGTTCCCACTGCCAGAGTGCTCGATCCCCATTTCCTCCGTTGTTAAGCTGCAGTTCTCCCCAGGTTGCGGATAAAGCTATTATTTCTTTGGAGTAGGACGCCAAAGTGAAACCCTGGGTTGAGGGTGAGGGTGTATGTTCGGCTTCATGGGGCGGGTTGGGGGGGGGTAGTGGGGGAGTGGGATGGGACATAGTCTTTTGGTGGTGGGAATGGTGTTTATGTACACTCCTATTAATTTGTCATCATATAAATGACTATTTAATTAATATGAGGGGGAAAATTGAATGTCTCAAACTTTTTAATGCACAGACTGAGTCTTTGATACGTTGACTCTCTTAAAAGCTTAGATCAGAGAGAACAGAAGCAGCCGGTGTCACAGCTATATACAAATAATATCAAAGAATATAAAATATGGTGATGTTGTGTATGATACAGCAAATCCTAATAAAGGGATATTTCAAAGTTAACCCAATTGCCAAATAATGTGATTATAGCAATAACTATCTATTGCCTTCTTAAGCCCCAACACAGCAGGAACCTCCCACTTCCTCTATAGAGCTTCTATTTCCCCCAGTCCTGGAACCTCTAGGGTGGGGCTCACTTTCCTGCATGCTTCTCTCAATTCATACCAAACGATATCACACCTGCTGATCCCAACCTAATCAACGCAACGAGTACCAGCTCAGCATGCTTCACTTCAGACTGTGTCCAGAGATGTCAGGCATGGAATGTCAGCCCTTCAGCCTCATTACTTGGGTGAGACCTTTCCTTTCATAGGATTCTCTAATTCCATTCCAGGAGGTTCACTTCCTAACAAAGTCCCAAAATCTAGATATAGACCAGGTCCCATGAGATAGGGCATATGTTCACATGTATCCATAAATTAGGACAAAATATATACCTGAAAGCAAAAATACACAATAGTCTGCAGTGAGTCAGTATAAAGTTCATAATGAAATAGTGTCCACTTAGGCTTAGCTACCCTCCTCACCTATTTCCTATTATACTTCCCTCACTCACTCCCAAACTATCCTTATCAAAGCAAGGACTGCAAAAGCTGAATAAGGGCAAGAGACTGGCATACTTTAATGATGATTCTTTAGTCACTATCAGGCCACCCCATCAACTGGGACCCTACTCAGGGAGTCCTGAGATTCCCAAACAGACATGATGGGCCTAGACCTCCAATAAATCCCTCTCTCCATTGTTACCTGTCATCTCTATCAGAAACAACAAAACAGACCCCTTTGTGGGCCCCCATAGGACCTTGCCCTCAACTTGAATCAACAATGGTAGAGAATGTCCGATCCTCTGAAGGGAGGCTGGACAACATTTTCTTTCTTTTTTTTTATATTTTATTTTATTTTATTTTATATTTATTCCCTTTTGTTGCCCTTGTTGTTTTTTATTGTTGTAGTTATTATTGATGTCGTTGTTGTTGGATAGGACAGAGAGAAATGGAGAGAGGAGGGGAAGACAGAGAGGGGGAGAGAAAGACAGACACCTGCAGACCTGCTTCACCGCCTGTGAAGGGACCTGCCTGCAGGTGGGGAGCCGGGGGCTCGAAATGGGATCCTGACGCCGGTCCTTGAGCTTAGCGCCACCTGCACTTAACCCGCTGTGCTACAGCCCGACTCCCAGGACAACATTTTCTATGCTACCTATACCTGAGGAGGATGGGTCCTGAAACTGGGGCAGCTTAGAATGTTCCTACCCATGACCACAGAATGTGAGCTCAGATCTAGAGGAATGCAGAGGTCAAATAGGCTCCTAAGCTGAATATGGGCCCCAGATCACATCAAATCGATGGGGTTTATAGTCAACAATACTTATACACCATTCCCATATTTGGGAGCTAATCTATTTTCTGATCCAGCTTTCTGGTCCTTTTTCCAGCCATGACATCATCTCCCCAGACAATAACTAGGATTCATCTGCATATCAGATTTCAGGCTCAGGGAAAAAAAAAAACTAATATAGCCACAGGCCCCTTGGAATATAACTAAAGTATGCCTACTAGCTATCTACAAAATGGAGAACCTCCCCCCAACTCTTCATCTGCACTACTCCAGATTTTAGGTTCATGATTAGTCAACAATTTGTTTGGCTTTGTATGTTAACTCTTTGTTCAGCCACCAGGTTCCAGATGCTAACATGATGCCAACCAGACATCCCTGGACAGACAACACCACCAATGTGTCCTGGAGCTCCTATTCCCCAGAACCCTGCTCCACTAGGGAAAGAGAGAGACAGGCTGGGAGTATGGATAGACCTGCCAATGCCCATGTCCAGCAGGGAAGCAATTACAGAAGCCAGACCTTCCACCTTCTGCATCCCACAATGACCTTGGGTCCATGCTCCCAGAGGGTTTAAGAATAGGAAAGCTATCAGGGGAGGGGATGGAATTCGGAGTTCTGGTGGTAGGAATTGTGTGGAGTTGTACCCCTCTTATCCTATGGTTTTGTCAGTGTTTCCTTTTTATAAATAAATAAAACTATTATTTGTAAAACTATCTGTCTATATTTGAATATATTGGGCCTTTTTTTAGGTCTCATGTTCTCTTCCTTTCCAAGTCACACGCACAGGGATTATATCCAAATGTCCCTCCCTTTTTCCTCCTCCTCTCTCTGGTTCCTGAAGTAGTTGGAGTTTAGAGTTCTCTGGTCATCTTTCCCGTATCATTTCTCCTTCCACTGGAAGCATAAATCAAAATTATTTTTTGGAAGGTGCAAAAGGTGAGCGTTCTGGCTTCTGTAGTTGCTTCTTGGATGGAAATGGTCGTTGACAGGTCGATCCATACCCCTACCCTGTTTCTATCTGTCCCTAGAGGGGCAGGATGAAATTGGGGTGGGAGGTTTAGACCTGCAGACCTGCTTCATTGCTTGTGAAGAGTCCTCCGTGCAGGTGGGGAAGTCATGGCTGGAACCGAATCCTTACGAGGGTCCTTGAGCTTTGTGCTATAAGGTACACTGTGATTTTAGAAACAGCTTTCAAGTAGTTTCCTCTGCTGCCCTCCAGTGGCTCACACAAGTGTCTGCACCCAACTCAAGTGTTGAAAATAGTTTTATTGCACCAAAGTAAAAGACTCTGGGGTGGGTGGGTGGGAAGAATACAGGTCCATGAAGGACGATAAATGACATAGTGGGGGTTGTATTGTTAAATGGGAAACTGGGGAATGTTATGCATGTTCAAACTATTGTATTTACTGTTGAATGTAAAACATTAATTCCCCAATAAAGAAATAAATTTTTTAAAAAAGAAAGAAAATAGTAGTAAAAACAAGTAGACTTGTTGAGCACTTGTAACCTTTTTTTAAAAATTTTTTTTTAATATTTATTCCCTTTTGTTGCCCTGTTATTTTATTGTTGTAGTTATTATTGTCGTTATTGATGTCGTCATTGTTGGATAGGACAGAGAGAAATGGAGAGAGGAGGGGAAGACAGAGGCGGGGAGAGAAAGACAGACACCTGCAGACCTGCTTCACTGCTTGTGAAGCGACTCCCCTACAGGTGGGGAGCCAGGAGCTCGAACCGGAATCTTTATGCCGGTCCTTGTGCTTTGCGCAACTTGTAACCTTTTATTTCACTTATGACATAACAGACTGGTAAACAGAATAACATATTATAAAATAGCTTGTTGAAGTGACTTTAAGTACAGAATGGGGAGTCGGGCAATAGCGCAGGACTAACCTAAGGATCCCAGTTTGAGCCCTGGCTCCCCGCCTGCAGGGGAGTCACTTCACAGGTGGTGAAGCAGGTCTGCAGGTGTCTATCTTTCTCTCCCCCCTTCTGTCTTCACCTCCTGTCTCCATTTCTCTCTGCCCTATCAAGCAACAACGACATTAGTAACAACAATAATAACTACAACAATAAAACAAGGGCAACAAAAGGTGCCCTGACCAGCGGGGCGGTGAACAGGGGCTGGGAACCTAAAAGAACTGGAATGACAGGGACAAGAGATATGAAAGAACGACAGCAAGACAAGTTTCTGATCAAGCTGCAAAATTTTATTGTGTTCACAGGCATTTTAAGGCTTTGGGGAAGGGGGAACATAGGGGGAAGGGGGAGGCAGAGATGCTGGAGGAGGAGGAGGGGGAGCAAACTTCAAAGTAGAATGTTCCTTGCAACAAACAATGGCTGAAACCATGTTTATTACCACAACTGTGTGTTGTCTTACTTGATTACTGATAAATGGTTTACCTGAGGGGAAATGGCCTACCCAGAGGGGAAATAAAACTTGTCTCGAGGGCTTCCATTGTTTCAAAGCTTATTATCATCTATCAAGCAGAGAAATGGTTCCTGGCAAAAAGGAAATAAATAATTTTTTTAAAAAAAAGTATAGAATGTAGGGGTAGTCTAGATAGCATAATGGTTATGCCTCCTGCCTATCACCCCAAGTCCCAGGTTCAATCCCCACCATAAGCCAGAGCAGGAAAGAGAGAGAGAGAGAGAGAGAGAGAGAGAAAACCTAAAGAACTCTTGTGTAAAGTTCTATATACAAAAAAATTTTCTCATTTACATATTTTATTAGATAATAAAGGTAAAATCATAGGTTATCATTAAAATTTACTTAAATATGACCCCCAAAATAAGTCTTCCTCAGTAGAAAGGTAGTTTTTTAAAAAATATATTTTTAATATATTTATTACTAAGAAGGATAGGAAGAGAGCGAGAAAGAACCAGACATCATTCTGGTACATGAGCTGCTGGGGATCGAACTCAAGACTTCAATGCTTGAGAGTCCAACACTTTATCCACTGCACCACCTCTTAGACCACAGAAGGTAGTTTATCAAACTCCTACCATCTTATCTGTGGATGGTTTTCCATCTATTTCTGTCAAGGAATGATTAAAGCATATTCTGATATGCTATATCACAACTGAGTTCTTTTAAAAATATTTTATTTATTTATTGAATTTTCACTTTCTTATTATTGGATAGAGACAGAAACTGAGAGGAGAGAGGCAGATAGATAGAGAGAGAGATAGAAAGAGATATCTGCAGCCCTGCTTCACCACTGGTGAAGCTTTCCCTGGCAGGTGGGGAGCAGGGGCTTGAACCTGTGTTATTGCCGTACTGTAATGTGAGCACTTAACCAGGTGCTCCACCACCTGACCCCATATTTTATTTACTTAATAAAGACAGAAACTGAGAGGCATGGGAAAGGTAGAGAGGAAGAAGGAGAGAAACATGGAAAAAATGGCCGCCAGTAGTGGTGGATTCTTAGTGTTGGTACTGAAACCAGTGACAACCCTGGTTGGGGAAAAAAAACATATTGATAATAAATGACATGGCTTTTGTCTGTTTTTAAATAATAGGGTTGGGGAGACAGCATAATGGTTGTAAAAGACTTCCATGCCTGAGGTTTTAAGGCTCTCTCAGTTGTAATGTTCTCTGTTGGGGATTCTCAGTGTTCTCTCTCTCTCTCTCTCTCTCTCTCTTCTCTCTCTCTCTTTTTCAGTGTGTATCTTTCTCTCTGTATCCCTGTCTCATAGAAATAAATAAATAAAATATTTAAATAATAATATGAACAGAAAACAGAAGGTCCTTCATAGTTCCATGCATACTTTAGGTGAGACTTGCATGTAAGGAAATCAAAGCACATTCTTTGAGAAAATCATTATTAAAATATTATTAGAATATTGATTAGAAAGCATAGTTAAGAGCAGTGTGGTCACAATGGGACTAAATGAGTGATAATATGCCCAGAATTACATAAACCAAGACACCCCAGAGGCAGGAAGAATTAAGGTTGGAGTATTGCAACAAAGTAAAAAAAAAAAACTCTAGGTGGAGGGTGAGGGTAGATTTTCAGCTTTACTACAGGGGGGTGGGGATAGGAACTCAGGCCTATGGTAGTGGGAATGGTGCTAATAGACATTCATAAAAAAAATTTTAAAAAAAACTTACAAAGTATCTTGTCACTCAAGTACTAGCCAGGGGAGATAATTTAATGGTTATGCAAAAGACTTTGATACCTGAGGCCCCAGGGTCATGGCTTCAACCCCTACAGCTACAATTGGGTAGTCAAGAAGTATTTTTTCTATGCAAAAAACATGTTAAGACTTTTCAGACAATCTGAGACTTTAAAATCATTGTGGGCGGGCTGGGGAGACAGTATAATGGTTATGCAAAAAAGCCTTTCATGCCTGAGGCACTAACTCTTCCAGATTCTATCCCCAGCACCACAAGCCAGAACTGAGCTGCACTCTGGTAAAAAAATAATAATAAAATTTAAAATAATAACAATAAAGTAAATAAAATAAAATCATTGTGGGAGATGGAAGTAGATATGAACAGTGCATTTGTTAACTGAAAACACAAAGAGATGCTTCTTTGACCTGAACAGGATGAGATGGTGCATAGAAGTTATGGAGAAACTTCAAGTACAATGATTTAAACTATAAACAGATGAGGGGTCAAGTAGTGTTTCACCTGGTTAAGTGCACACATAACCTGGTTAATGTGCAAGGACCCAGGTTCAAGCCCCTGGTCCCTACATGCAGGGGGAAAGCTTCATGAGTGGTGAAGCAGGGCTGCAGGTGTGTCTCTGTCTCTCTCCTACCTCCACCTTCCCTCTCAATTTCTCTCTCTCTCTTTTAAAATATTTTAATTACTTATTAATGAGAAAGTTAGGGGGAGTTACATGTGCTGCCAAGGATGAGCTCACTATGCTTGATAGTCCAGCACCACCTCCCAGACAATTGAAATGTGAAATCTTTACAGTGAATATATGATAGGCTAAAAAGAATGTTTATATGGACTGACCAGTCAACACCCATGTTCAGTGGGGAAGCAATTACAGAAGACCTTCCACCTTCTGCATCCCACAATGACCTTGGGTCCATACTCCCAGAGGGATAAAGAAATAAAGAATGGGAAAGCTATCACGGGAGAGAATGGGATAAGGAGATCTGGTGGTAGGAACTGTGTGGAGTTGTACCCCTCCTATCTTACGGTCTATGTCTCCTTTAAAAAAAAAAAAAAGTCTAACTAGCAGCCTGAGGAATGGAGCAACGACTAATCTTGGATTTAGAAGAATGAGCCATTGAGTTCAATCCCTGGTGTCACATGTGCCAGAGTAATTCTCTGATTTCCCCCTGCTTTAAGGTATAACTGAAAATTATGTTTATAGTAAAGCAAATAAAAGATTATTCCACTTATTGATTAAAACTTGTAACCAATACTACATTTTCCCAATATAAACATTAAAGTGTATTGTTGAATCACGTATTTTTAATGTTTTTTAAATTTTCTATCTTTATTTATTGGACAGAGACAGCCATAAATTGAGAGGGAAGGAGGTGATAGGAAGGAAGAGAGACACAGAGAGATACCTACAGCCCTGCTTCACCACTCGCAAAGTTTTCCCCTTGCAGGTGGAGACCGGGGGCTTGAACCTGGGTTCTTGAGCACTGTAACATGTGCGCTCAACCAGGTGCACCACCACCTGGCCCATGAATTGCTGGCACTCACATGGGTGGCCTTGCAACAGAGTAAGCCAACTGACCTCCGTGCTAGTGCTAGTGGCTACACAAACAGACGGAGGACCATGGGATAATTCAGCTAGGAACAAATCCGTTTTATTGTACAGGAGACAGGGTTTAAATAGCAGAATGGAACAAAGAACATTTTCCACATGTCAACGATGATAGGTTTCTAAAAGGTCAGTACCCTCATGGTGGAGGATCTAAGGAGTGACGAGAATTGATAGGCGTAGAAGAGAGTTCAGGGTGATTAGTTACTGTGGGGCGAGAGTGTTAATTAACTAAAGGTATTAAGTAAAATATGGTAATTATACCAGTAGGATGAGGTAAACAGAGAAAGGCAGAATACTGATGCTAGGAGTAGTGATCAAAGAATGAGGAAATGGAGTGTGGGTCTTACTATTATATTACTGACAAGGCAGAATGATGGAGTATGGTTTGTATGTGATCAAAGATGGTGAACTTATAGTGAACTTTTAAGCAGGCAACCATTTGGTTTGTAACAGGGAATGAGTTAAATGTTAGGGCGTGTAGGCCTTTGTGAAGCCTGGGAGACTGACAAGAGGAAACTGAGTTAGGAAAGCTTTTCCCTCCATGCTCCATCCCTGAAAGGGAGAGGTTGACAGGTGGGGTGTCTTTCCAGACCTCCATCTTTAGGATGGGAGTTCCCCTATGCTTTACCAGGCTTTCACAATTACCCTACAATGAATCACATAGATTTTATTACTTTAAATATCAGTTAGGAAATGTCTTGCAATTTTTCTTTAATGAGTGGATTATTTAAAAATGCTACCAATTTCTTTGCCAAATTCTTCCTTTCTCACTTTGGTCAACTGAACTTTGTCGTTCTAGTTGTTACAGAAAAAAAAAAAATTCTGGTTCTTTTCTTACAGTCCACAACAAATCCTATCAGCTCTACCTCCAAACTATATACAGAATTTGATCGCTTCCCTCACCACTTTCATTCCTACAGGTCTGATGCAAATCACCATTGCCCTTTGCTTAGATTGCCAGAGGTTCCTTTAAAAAAAAAAAAACTTTTCATTATCTTTATTTATAGTAATTTTTTATTATCTTTATTGGATAGACACAGTCAGAAATTGAGATGGTAGCAGGAGATAAGAGACAGAGAGAGAGACAGAGACACCTGAAGCACTGCTTCACCTATTGTGAAACATCCTCCTGTATGTGGAGAACGGGGACTTAAACCCAGGTCCTTGTGCATTGTAACATGTGTGCTCAACTGGTACAGAAATGATCCCCAAAGCACAAGACTAGAGCGGTTCTTGGTGAAAGAGAGGAGTTTTATTACACTGGCGTTATAGGCGATCACCCCAGGAAGTTCTCTGTGCACCTTGGAAAAGCCCACTGTTTTAATTGCCATCCCCCTCCCCAAAGGGGCGATGGGAGCAGGTTTACTTCAGTATTACAGAGTAGGCAGAAACAGACAAAGGCCATCTTTCATGTAATTGCGCCACATGCTTCTTATCTGTGGCCTTGGTATGGGCAGAGGAGGGGAGGCCTAGTGCCTGGCATGTATCAGTCCAGAGACAGCTGGATCCCTCCCTACTCAGCTTTACCTCTAAGCACCCGTGTCTTGGGTCTGTTAGCTTAGGAATGTGGAGTGGAGGAGGGTAGCAACTACTGCCACTCTTTTAATTGCCAGGAGAGCAAGCACAAAGGAAATGCAGTCTTAGGCTACATGTCTCCATCTGGCACATAGATTAAAATATCCACATAGGGGAGTCGGGCGGTAGCGCAGCAGGTTAAGCGTACCTGGCGCAAAGCGCAAGGACCGATGTAAAGATCCCTGTTCGAGCCCCTGGCTCCCCACCTGCAGGGGAGTCACTTCACAAGCTGTGACGCAGGTCTGCAGGTGTCTATCTTTCTCTCCCCTCTCTGTCTTCCCTTCCTCTCTCCATTTCTCTCTGTCCTATCCAAAAACGACGACATCAATAACAACAACTACAAGGGTAACAAAAGGGAATTAAAAAATACATTTTAAAAATCCACATAGGGTAAATCAGGGGAGTGTGCACTCTGCATTCATCTGCTTTCCATAACACAACCAGGTGCGCCACCACCCGGCACCCTATTGCCAGAGCTTCCTAACTGGCCTCCACATTTTCAGATTTTTCCCTCTAAGAGCTGTAGCTACTACTGTGGTCTTTATCTCAAGTAACTAAGTCACTCTTTCATCCAAGCCCTCCAATAACTCTACATAATCAGCAAACCGACCCCCCACACACACCCCCCTCTCATCACAATTCACAGTGAGTTAACAGGATCCAAAACCAAATACAAAACATGCAAGCTATGCCTAAGGACCAGCGCACTCACTCCTTTCTGTTGAGCTCTTGCCTGGTAACAAATCTTGAGTCCACTAAATTGAGGATATTTAGAAAAGTAAACATCTCATATTGGCTAATGCTTTATGTATTTTTACTTAACATGGTCAAAAGAGTTTGCACCTTTTATTTATTTACTTATTTAATATTTATTTATTCCGTTGTGTTGCCCTTGTTTTACTTTTGCAGTTATTATTGTTGTTGTTACTGATGTCATCGTCGGATAGGACAGAGAGAAATCGAGAGAGGAAAGGAAGACAGAGAGGGGGAGAGTAAGACACCTGCAAACCTGCTTCACAACTTGTGAAGCGACTTCCCTACAGGTGGGGAGCCGGGGGCTCGAACCGGGATCCTTGTGCCGGTCCCTGCACTTTGCGCCACCTGCGCTTAACCTGCTGTTGCACCGTTCATTTCCCCCCCCTTTTCCTGAACGTTTAAAAAACGCCCCCCAAACCAACCTTAACAGAAGATACATTGTCAGCACAAAAGTGTATCTCAATATATTCGTGTAACTGTAGTCCTCGGCTGCAAGCAACACTTCCCAATAAAAGATGCTTTCTGGTCCATGGGGCTACAGCATCTTTTATTATTATTTATTTGAGAGAGAAACCAGAGCGCTGCTCAGCTCTGGCTTATGGTGGTATGCGGGATTGAACCTGGGACTTTGGAGCCTCAGGCATGAGTCTCTTTGCATAATAACCATTATGCTATCTCCCTTACCCAAGGGGTACCATCATTTCAAAGAGAAAACTTCAGAGCCATATATATATATATATATTTCCACTATACAAGTAAAATTAATGCAGAAACGGGAACCTAGGAAAATACAAAAATGTGAAGTGTTTAAAAACATGTTCAAGTATTGTCACTCTCAATTTTATGTACCCCAATCAAAGGTTCCTGACATTTCTCAAAATACTGCCACTGACTCAGGCTCATCAAACACAACAGAAATCTCCACTCTTTACCCCAAGTTACAGAAATACCCGCACACTACTCAGCTGTAAAAAATGGTGACTTTATCATTTTCAGCCGATCTTGATCTTGGGGATGCATTGGATCGACCTTCTTGTGGTGCATCCCGTGAGTACCCATTCATTGGGGAAACTGACGATCCTTCCTAGCCACTGAATCCACATGGATCCCAGTCACTTTCAAAGCCAGCAACAAGCAGCTCCTGACAGCTTTCAACCTGACCTGTTGACTGGCTACAGAAGAAGGGCAAACACTAGAAGAAGTAGAAGCCGATCTTGGATGGACCTTGAAAAAAATCATGTGGAGTGAAATAAGTCAGAAACAGAAGGATGAATATGGGATGATCTCACTCTCAGGCAGATGTTGAAAAAACAAGATCAGAAGAGAAAACACAAGTAGAACCTGAAATGGAATTGGCGTATTGCACCAAAGTAAAACTCTGGGGTGGGTGGGTGGCTGGGGAGAATACAGGTCCATGAAGGATGATAAATGACATAGTGGGGGTTGTATTGTTAAATGGGAAACTGGGGAATGTTATGCATGTACAAACTATTGTATTTACTGTTGAATATAAAACATTAATTCCCCAATAAAGAAATAAATTAAAAAAAAAAGAAAAAAGAAGAAGAAAAGCCAGGGTTTGGAGAGACAACATAATGTTTATGCAAAGAGACTCTTAAATCTGAGCCTTCAAAGTTCCAGTTTTAATCTACCATCCCACCATAAACTAGGACTGAGTAGTGCTCTGGGGGGAGGGGGGGAAAGTAAGATAAAAATGGTAATTATCTCCTCCACCCTGCAGGCATGTAAAAAAAAAAATTCAAATGTGGGGACCAGGTGGTGGCGCACCTAGTTAAGCGCATCACTGTGCACAAGGACCGGGGTTCAAGCCCCTGGTCCCCACCTGCAGGGGCAAAGCTTCACGAGTGGGGAAGCAGGGCTGCAGGTGTCTCTCTCTCTCTCTGATCGTCGGGGTGAACCAGCAAAGCTTCTGCTCCTCTGCACTTGGATTTCACATTGTTCTGGATTCTGGGTCCAATTTCCGTGGAACACCAGGGAATTGCAGATTAAATTAGCGTAGACATCAACTGAACCACACTACTAGTCCACGCAGAGATGCTGTTTTTAAAGAATAGTTTTTATTATTAGAGAGAGGCAGAGAGAAATTGAGAAGGGAGGGAGAGATAAGAGACGAGAGAGACACCTGCAGCCCCTGATTCACCACTCGTGAAACTCTCTCTCAGCAGGTGGGGACCGGGGACTTGAACCCGGGTTCTTGAGCACTGTGGTGTGAGCGTTTAGCCTGGTACGCCGCCGCCTGGCCCCAGAGATGTCTTTCTGTCTCTCCAAGCCAGGAAACAGGGACTCCAACCTGAGCACAAAACTTTGAAAATCACCCCCTACACACACCACCACGACCACGACCACCGCAAGGTCTAGTCCCGATCTCCAGCCCAAACACATCGAGCGCGGGGACAATACAACGCTGAGGGGCCTCGCAGATTCAGGCCCTCGGAGGTGTCTGTCGTAAATGCCAGACAGCCTCCCGGCACCGTACTCAGCAAATCCAAACTGAGCGTGGGACAGGCAGTTTAAGCGGTCACCCCCTCCCTAGACAGAAAAAATCGAATGCAGAACTAGGGGAGTAGGCCGAGGCCCGTGCGGGGCTGCTCGGCTGGCCGGGCCGGACTGAGAGCCTCCAGGCCTCCTCACCGAAGACTCTGCGCCTGCGCCCGCCCCACCGCCGCGCTCCCTCGCTCGGCGCGATCGCAGCCCCGCGGCAGCGCGCCGTCCGCGTTTCCGAGAGATCCATGGGCAGGAGCAAGGGCCGCGATGACAGATTACGGCGAGGAGCAGCGCAACGAGCTGGAGGCTCTGGAGTCCATCTACCCCGACTCCTTCACAGGTGACTGTCGCCGCCGCGCCCGGCCTCGCTGCGGGGCCGGGACGGAGAAGGGCGCAGGGAGGCCGCGTGGCCGCTTCGTGCGTGTCTCCTCCTCTCCCGCACCCTCCCCAATTCTTGTCTCCAAAATGTCCCAGCATTTAGGTAGCCGGGGCCGTGCTGGCTTTCTCCACCCGTAATCTGCAAGCGTAAGCGAGGTCCTTGCGGAGGGCAGTGTCAGGCCTGCGATGAGTCCCGGGCGGGGGGGGGGGGGGGGGGGCGACGCAAAGTTTCAATGTAACTTCCAACAACCCGAGGTTTTTAGCGATCTAGATGGAAACTGATGCTCGAAACAGGACTAGCGCTCTGCACCCAACCAGCAAGTTGTCCGCTTGCATATTTGCAGCTTCATGGAGGCAGCCGCTGGTTTGGTTAGCGGGGGGCGTCTCCAAAGTTTATGGGGGGGGGAGTGGGGGTTCAAGAGAGCAGGTCACAAAAGTTCTCTGGGATCCGCCTGAGTGTAAGGATTGTGCTTGGAGTTTGTCGGTTTCCTTTTTTTTTTTTTTTAATCTCTTTATATTCTGACCTGCTCTGTTGACTGATTTGCAGTTCCACTGCTGATTCACACAGATTGCTAGATTAGAAAGGATGGGAAGACACCTCCCAGATCCTCTCGCTACGAGCTAGGCGATGGAGGCTCAGCTGTGGTGAATGTCAGCAGGTTAGAAACTATTTCTCATTTTACTTTCCAGAAAGGTGGGCTTTGAGACAAAAGTTTCAGCTGGGATGACAGGAAGCATGAGATTGGTAGGTTAGGCTAATAGAAGGTAGGATTGAGAAGTACATTAGGTATATTTTTGAAAAGAAGAATGACCTGTAATTTTTTTTTTTTTTTTGCCTCCAGGGTTATCGCTGGGGCTTGGTGCCTGCACTACGAATCCACTGCTCCTGGAGGCCTTTTTTTTTTTTTTTCTTTTTCATTTTGTTGCCCTTGTTATTGTTACCATTGCTGTTGCTGTTGGATAGGTCAGAGAGAAATTGAAAATTGAAAGGGGGAGAGAAAGACACCTGCAGACCTGCTTCACCGCTTGTGAAGCGACCCTCCTGCAGGTGGGGAACCAGGGGCTGGAACCCGGATCCTTGGGCAGGTCCTTGCGCTTCGCGCCATGTGCGCTTAACCTGCTGCGCTACCGCCCGGCCCCCATCATCTGTATTTAGTTATGACATTTGGTGATATGGAAAATGCTGCAGGTTAGTCATGTTACTGTGACTCCTCTCGCACATGCACGTCTCAGTCTCCAACCCTTTCTTTGACCAGTTTTCACCCATGATGGTTAGAATTCAGAGTGTAAGCTGTCTTGTTTTGATTTGAATTCCAGCCCCTCTTCCCTTCCTTGGTTAGCTTAGTTATCTTAGCTCCACCTTTTAACCACTGCTTGCAATGGTAGCAAATTTTGTTCTACTTTGCCAACAGGCAGATGATGTCTTTCAGCTCCCCCTGTATAGCTCCAGTCCTGTTCATGTTCTCTCTCGCCAGCAGTACAGCTGTGCTGTGAGGATGTTAAGGGGATGAGTGAAGAGGGGTTTGAGAGTGTCATTAACTGGGTGAGTGTGTATGGAGTCTGGCTCCCTTCTCTATCCATGCTTATATTTCAATGTCTAAGTAAAATAGAATAAAGGGTCAGTTCTTGGACCTACTTGTCTAGTATTTTGAAAATGTAATTGGCATGAACATTTAATAGGCAGAATCAAGAAAGCATAAGATGTGCTCTTTACAATTCTTTGGTTATAAGAAGGTGTTCACAAAGTACTGTGCATGCGTTTATAGAAGTCGCATTTTTTAAAAAATCTTTTTTTATTTTTATTTACTGGATAGAGACAGTCAGAAATCGAGAGGGAAGGGGGTGATAGAGAGGGAGAGACGGAGAGACACCTGCAACACTGCTTCACCACTTGCAAAGCAATCCCCCCACAGGTAGGGACTGGGGGCTCGAACCTGGGTCCTTATGCACTGTAACATGTGCGCTCAACCAGGTGCACCATCACCTGGCCTCCGAAGTGATGTATTTTTAATTCTAATACAATCTTGTGATTTTTTTTTTCAAATTGTACTAGTTTTTTAAATTATTTATTTATTTTCCTTTTTTTGTGTTGCCCTTGTTGTTTTATTGTTGTAGTTATTATTGATGTTGTCGTAGTTGGATAGGACAGAGAGAAATGGAGAGAGGAGGGGAAGACAGAGAGGGGGAGAGAAAGATAGACACCTGCAGACCTGCTTCACTGCTTGTGAAGCGACTCCCCTGCAGGTGTGGAGCTGGGGGCTCGAACCGGGATCCTTAAGCCAGGTCCTTGGGCTTTGAGCCATGTTGTACTAGGTTTTAGTATAGTTAGCAAAATAATTTTTTGTTTGATGGAAGAAAAAAATTTTTTTTTTTGCTTAAGAACTCCAAGCCAAGATAGTAAAAGAGAATATATGAGGAGGAAAGGTAGACAGCATAATGGTTATGCAAAGGGATTCTCATGCCTAAGTCCCATGTTCAATCCCCCTGCACCACCATAAGCCAGAGCTGATCAGTACTCTGGCAAAAAAAAAAAGTGAATTTTTGAGGCATTCAAGTATTTAACAGTACTAGCTGATCCTGTCTCTAATTCTTATAAGCTTTGCAATAAATAAAATGAAATTTCTTGATTTGTAGATGTCTAGGACCCTTTTTAAATTTTCTAATAATTTGTTATTGATAGTCTGCTATATGATTGAAAGATTACAATGTCTAGTCCCACACCGCAGCCACCATCAGAGTTCTCTATTACCATGCTTCCACCAGAGTTCCCACAAGACTTACAATTTACTTGGTTCTGTTTTGTTTGGATTTTGTAAAATCATATTCTTTATGAATCCTCTCAAGAAAAAGACAGACTTTTGGAATTAAATATTTCCATGTTTGCTTTCTTGAAATCTTGGGGATTTTTTTAAGGTTTACCTTTTTTTTTTTTAATTTCTTTATTGGAGGATTAATGGTTTGTAGTCGACAGTAAAAGACAATAGTTTGTACATGTATAACATTTCCACATAACTACTATTTTACTGTGTTATATAGGCTTTTGTGTTGATGCTTTTTTCTTGAAGTGTTTTCGTTTTATCAGAACACCACTCAACTCTGGTTTATGGTAGTGCTGAGATTGAACCTGGGACTTTGGAGACTCAGGCATGAGAGTCTCTTTGCAAAAACGTTATGCTATCTAGCCCCACCCTGTGTTGATGATTTTAGACTTTCAGGTTTTCTTGCCAGGTTTCAGAAACAGCTTAATTTTGTCAGTTTTCCATGGAGCCACCGACTGGTAATTTTCGAACCATTCTGAATCACACTTAATATTGGATTGGGTAAATGTCCAGTGCTACTGATGAAGTAAGTAGGTACACATTAAAACAATAGATGGATGGATCTTGAAGAACCACACTCCGGCCTATCCCCCTGGCCACACAGACCTAGCTAAACTCCAGAATTTATTACTTCACTATTCCCAAAGAACTTTTGGGCCATTGTTGCACTTGGAGCTAAACGCAATCACAATGGTTTCTTTTTGCTTATACTGTAGATTGATTGTACACCGACCCAACCTTCCTAACTAGCCTTCCAAAATATAAATGCATTCTCCACTCTCTTCTTAAAAAAGTATCTTTATTTATTGGATAGAGACAGCCAGAAATCGAGAGAGAAGGGGGAAATAGAAAGGAAGAGAGAGAGAGAGAGAGAGAGAGATACCTGCAGCACTGCTTCACCACTTGCAAAGCTTCCCTCTGCAGGTGGGATTCCACATTCTCCTTCAGTAGTGCTCCTCTTCATAAGGTCCTCCTAAAATAATACAATTGGGTTGTTTCCATTTTTCTATCAGAATCTCTGGCTGTGAAGTTGTATTGGAACAGATGGGTTGACATCAGGCTAACCAAAAGCCAGTTTTATTCTGTTAGATCTTTATTGTTATCAGGACCTCAAAGTAGCAGCTGTGAACATTTACCAGTTACAGTTGCATCTTAGGAATCATCTTGTAATATTGTTTGCTAAGACACACTCCCTTAGAGTCAAAGGCACTTATTTTAATGGGAACTTCCCAGTTCTTTGCTACAATCTTAATAATGGCATTTGTTTGCCGTGTTAGCACACCTTTCAGCTACTGCCTTCATGATCTATGTTCTTGATAGAGGGCTTAACTGCTCACTATCGTCTTTCCTTATATTACCAAACGCTTCTTCATCCCCCACTAGTCCCTTCCTTTATACCCAAATTTATTTATTTGTTTATTTCTTTTTAAATGTATTTTGAGGACAGGTAGATAGCATAATGGTTATGCAAAGAGACCCTCATGCCTGAGGCTCCGAAGTCCCAGGTTCAATCCCCCATACTACTATCAGCCAGCCAGAGTTGAGTGGTGAGGTCTGGTTCTTTTTCTCTCTCCTATCCTTCTCATTAATAAATAAAATCTTACAAAAAAAAAAAAAAAGGTGGGGACAATAATGGGAGTCTGATAGTCAGAGTGGCGGTTAATCTTTACCTACCCCCTTCCAATACATTACATAGTACCTTCCAATACATTACATAGTAATGTATTAGAATGAAATTATTTCTTCAAAATTCAAGAATCATCTTCAGAGTTTAGTACTTTCCTATCCTTTTGTTTAGTCCTCTTAACACTTTGGAATTTCCCCCCTCTGTTTTTATTTCTTTTGTCCACGAGTGAGATCATCCCATATTCGTCCTTCTCTTTCTAGCTTATCTCATTATGATTACTTGAAGCTCCATCTAAGCTGAGGTGAATTCATCGTTCTGTCTTTCTCTCCCCCTCTCTGTCTTTCCCTCCTTTCTCCTGTTCTCTCTGTCCTATCCAACAATGATGACATCAATAACAATAATAATAACGACATCAATAACAACAAATAATAACTACAACAACAGTAAAACAACAGCAACAAAAGAGAATAAATATTTTAAAAAGTTAAAAAAAATCTCTTTGCGTGGTCGGTTTCTTTTTCTGTGTAGAAGCTTTTCAATTTGATGTAGTGCCCAATGGTTAATTTTTGCTTTTGTTTTCATTGTGTTAGGACTTGTGTCATGGAATATGCCTATAAAACTTAGATGGAAAAGAGTTATGTCAATATTTTCCTCTAAGTACTTTATAGTTTCTGGTCTAGCATCCAAGTTCTTGATTCATTTGGAGTTTACTTTTGTGTGTTGTGAAATGTAATTTCATTCTTCTGCACATTTCAATCCAATTTTCCCAACACCATTTGAGAGGTTCTCTTTTCTCCATTTAAAAGTTTCAGCCCTCTTGTTAAAGTTTGTTCGTCCATAGGTGTGGTAGCTTATTTCTGAGTTCTCAGTTCTGTTCCACTCATCCGTGTGTCTATTTTGTTCTCGTACCAAGCAGTTTTGATTACAGTGGCCTTGTAATGCAGTTTGGGATCTGGGAGCATGATGCCTCCAGTTCTGTGCTTTTTTTCCTCAAGATTGCTTTGGCGATTCTAGGTATTTTCTAAATTAAGGTTCCTTTCAGAACTAGTGTTGGCACTTATTACTCTGACTCTCATTTAGTCTAATGGTTTTGGCTATTATCTCTCTTAGGTGTCAAATTAATAAGTTCAAATTCAACTCAGTCTCATTTGCCTATTTCTGATTGTACACTTAAAACCTCTAATGGAAAATACCGTCTTTCAAATAAATCATAGCATATTCTCTGTGTTTCTAGCTTTTTTAAAGTTGTACTATTATCATCTGTAAATTCGAAATGCCACCTATCACTGTTTCAGAATTTTCCTCATCTCCTGCTGTTACCAGTATTACCAGCTTATTTCAGAACCTCATTTTTTTCAGATGATATTATTAACTGTCTAGGTTCTGCTGCTTCTTCTCTTCTTCCTTCTCTATTTGATGTAGTGCTGCTAAGATTTATCTTCTGTGATTAGAAATGCAAATCTGATCATTATGACTGCTGCTTTAAAAGCTACCATTATACATAATAAACTTTCAGCTTTTATCTTCAACTATATTTGGTCACCTTATATTCAACAAGTAAAATAATTTCTTGTTCTGTCCATCTTTCTTACGCTTCTTCACTAATTTCACCTTGTCTCTATTACTTTCACTTGCACTCCTATGTCCCATGTCTACTTACAGTGTGCTTTAAATTACACACTGGCTTAAATGACTCTCGGTGGGTAAGATATGTTTATTTTTCAATGAGACTCTAATGATAGTCTATTCAGTTCTGCTAATTAGTTGCTATGTAATCTTGAACAAATTATTTAAGAGCTCTTTCATCTGAAAATAGAGTGATACTATATTATATGCCAAAGACTTTAATACATATTTTTACATCTTAACCTCATTATATAGAACAAATAAAATTTTTGTCTTTTAATTGCTTAATATAGTTGCGTTGCCAGTTGCTCTTTGGTAAGTGTCTTCACTTTCATAAAATAGAGCATGTCTCATATTTGATGGTGTCTTAAATTTGGTGGAAAATGAGAACTACAGAAAGAAATCATGGTTTTGGTGTGAAAATTAATGGCTCTTTGTGTCATTGCATTGCTAGCACAGATGCTGAATAATGCTTAATAAATGTTAGCTGTTATTGTTGGAGTAAATGGCGTCTAACTTAGAGTCTCATGGAGTTCTTGAAAATGGTAATGCATTCGAATTTATTAGCTTGACCCTTACTTCTTTAATTGTACTGATTTTGCTAGTGCTGGCCATGAAAAGAAATAAGCAATGTATACACACACACACACACACACACACACACACACTCCTGGTCCAAATATATATATATTTGGATAGAGACAGAAATTGAGAGGGGATGGGGAGATAGAAAGGGAGAGAAAGAACGAGACACCGGCAGCACTGCTTCACTGCTCTTAAAACTTTCTCCCTGTACATGGGGACTGGGGCATGAGCCCCGGTCCTTGCACATTGTAACATGTGTGCGTTACCAAAGGCAGCACCCCTAGACCCTCATAAAGTATATTTTATATATATTTGTTGAAAGACAGGTAGGATCAATTATTACAAATTTAAAAGCTTTATTATGATTGTCTCTTAGGACCTTTCTGAGCATAGATAGGTTAGAGATTGCCCTGAGCCTTATTGAGATATGAATCTTGTGAGTCTTTCATTCTCCTGACATTTTTAAGGATGTTTTATGTATTTATTGATACTTCATTTATTTAATAATAGAGACAGAGAAGACTGAGATGCTGAGAGGGAAAGGGGAGAGAGGGAGAGAGAAAGAGAGACACTTGCACTACTGCTTTACCATCTGTGAAGCTTCCTTGCGCCAGGTGGAGACCTAGGGATTTGAACCCCGTCCTTGTGCGTGGTAATGTGTGCACTTCACTGGGTGTGCCACCATCTAGTCCCCTGCTTCAGGTGCTCTTAAACTTGGATTAAAATGAAGGCAAACATTACAAATTTTGCTGATAGTGAATACTTATGAAGGCTTTCTTGAGAATGAAAACCTGAGTCATTTTCATGAATCCTTCGGAGTGTCCCTTCGTCTTTACGTCTAGAGACTGCCAAGGGGCCGGTGCTTCCCAGGCCTGAAGTGGGACACGGACATTTTTCACGAGCTCAGTAGCAGTCATGGGCTGCTTGAATTTTCCTGGTTACTACTCATTCAATTGTTCTGAGTACAAGTTTTCTTTGTTATTCTCCTTCCATTCCTTTAGTTTAGATTTTTTCATTAAAACAAAACTTGAGATTCTAGATACTGACATAGATACATGATGTCAGATAGACGTCAAACTCAAGTAATTTGGTGTTTAGATCTATGATTCATATTGTAATTCTATGAAAGATAAAGATGAACTAATGTGTGAATGAATAAAGCTTGATTTTAGAGATGCTGGAGAATGAAATAGCTAAACTCTAAGCAAATCAGTATCTATTCTGTTATTCTGTCATGGAGATTCTAAATACTTTTAGCCATTTCAAATCTGTGACTAGTACTGGCTTACAGGGTTGTAACATTGCTGAGTGTACTAGTTCCACACCGACACCTGCCACCATTTCAAATCTGTGACTAGTACTGGTTTACAGGGTTGTAACATTGCTGAGTGTACTAGTTCCACACCGACACCTGCCACCATTTCAAATCTGTGACTAGTACTGGCTTATAGGGTTGTAACATTGCTGAGTGTACTAGTTCCACACCGACACCTGCCACCATTTCAAATCTGTGACTAGTACTGGCTTACAGGGTTGTAACATTGCTGAGTGTACTAGTTCCACACCGACACCTGCCACCATTTCAAATCTGTGACTAGTACTGGTTTACAGGGTTGTAACATTGCTGAGTGTACTAGTTCCACACCGACACCTGCCACCATTTCAAATCTGTGACTAGTACTGGTTTACAGGGTTGTAACATTGCTGAGTGTACTAGTTCCACACCGGCACCTGCCACCATTTCAAATCTGTGACTAGTACTGGTTTACAGGGTTGTAACATTGCTGAGTGTACTAGTTCCACACCGGCACCTGCCACCATTTCAAATCTGTGACTAGTACTGGTTTACAGGGTTGTAACATTGCTGAGTGTACTAGTTCCACACCGGCACCTGCCACCATTTCAAATCTGTGACTAGTACTGGTTTACAGGGTTGTAACATTGCTGAGTGTACTAGTTCCACACCGGCACCTGCCACCATTTCAAATCTGTGACTAGTACTGGTTTACAGGGTTGTAACATTGCTGAGTGTACTAGTTCCACACCGGCACCTGCCACCAAAGTTCTGTGCACCGCCCTCCCAGTGATAATCACTATACTTGGAGATTCTGAATTATATCTCAAAGTACATAGTTATGAGAATTAGTAGTGATAATTGAATATTGATGGCGATTCCAGATGGAAAATTTCTTTTCTTTTTGCCATTTCATTTGGAAATCTCATAGAATGTAACTATGTGTAGGTGGAAATTTTTAGTTACAGGATAATGTTATTATTTTAACTGTTTTGATAAAATTACATGAAAATATCTACTGCAGATGTTTCTTTCCAAACTAGAGACAACCCTGACTCTAAAGAGAACGTTGAACTTCTTATCACCTAAATGTTCTATTTAGCTTCTGTTTGTAGAAATGAAAACACAGACCAGGGATCAGTTAATTTCCTGGAACTGCAATAAAGGAAATCATCTTGTGGTAGAATGTATCTTAATAACCTAATCTCTGTGTATATTTTCTTACAGTATTATCAGAAAACCCACCCAGCTTCACCATTACTGTGACCTCTGAGGCTGGGGAAAATGATGAAAGTAAGTTTAAATAAAAAACTCGTGTGGCCTAGGGCCGGACGGGTGGTGGCGCACCGTTTGAACATATGTGTTACAGTGCACCTGGGTTCAAGCCCCCGGTCCCCACTTGCAGGGAAAAAGCTTCACAAATTGTGAAGCAGGGATGCAAGCGTTTCTCTGTCTCTCTTCTCATCCCCTTCCCGCTCAATTTCTGGCTGTCTCTATCCAATAAATAAAGATTTAAAAAATTATTTAAAAGAACACTATGGCTGAGTTGGTGGTGTAGTGGGTAAAATATTAATATATTTATTTATTTGTTTTCCCTTCTTTTGCCTTTGTTTTATTGTTGTTGTAGTTACTGTTGTTATTGATGTTGTCATTAAACAGAACAGAGAGAAATGGAGAGAGGAGGGGAGAAAAAGATAGACACCTGCAGACCTGCCTCACCCCCTATGAAGTGACCCTTCTGCGGGTGGGGAGCCGGGGGCTCAAACTGGGATTCTTACTCCGGTCCTTGTGCTTCGCTTAACCCGCTGTGCTACCACCCGACTCCCAGTGTTTCATTTATTGAGGGGACGGCACACTTCTCAGCTCTGGCTTATGGTAGTGCTGGGAACTGAATCTGTGTCCTCAGGGCATCAGGCCTGAAAGTCTTTCACGTAACCATTATGCTGTCTACCCAGCCCTGGTGTCTGTCACTTATGATAGTGAGTATTTAGATTCATAGTAATTTTCTTTTTTTTTGATTTGCAGGAAAATCTGTTGTGCTGTTTTTCATTTGCATATTATACATTTACTCCTGACTCAACATTGATGTTAATCTTGCTATACTTCACATTTTAAGGTATTGATAACAGACTCTTTCGTTTTTGTCTTTAGCTGTCCAGACTACTCTCAAGTTTACATACAGTGGAAAATACCCAGATGAAGCCCCACTTTATGAAATACTCTCCCAGGAAAATCTAGATGACAGTGATATCTCAGACATTTTAAAATTATTAGCATTACAGGTAAGAAAAATGACATTTTATGCTTTGTAATGGTACTTTTCATCGGTCTTACTTATGCGTTAGTTCAAGAGTCAGAAAATGCTGTTAGGCGCACTAACTAGGGACTGGGTGGTCGCAGCAGGTTCAAGCCCCTCCCCTATCCTCACACTAACTATAGGGGCTGGGTGTTCGCGCATCAGGTTCAAGCCCCCTCCCCTATCTTCACACTAACTAGGGGCTGGGTGGTCGTGCAGCAGGTTCAAGCCCCTCCCCTATCCTCGCACTAACTATAGGGGCTGGGTGGTCGCGCAGCAGGTTCAAGCCCCCTCCCCTATCCTCAGACTAACTAGGGGCTGGGTGGTCGTGCAGCAGGTTCAAGCCCCTCCCCTATCCTCGCACTAACTATAGGGGCTGGGTGGTCTCGCAGCAGGTTCAAGCCCCCTCCCCTATCCTCAGACTAACTAGGGGCTGGGTGGCAGCAGGTTCAAGCCCCCTCCCCTATCCTCACCTGGAAGGGGGAAGCTTCATGAATTGTGAGGCAGGTCTGCAAGTGTTCTGTCTCTGTCACTTAACTCCTGTCTTATCAAATAGAAAGAGAAGAGAGGAAGGAATAAAGGAGAAAAAGGTAATAAAAGGGGCTCGGGCGGTAGCGTGCCAGGTTAAGCACACATAGTGCTAAGCTCAAGGATCTGTGCAAGCTTCCTACTTTGAGTCCCTGGCTCCCAACCTGCAGGGGGGCTGCTTCACAAACATCTGTGATTCTCTCTCCCTCTCTATCTCCCCCCCATTTCTCTCTGTCCTATTCCCTCCCCCTCCAAAAAAAAAAAAATGGCTCCCAGGAGCAGTGGATTTGTGGTGTCTGCACTGAGCGGCCCCAGTGATAACCCTCAAGGCTAAAGTAATTAAATAAATAAATGTCCGCTGGGTGTGATAAATTCATAGTGCAGCCGTCAATCCCCAGTCATAACCCTGGTGGCAATAAAAAAATGCATATGGCTATGCATTGAAACAGCAAAATTCATGTTCTGTATCAATATGGATGCCTATATATACGTGCATAAAGTATCTTGATTTTTGTTTCTCACTATCTTTTAAAAATTAAGAGATGTTGTCCTTATACCTCTGGTTCAAATAGTGTTGTTTTTTTTTTTAACTTTATTTATTTTTTCCCTTTTGTTGCCCTTGTTGTTTATTGTCATTGTTGTTGGATAGGACAGAGAGGAATTGAGAGAGATGGGGAAGACAGAGAGGGGGAGAAAAAGATAAGACACCTGCAGACCTGCTTCACTGCCTGTGAAGCGACTCCCCTGTAGGTGGGGAGCCAGGGGCTCGAACCAGGATTCTGATGCCGTTCTGTACGCTTTCCACCGTGTGCGTTTAACCCGCTGTGCCGCTCCCCGGCTCCCGAAATGCAGTTGTTTTTAAGGAACAAAAAGCTCAATAGGTTCTTTGAGTAGTAACATTTCTTTTTTTTTCCTCGTTACATAGGCAGAAGAAAACCTTGGTATGGTGATGATCTTTACTTTAGTGACAGCTGTACAAGAAAAACTGAATGAAATAGTAGATCAAATAAAAACTAGAAGAGAAGAAGAAAAGAAACAAAAAGAAAAAGAAGCAGAAGAAGCTGAAAAGGTATGTTTAAAAGTGATGTTTTATTTCATTATTTCATTCTTTAAATCTATCTGGGGAAAGGTTTAGTAGGTTTTTTTTTTTTAAATCACCAAAAAAAGGAGTTTTCAGTAAAGCTTTCTTGAATAGAATCTCAGAAGTCCCTCACTTTAGTAGATGTCAGGATGAATAATGACTAAAATGAATTATTAAAAGTTTTGTCAGGCTTACATAAGTAAAGTCAAAAGATAAAAAATATTTTACTTAAGCTCTGAATTTAGAATTACAAATTCCTCAGCAAAGTGATTTTTATTTGGACATTAAATGTGAAGAAAATTTCAGTTTCTGAAATGAAGTAAAAAAAATTAGCTATGATGTCAGTGTTATGAATTGTGTATTCAGAACATTAATACTGATATCATCGACTTCCTTCTCAATAGTGAATAGACGCAGGGAAAATGAACTTTTCCAGAATAAGTACAGGTGTACTGGTATAGATAGAAATCCGAGATTTTATACTTGAAAGATTGACTTTTCTGTGTTCTAAAGAGGCACAGTTTTTTTATTAAGAATATCTTCTAAATTCTTTTCTCATTCCTCTGTTAATTCATGTGATTTGTATTTTCTAAGCAATTATTTCATGGCACTCCTGTTACAATTGAGAATTTCTTAAGTTGGAAGGCCAAATTTGATGCAGAACTGTTAGAAATTAAAAAGAAACGAATGAAAGAAGAAGAACAAGCTGGGAAAAATAAACTAAGTGGTAAGACCTCTTATTTCTGTCTCTTTCTAACATAAGCCTCCTCCCCCATGTAAGTCTACGTGATAGTGTTTTGTTTTTTTTTTCCACATGGTTATAACTTTATGGCTTATCTTTGACTTAATTACAGCATTTGATAGATCCCAAAGAGACAGTTACAGTGGCTTTCAGGATTATAATCCTTAAATGTAATACAATCACATTTGCTTATTTTTCTTATTTTATTTATTTATTTATTTACTTACTTATTTTCATTGCTACCAGGGGTCACTACTGGGTCTCTGTGCCTGCACAATGAATTTGCTGCTCCCGGCAGCTGTTTTTTCCTTTTTCCCCTTCTATATTTGATGTGACAGAGGGAAAATGGGAGAAGAGGGAGAGAGAGGTAGAGAGACACAGAGACACCGTGTAGTACTTTAAAACCTGTGACACTTCCTCCTTGCAGGTAAGCGAGCACTGGGGACTCAGACTCTAGTTCTTGGTAATGTGTGCGCTTAACCAGGTGTGGCACCCTCTTTTCCTAACACTCCAGGGTGGGTGAACTTTTTGGTGATTCCGTTTTAATGCAAATGCATTTCATAAACTACCTACTGAATTTCTCAATTTATTTAGATTCACAAAAAGTTTACAAACTTGCTTTATTATACCTTTTAATAAAAGATTATAAGGAAGATGGAATTCTATTCAGTATTCAAAAATTAAATATTTATTTCTTTTAGGGAAACAACTGTTTGAAACAGACCATAATCTGGACACATCTGATATACAGTTCTTGGAAGATGGTAAGATAATAATGGACTCGCTATTCCACATGTAGCTTAGGAGCTGTTTTTAATATTAAAACATGAAGACCAGAGTAAAGCAGTCTAAATTTTTTCTTCCCAAGGCTACAAAGAAAGATATTTTGAGGAATAAATTCTAATGTTTGATCAACATACACATTGAAACTACGGCAATATATTTTAAGTTTTCTGGTAACTTAAGCAGTAGCAAAGAGAGTGATAATTCTGGTCACAATAACCCCTACAAATGGCAAGCCGCCAATATGACTCAGGTGACTTGTGTTCCCCAAATTCCTAGTGTCAAAATCCCATGGCCTGTCCTGAAGATGGCCTCGGCCTCATGTCTGGAAGTCCTAGCATGCCCTTGGGTCAAAGACCTTATATTTCACATTCCCCTTTCTGTCTTTGAAGCATCTAGTCCATTATGCTTTTCTTCTCCTCGTTCTTCTAACCCTTACTGTCTTTTAGTCTTTTGTCCAGCTGATCTCCATTCATCCACACATCTGGCCTTTTTAATCTGAGCTGTGCTCTTCTTGACACTAAGCAGTTTTTGTTGTGTAGACACATGAGTCTTGTAAAGGCATACTACTGTTTCAGAGGGAACAGGCTGAGCATGAAGATCAAATTCAGCCTATCAATTTAAAGACAAGTTTTTTTGAAACGGGAGGTTATGCGGTAGATAAAGTATTAGGAGTTTCAAGCATGAAAGCCCTAGTCTGATCTTTGGCATTGCTTGTGTCTGAATGATGCTCTGGTTCCCCTCTATATCTCTCTCTGTTTCTCTTCCCTTCTCCCCCTGCCCCCGCCCCCCCATTTATAAAAAGACATTATGTAGTTGAGCTTATATAATGCACTTATCTGCCACTGGTGGAAGAGTTAAACTCCTGGTACAGAACTCATAATCTTAGCAATTTTGTAGAACCGGGACAAATAATTCATTCTAGGAAGGCTTTGTTTGGAGATGGGGGCAGGAGGAAGGGGAACTTTTGGACTGTGAACTGGAAGTTCCTCTAAAACTGTGTGAATGGAAAATAAGTAAATAAAATGTGTGAATCCCTCTGGGGCCCAGAGCTAACTTACCTGGTAGGGTGCATGGTGTGCCATGCTCCGCACAGTCCGGGTTTGAACGTTGGTACCATATGAGAGTCCCAGGCACCAGAGTAGCTCGTGTGCTGTTGTGACTTTTCCTTTCTTTGACAGAAAAAAATAAATGCTAGTCTCAGCTGTTCCAAACAGATCACTGTTGGTATGATGTGCAGTCGTGACTTGGGATTTCATCATTGACAACTCATGCACGTTTGGAAGTTGCGTTCATTGTTGCCCATGCGATGTATTTTTACCTTGGGTGTAAATCTGAAGGCGAAATCTTTTGTCTCTTTGCAGCAGGAAACAATGTGGAAGTAGACGAGTCTTTGTTCCAGGAAATGGATGACTTGGAGCTAGAGGATGATGAGGATGACCCAGACTACAATCCTGCTGACCCGGAAAGTGATTTGACTGACTGACTGAAGGACTATCCCTGTCTGCGGAGAGGCTTGACTACCACAGCATCTGTGGCTATGCTGAGGGGGTGTTAATTTTCCATCCTTTTTTTTCTAAGAAAAAAAAATATTTTTCAGGAGAATATTCTTCTGATAGCTTTCATCATTGAACTTATTAATAAACTGACCGTAAACATTGAAATGTCAGATGTTCAATTCCTCATACTGGTGGGAGAAAGGTTACATACAGTTAGTATTGGAAAAAGAAACGGCCTTTAACACCAAGGCTTAAACATAGGCTTCTGCTGTGCACAAGTGCCAGTTTCTTTATAAGAATTGAAATAACTTGCAATTTCTGTGCTGAGGGCAGGAGTAGTTTTTGGACTTGAAGTGTTGTCACTCATAGAAAACATTAGAAGACTAAAGTTCATAGAACATTAACATCTCAGTTGTCTAACTTTTGGGGCATGTTAAATTTAAATCTTAACAAGATGAGAAATGTATAGTTAGAGGTAAAATGGACTTTAGGATCTGTTGATAAGGGATTTGTTTTCAAAGTTAAATACGGCTGATAAGGCCTTTATAGAAAGTTCCGGTAGGTTACATTCTTCCTTCATTTTTACTCCTTCCTTGCACAGCACTTGCGTGTCTTGGCCACGTCCGTCTCTCCTCTGCAGGTACATGTAGATACACTTGATTCCCACACTGTACAGTTGCTTAACAAAATCCATCCTAACTTTCCTACTCTTTGACTTTTTCCTGTTAATTTCCTTGTGGTTTTTAGTAACCTCAGTCAGAGTGTGCTAGTGACTTTCCCTGAAAGTTTCCACCGACCACAAATATTTCCAGTAGTACCAAAAATTGTTTTCAAGCTCCATTCCAAGTCAAGACAGCTTCCCCAAGTTAGTACCTGTGTAGAGGAGTTAGAGACACTTAACTGGGAAGGGGAAGGATGGGGTGGGTAGGCTCCATTTTAAATGTGTTAATCCTCATTTTATTTTTAAACTTCTTTTTTAATTGACTTGTATTTTATTGCCAGAGTTCTACTCAGCTGTGATTTTCAGTAGTTCTGGGAATTGACCGGACGTCCTCAGAGCTTTCAGTGTGGTCTTTTGTGTAATTGTTAAACTGTCTCTCAGATCCTAATCCTCAGATTGTTACTGAAATTTAGTTTTTCTAGTACAAAGATTCTGAAAGTGCTTCTTATTTATGAGGACAGGAGGAGAGAGAGAAAGAATAAGATATTACTCTGGTCCATGGGCTGCAAGTGCTTCTTTATTTATGAGGACAGGAGGAAAGAGAAAGAACAAGATATTACTCTGGTCCATGGGCTGCAAGGAGTCAAACTCAGGACCTCATGCTTGAGGGTCCAACACTTTATCTACTGCACCACCTCCCAGACCACTCTTAACAATTTTTTATCTAGATTTAACATTCTTTTTAGAGGAGACTTTTTATTCCTTATTCTGTCATCTGGAGGTTTTTTTGTTTTTGTTCTTTTTTCTCCTTTATCTGGGCTTTTGAAGTGCCTGCTTTTCTTTTATTAGTGATTTAATAATGAGTGACAAGAGTGGGGTATAAGAGGGGTATAATTCATATGATTCCCACCTTCAGAGTTCCATCTCCTCCCCTCCATTGGAAGTTTCCCTAGTCTGTATCCCTCTGGGAGTATGAACCAAAGATCTTTATGGGGTGTAGGAGGTGGGAGGTCTGGCTTCTGTAATTGTTTTTCCACTGTACATGGGCACTGACAGGTTGATCCATACCCCCAGTCTGTTTCTGTCTTTTCCTAGTGGGGTAGGGCTCTGGGTAGGTGGGGTTCCAGGACACAATGGTGAGTTTGCCCAGGGATGTGAGGCTGGCGTTATGGTAGCATCTGGCACTTGGTGGCTAAAAAGCATTAAGATATAAAGTAGAACAATTTGTTTAATAATCAAGAACCTAAAGATAAAAGTAGGGCAGATGAAATTTGGGGTCTTCATGGTGGAAGGAGTTAGGAGGTCTATTTTAGGTCATTTCAAGAGGCCCATGACTACTGATTTTTGCCTGAGCCTAACAGCTGACATGCAGATGAGCTAGGAGTATCATCTGGGAAGATGGTGTCAGAGATGAAAATAGGACTAGAAAGCTGGATCAGGCCACAGAGCAGCTCCCAAATACGGGAAAAGTATATAAATACCGTTAACTGTAAACCCCATCCATCTGACCTAGGGCCCATGTCTGTTCATATTTAGCATAGGAGCCTGTGTAACTTCTGTGTCACTATCGGTCTGAGCTCACATGCCACGGTCACACCTAGGAACAGTCTAGGCTGCAATCATTTTAGGACCAGTCTTCCTTGAGTGGCAGAGTATATTTACCCAGCCTCCCTTTGGAGAATGGGGCAATTTCTTTTTTTTTTTTTTAATATTTATTTACTCATTCCCTTTTGTTGTCCTTGTGGTTTTTTTTTATTATTGTAGTTATTGTTGTTATTGATTTCATCATTGTTGGATAGGACAGAGAGAAATGGAGAGAGGAGGGGAAGACAGAGAGGAGAGAAAGATAGACACCTGCAGACCTGCTTCACTGCCTGTGAAGTGACTCCCCTGCAGGTGAGGAGCTGGGGCTCGAACCAGGATCCTTGCGCCAATCCTTGCGCTTTGTGCCACATGTGCTTAACCCGCTGCGCTACCACCCGACTCCCTAGTGGGGCATTTTCTACCACTGTTGCTCTACATTGAGGGAAAGGTCTTATAGAGGCCCACAAGAGTGCTTATGATGTTCCTGATGGAGATGACTAGTGCTGGTGGAGAGAGGTCTGTTAGAGGTCTAGGCCCATCGTATCTGTATGTAAATCCAATAATCTCCTGACTAGAGCCCCAGATGCTGGGGTGGCCTAGTAGTGACCAAAATGGGCCATTGTTAAAGTCTCTTGTCCGTATCCAGCTTTTGTAGTCCTTACTTTTATCTGATAGGATTGGACTTAGAGTGATTGAGGGAAGTGAAAGGTGAGGAAGGTATCTAGTTCTAAAGTAGAAACTATTTGATTACCTTATGGAGTCTTTTAGGGCTTTCTACTTGTTACACTAATTGAGTCACTTGACTGTTGACAATTGACTGTTGTGCACTTTACTTTAAGGTGCATATTTTCCCCCAATTTACAGCTACATGTGAAGTGCCTGCTTTTATCATCAAACCAACTCACTAAAATAAAGATTAAAAGAAAAATATTAATTGATGTCAGAAGTTCATTTTGCATGATAATCCTTCAGACCTGCTTCTGATATAGAGTAAACAGTTTCCTATATAGTTTTGTGCACAGATGAGACTTTTCATATTAAACATCATATGGTCCAGAACATTGTGAAATTTGCTCTGCAAATCCACAGTCTGTGCTTAAGCCAATGCAACCTTTCTGTCTCCATTGACACTGTGTTCATTAACTATACACTCGTTTCCATGTTGTCTTTTTTTTTTTTTTTTTTAAGAATACTAGGCTTGCCATAGCATTTTTTTGTTTGTTTGTTTTGTTTCCTCATGGGCAGTTGGTTAAGTGAAGCTTTATTATGTGCAAAGAACTACAGAATGGGAGTCCAGGAGCCCTCCCTACATAAGAAATAGGGGCCCCAGAGGAGTTTTACAGAGGGTATGGCAGGCTGCCATCCCTGAGCTGGCCCCCTCCCCAGATGTTTCTCCATCCTCCTGCCCCTTCCTCTGTGCTAGGACCATCAGGGGGGCATAAAGCCTTGGGTTGAGCCTCAGCACCATGTAACAGCACCCAGTGAATTCCATGGGTGGTGGTGGTGGTGGGGTCGTCTCTCAGCACCATAGACAGCACCCAGGGAGCTCCATGGATGGGGGAGCAGGGCTGTGGGGTCTCTCAGCACCTTGCCATAGCACTGTTAAAAGAATTGTAATACATGATCTTGCATGTTTTGGGGAGATCATACACAGGAAAAATAGAATTTTTCGTCTTACTGGAAATAGCAATCAATTGAAGCCATCATTTCTGATTTATACAGATTTCACTATATCCGTAACTACTGATCAAACCATTATATATATATATATATGATAGATATTTGTGCGGATAAAACTTACGGATCTGTGGGAGTCGGGCTGTAGCGCAGCGGGTTAAGCGCAGGTGGCGCAAAGCACAAGGAGCGGCATAAGGATCCCGGTTCGAACCCCGGCTCCCCACCTGCAGGGGAGTTGCTTCACAGGCGGTGAAGCAGGTCTGCAGGTGTCTATCTCTCCTCCTCTCTGTCTTCCCCTCCTCTCTCCATTTCTCTCTGTCCTATCCAACAACGACAACAACAATAATAACTACAACAATAAAACAATAAGGGCAACAAAAGGGAATAAATAAATAAAATAAATATTAAAAAAAACTTATGGATCTGTATAAAGGACATCCTAGTGATCTTTAATGCTGCCTATTGAGACAATGCTCTTTCACATCTTCTCATAGTGTCTCACTAGTTCTAATCTAACTCATTCCTACTAGAAACATATTGTGTAAATTGTTACCTAATACTGAGCATATAACCCTGCATTAACTTGTGACAGTGTTGGCAGTCTCTTATGCCAGGAGTAGAAGTAATTAGAATCATTGTAAAGTGGGGGTAATCAAGAATGGAGCTTTAAATCTGCCTGTCTTGAATCAGAATCAATGGAGAAAGGACAATCTCATCAACAAATGTTGCTGTGAAAACTGAACTACGACATTCTAAAGAATGGAAATAGAAAAGCATCATGAACAAAATGTAACTTAGAATGGAGTAAAGAAGTCAGTATAGAATCAGAAAATCTATGAACACAGGTATACACTGGTCTCTGGGTAGGGAGTGCTTGTTTTCTGGGGTTAAATCTCCAGCAGAGGAATCAGTGAGTCACAAGATAGGTCCATGTCTAGCCTTCTGAAAGCTCTCCAGTCTGCTCTCCACAGGGCTTGGACCAAGTCACATTCCCACCAGCAGTGCAGGAGGGTTCCTTTGTCCTCACACCCTCTCCAGCATTTGTTGCTGCTACCTTTTCTGATGTGTGACATTCTCACAGGAGTGAAGTGATATTTGTAATAGCCCAAATGTGCAAGTAACCTGGGTGTCCAACAGCAGATTGGCTAAGAAAGTTGTGATACATACATACATAGTGGAATACTGCTCAGCTATTAAGAATGAAGTCACCCTCACCTCATTTTGGATGAAGCTTGAAGGAATCATGCTAAGTCAGATAAGCCAAAAAGAGAAGGATATGGGATGATCCCACTCATAGGTAGAAATTTAAAAAACAGGAACAGAAAGAGGAAAAACACAAAGTAAAACAGACTGATTTGGAGTATCGCACCAAAGCAAAGAGCTCTGGGGAAGGAGGACAGAGAGGGGTCGGGATGGGGAACTTTCAGGTCCTGGTTCATGATGATGGAAAGAAGCTGGTTTAGGTGTGAGCATGTTTTGTAAGCAGCTACCTTGGTGAGATAAGTAATTATATCCATGTGCCAACAACTGTACTGTAAACTGTTAGCCTCCCAATAAAAAAAAGAAAAAATACACAGAGGAAATGGGGTAAGCATTTTGAAATCAGGTGTATGTTTTATGTATTCTCCAATGGTAAGGGAATCGAAGCAAACAAATGAGTCTACATCACAAGAAAAAGCTTCTATACACAAAAGGAAAAGGCAACATACTAAGTGGAAAAAGACATTTCCAAACCCTGCATTACTTATTGAATTAACACACACACACAGTATAATATCCAACAATGGCTGAATATACATCCTACTGAAATTTCTATTTCTATTTGAACATCACTGAGATAGGATCCATAAAAAAACAAATAGGACATACAGATGACCAATAGATATAGGAAAAGTTGTCCTTCCTTATGACTGGGGACACAAAGCACAATGAGACTTCACTTCTGCTAGCATGATCATTATAGAAAAAGATAAATTGTAGGTAGGAGGCTGAGCAGTAGTGCATCTGTCTTAAGCTCACATAGTATTAAGCACAAGGATCCAGCTTCCGGTCCCTGACTCCCCACCTGCAGGGGAGACATTTAATAAGCAGCAAAACACCTCTACAGATGTTTTATCTTCCTATCTCCCCTTCCTCAATTTCTCTGTCCTATCCAAGAAAGTGGAAAAAATGGCCACCAGGAGCGGTGGATTCCTACTGGTGGCACTGAGCCCCACAAGAAAAGGGAAGAAAAGAAAAGAAAAGAAAAGAAAAGAAAAGAAAAGAAAAGAAATAGGTATTGACAAGGATACAAAGAAAAACCCTCTTTCACTGAGTTCCAGTTTCAATATAGTGGTGTGATGAAGCTTCACCTCATCTTTCAGGCTCCTGTAAATGGCAGGTGTACACAAACACACACACACACACACTGAGGTGGGAATACCAAACTAAGACAGCCTGTACTTTTGTAAATGGAAAGCAATTTTTTTTTAGATGTATCTGGTGGTGTAACCTAAATTCACTTGGGTTTTGGTTTGTTTTGAATTTTGCTTCTTTTGTCCCAGAAACTATTGTAGAATTGCACTGAGAAGAGTATGTGTAATATATATGTTCAATAGTTAAACACTAGATGACAGTCATAAACAAAAGTATTTCCAGTGCAGTTGATTCAGTTTGATAGATGGTGGGGTTTTTTTGTGTGTGTTTGTTTGTTTTAATCTGTGCTGAAAAGGAGACATTAAATGTATTAGCTTTTAAAAATATTTTATCTATTTTGGATAGATACAGAGAGATTGAGAAGGGAAGGGAAGGTAGAAAGGGAGAGCAAGACACACCTGCAACCACTGCAGGTAGGATCTAGGGGCTTGAACCTGGGTCCTTGCACACTTTAGTATGAGCGCTTACCAGGTGTGCCACTGTCTGGTCCCTAATGTATTAGCCTTTAGGCATTAATTTTTATATATTTGTATTAGCAGTACACCTTGTGCTTAGACCAAGGCACTCTATTATGAACCAAAAAAAAAAAAAATCCTATGAAATTATAGTAATCCTAGGATGATTCTGATTCAGAACAAAATTTACAAGATCTCTTTTTTCCTAGGTAGCCTGGCTCTTGCCTAATGAGTTTTCAAGACACCCTTCAGAAGTTAGCTCTCCTAAACTCATTTGAGGAGAGAGCAACTTTATTATTTTTTTAAATATTTACTTATTTATTATTGGAGACAGAAAAATTGAGAGGAGAGGGGGAGATAGAGAGGGAGAGAGACAGAGAGACACCTGCGGCCCTGCTTCACCACTTGTGAAGCTCCCCCCCCACACACACACAGATAGGGACCAGGGGTTGAAACTGGGTCCTTGTGCACTGTAATGTGAGCGCTTAACCAGGTGTGCCACCACCTGGTCCTAGCAACTTCATTCATTACTACTGCATCAACTAGCTAATACATGTGAAAGTGCTTCCACAACTTAAAAAAAAAAAAAAAGTGGGTGCCGGGCTGTAGTGCAGCGGGTTAAGCGCACATGGCGCAAAACACAAGAGTGGCGTAAGGATGCCAGTTCGAGCCCCATGCTTCACAAGCGGTGAAGCAGGTCTACAGGTGTCTGTCTTTCTCTCCCCCTCCTGCTTTCCCCTCCTCTCTCCATTTCTCTCTGTCCTATCCAACAATGACAACGTTAACAACAATAATAACTACAATAACAAGGGCAACAAAAAGGAATAAATATTTTTTTAAAAAGAATATTTATTTTAAAAAGTTAGAATATCTTGTTAAAATATCTCCAAATCACATATGCTTACATTGCTGTGATTTTCTCATCCTCTGGTATATGGTTTGCCTATCATTTATTTACATAGTCTCAAAGTAAAACAGGCATATCATAGTATCAGATAAAATGGACCTTCAGACAAAGAAGGTGAAAAAAGGCAACCATAGACAGGATCAATCCAACAGGAAGATATAACTATTGTCAATATATAGGCTCCCAATATGTTTGTACCAAATATGTATTTTTTTTAAAAAACTATTTACTGGAGGCTGAGCAGTGGCGCAACGGGTTAAACACACATAATATGAAGTGCAAAAAACCACGCAAAGATCCTGGTTGGAGCCCCCCAGTTCACCACCTGCAGGGGGGGTCACTTCACAAGCAGGGAAGCAGGTCTGCAGGCGTCTATCTTTCCCTTTTGATTGTCCCCTCTCCTCTCGGTTTCTCTGTCCTATCCAATAAAGTGGAAAAAATGGCCACCAGGAGCAGTAGATTCATAGTGCAGGCACAGAGCCACAGAGATATCTTGGAGGCAAAAAAAAAAAAAAACCCAAAAACTATTTACTGACCTTAAGAGAGACCTCAACACACCACTCATTGCTGGGAAATTGTGCAGATGCAGTCACAGCTGCCGTGTTGTCCCCTCAGGGCATTGTCAATTCCCCATAGTTGCAGTGCTTTGGTTACCCCTCCCCCTTCTCATTATCATATCCCCAAGTTCCTTGTTTCCTAGCCAATCATGTCCCGACTTTCTCCCATAAAAGCCCTTCTTCTTCAGCCCTCGCTCTCTCTTGCCCCCGCGGGAGGCGGCCATTTTGGCTAGCTCCGTGTGGCCTAAACTGCTACGCTATCACCCAACTCTGAGGTGCCCCTGCGAATAAAGAATTGTGTTCCCTCTCTGCTCAGGATCTCCTCTCTCTCTCCTCCCTGTCGCAGCCCGACAACTCATAGCAAGAGATCATCGGGACAAAACAAACAAAAAACCCCAAGAAATTGAGGCCTTAAGTGAAGTAAGAGATGAGATCAATTTAACAGATATATTCAGGACCTTTCATCCTTCCAAGAGGAATATACATTCCTTTCAGGGGCACATGGAATCATCTCAAGGATTTACCATGTATTGGGAAACAAAGATAGCCTTAGTAAATATGTGTATGTTGAAATAAAAAATTTTTTTTTCTGACCATGAGGTAGCAAGGTTAGAAATCAACCACAAAGAGAAACAAAGAAATACAATCAAATCATGGAGACCGAACAAAATACTTCTGAATAACACCTGGTCACTGAAGAAATGAAAAAGGAACTTAAAAAATTACTTAGGGAATAATGAAAATGAAGAGACCAACTACCAAAGCCTGTAGGATGCAGCAAAAGCTGTCCTAAGAAGGGAACTTACAGGGTGGGGGTATGGCATAATGGTTATGCAAAGACACTTTCATGCCTGGCTCTCAAGTCCCAGGTTCAATCTCCTACACTGCCATAAGCCAAAGCTGAGCAGTGCTCTGGTAAAAAAAAAAAAAAAAAAAGTTTACAGCAATCCAGGCTTATATTAACAAACAGCAAAGATCTCAGATAAGCTGCCTGACATCTCAGCTGCATTAACTACAAATGAAGCGAAATCTCCATCAAGGGAGGCGGAGCTACAAGCAGCAGATCGTTTTCTCTCCTCTCCCAGATCAACTAGGAATACCAAAGGAGACCACCCAGGACCGAAACAAGACAGGACTAGAATGACCACAGGAACCCAGTAAATCACCCGTGAGTACAAACACATGTGGCTGGTGACAGAGAGGAGAGAGGGGCCTAAGGAGAGATTAAGTGACTGCTAACAGTTCAGCAGTTTATCAGTTGAGACACCACCTCCAGTCTGCTCCACCAACAAGGGGACAGCTTAAGGGAGGAGAGGACTCCCCAGAGACTCACCAAGTGCAACTCTGAGTCTCCATTGCTACTACCCTCAGAATCTGGAGCAGCGACAGGAAGGGACACCAGGGGACAGAGATCTAACCAGGAAACTCAGAAGACCTATACCTTGGTGGCATAGCTGAGGGGCTGTGAAAGTCTCTTTGCATAACCACTGGATTATCTCTGAGACACCCTGCTTTATCTCTTGGTCAGGAGTCAGTGATTAAGCTAAGAAGCCTATTGATAGTTTAAAGGCCCTCAGGCTCCCATAGCCTACAGGAAAGGAAAAAAAAAAAAGAGGCTTTTAAACCACTGAGCTCCAACTCAGGGATTGAAATAACTGTTAACTTCCACCACTGTGAACCCTTTATTTATTTTTTATTTATTTATTTATTTTTTATTTAAGAAAGGATTAATTAACAAAACCATAGGGTAGGAGGGGTACAACTCCACACAATTCCCACCGCCCAATCTCCATATCCCACCCCCTCCCCCGATAGCTTTCCCATTCTCTATCACTCTGGGAGCATGGACCCAGGGTCATTGAGGGTTGCAGAAGGTAGAAGGTCTGGCTTCTGTAATTGCTTCCTCGCTGAACATGGGCGTTGACTGGTCGGTCCATACTCCCAGTCTGCCTCTCTCTTTCCCTAGTAGGATGGGTCTCTGGGGAAGCTGAGCTCCAGGACACATTGGTGGTGTCTTCAATCCAGGGAAGTCTGGCCGGCATCCTGATGACACCTGGAACCTGGTGACTGAAAAGAGAGTTAACATACAAAGCCAAACAAATTGTTGAGCAATCATGGACCCAAAGCTTGGAAAAGTGGAGAGGAAGTATTAGGGAGGTACTCACTGCAAACTCTAGTATACTTCTGCTTTCTTACTTTGGTGCCATACTCCAAACTCAGTCAATTTCTGCTTTGTGTTTCTACTTCTTTTTTTTTTTTTTACATGCATAACATTCCCCAGATTCCCATTTAGCAATACAACCCCCACTATTTCATTCATCATTTTTCATGAACCTGTATTCTCCCCACCCACCCACCCACCCCAGAGTCTTTTACTTTGGTGTAATATGTGAACCCTTTAATTAACTTACTTAGACACAAGTCAATCCAGGCAATAGTGATCAATAATTTGAAAAGTACTGATAAAGGAAACTCATAACATAATATATAAAATGGTTAAAAAAAACAAGAAAAAATATTGGAGAATCGAACCAGGACAAGAGTCCAGCTAAAAGTCCTCCAGAGGGTGAAGCACAAAATAACGAGTTCAACATCCAAACATTAGCTAAGGAAATAATAACAGGAGTGAGTAAAGAATTTGAAAAAATTGTAATCAGAAATGCAGGAACAACAAATGAGACTATGGAAGAAAACACTAATTATCTCATGATTATTAGAAAGCTGAAATCGCTGAGCTAAGAATGCAACTAGCTGAACAGGCTAAAACAGTATCAGAGCAGGGCAACAAAATAGATGAACTCCAGAAAACAGTAGAGGGCAAAGAAAATAGAATCTATGAGGCTGAAGACAGAATTAGCAAGATTGAGGATGAATTAGAGACAACTAAAAAAGAAGCAAGACATCTCAAAAAGAGATTAAGAGATGCTGAAGACAACAACAGAGTCCTATGGGATGACTTCAAAAGAAACAGTATACACATTATTGGCATACCAGAGGAAGAAAGGGAAGGAGAGGAAGAAAGCATTTTCCAGGCCATAGTAGCTGAAAACTTCTCTAGTCTAGACAACATCAAAGACAAAAATTCAAGAAGCCCAGAGAGTCCCAAACAGAATTAACCCAGACCTAAAGACACCAAGACATATCATACTTAGAATGGAAAGGAATAAGGATAAAGAAAGGATCCTGAAGGCTGCAAGAGAAAAACAAAGAGTCACCTACAAAGGAAAACCCATAAGATTAGCAGCAGACTTCTCCATACAAACACTAGAGGCCAGAAGAAAATGGCAAGATATCTATTGAGTGCTCAATGAGAAAGGCTTTCAGCCAAGAATACTATATCCTGCTAGACTGTCATTCAGACTAGATGGAGGCATCAAAACCTTCTCAAACAAGCAACAGTTGAAGGAATCAACCATCACCAAGCCTGCCCTGAATGACATTCTGAAAGGTCTCCTATAAACAACCAGACCACCACAAATAGGACATATATCAAAATACTCTAAAACTCTACAAGAATGGAGTTAAAATATCTTCAATCTTTGATATCAATAAATGTCAATGGCCTGAATTCGCCTATTAAAAGACACAGAGTAGGAAGATGGATCAGAAAACACAACCCGACAATATGCTGTCTACAGGAAACCCACCTGACTCAACAAGACAAACACAGACTTAAAGTGAAAGGATGGAAAACTATCATACAAGCCAATGGCCCACCAAAAAGGGCAGGAGCAGCTATTCTCATATCTGAAATGATAGACTTTAAAATAGATAAGATTAAAAAAGATAGGAATGGACACTACTTAACGCTCAGAGGATCAGTCAATCAAGAGGACTTAACAATTATTAACATCTATGCACCCAATGAGAAGCCATCTAAATACATCAAACTTCTACTGAAAGAGCTACAGCAATATATTAACAGTAACACAATCATAGTAGGGGACTTCAACACCCCACTCTCTCAACTTGACAGATCATCCAGGCAGAAAATCAATAAAGACATAAGGGAGCTAAATGAAGAGATAGATAAACTAGAACTATTGGACATTTTCAGAGTTATTCATCCCAAGAAACTGGAATACACATTTTACTCAAATCCACATGGGTCATTCTCAAGGATAGACCATATATTAGGCCACAAAGACAGCATCAGCCAATTCAAGAGCATTGAAATCATCCCAAGCATCTTCTCAGACCACAGTGGAATTAAACTAACACTTAACAATGAACAAAAGATTAGTAACAGTGCCAAAATGTGGAAGCTCAACAGTATACTTCTTAACAACTTCTGGGTCAAAGAGGAAATCAAGGAAGAAATCAAAATGTTTCAAGAGTTCAATGAAAATGAAGATACAAGCTATCAAAATATTTGGGACACAGCTAAAGCAGTCCTAAGAGGGAAGTTCATAGCTATACAAGCACACATTAGGAAACAAGAAAAAGCACAAATAAACAGCCGGATTGCACATCTTAAAGACCTAGAAGAAGAACAACAAAGGAACCCTAAGGCAACCAGAAGGACAGAAATCACTAAAGTTAGGGCAGAAATAAATAACATTGAGAATAGGAAAACCATACAAAAGATCAACGAAAGTAAATGTTGGTTCTTTGAATGAGTAAACAAAATCAACAAACCTTTAGCCAGACTCACAAAACAAAAAAGGGAGAAGACCCAAATAAATCAGATAGTAAATGAAAGAGGAGATATCACGACAGACACCACAGAAATTCAACATATCATGCGAGGCTTCTATGAACAACTATATACCACCAAGCTAGAGAACCTGGAAGAAACGAATGATTTCCTAGATACCTACCAACTTCCAAAACTAAGTAAAGAGGAAGTGGATAACATGAACAGGCCATCACAGCTAATGAAATTGAAACAGTTATCAAAAATCTCCCCAAAAATATAAGTGCTGGACCAGATGGTTTTACAAATGAATTCTACAAAACCTTCAAAGAAGAACTAATACCTCTACTTTTAAAAGTCTTCCAGAAGATTGAAGACACTGGAATACTCCCTGCCAGCTTCTATGAAGCCAACATCACCCTGATACCAAAACAGGGACACAACCAAAAAAGAAAACTACAGACCAATATCTCTGATGAACATAGATGCGAAAATATTGAACAAAATTCTAGCCAACCGGATACAGCAGTATATCAAAAAAATTGTTCATCATGACCAATTAATTGGGGTTTATCCCAGTCATGCAAGGTTGGTTTAATATATGTAAATCAATCAATGTGATCCACCACATCAACAAAAGCAAGACCAAAAGCCACATGGTCATATCAATAGATGCAGAGAAAGCCTTTGACAAAATACAACATCCCTTTATGATCAAAACACTACAAAAAATGGGAATAGATGGGAAATTCCTGAAGATTGTGGAGTCTATATATAGCAAACCTACAGCCAACATCATACTCAATGGTGAAAAACTGGAAGCATTTCCACTCAGATCAGGTACTAGACAGGGCTGCCCACTATCACCATTACTATTCAACATAGTGTTAGAAGTTCTTGCCATAGCAATCAGGCAGGAGCAAGGAATTAAAGGAATACAGATTGGAAGAGAAGAAGTCAAACTCTCTTTATTTGCAGATGACATGATAGTATACATGGAAAAACCTAAGGAATCCAGCAAGAAGCTTTTGGAAATCATCAGGAAATACAGTAAGGTGTCAGGCTACAAAATTAACATTCAAAAGGCAGTGGCCTTCCTCTATGCAAACACTAAGTTAGAAGAAGAAGATGAAATCCAGATATCAATTCCTTTTACTATAGCAACAAAAACAATAAAATATCTAGGAATAAACATAACCAAAGAAGTGAAAGACTTGTATACTGAAAATTATGAGTCACTACTCAAAGAAATTGAAAAAGACACAAAGAAGTGGAAAGATATTCCATGTTCATGGGTTGGAAGAATTAACATCATCAAAATGAATATATTACCCAGAGCCATCTACAAATTTAATGCTATCCCCATCAAGATCCCAAGCACATTTTTAAGGAGAATAGAACAAATGCTACAAATGTTTATCTGGAACCAGAAAAGACCTAGAATTGCCAAAACAATCTTGAGAAAAAAGAACAGAACCGGAGGCATCACACTGCCAGATCTCAAACTGTATTATAGGGCCATTGTCATCAAAACTGCTTGGTACTGGAACATGAACAGACACACTGACCAGTGGAATAGAACTGAGAGCCCAGAAATGAGGCCCCACACCTGTGGACATCTAATCTTTGACAAAGGGGCCCAGAGTATTACATGGGGAAAGCAGAGTCTCTTCAACAAATGGTGTTGGAAACAGTGGGTTGAAACATGCAGAAGAATGAAACTGAATCACTGTATTTCACCAAATACAAAAGTAAATTCCAAGTGGATCAAGGACTTGGATGTTAGACCACAAACTATCAAATACTTAGAGGAAAATATTGGCAGAACTCTTTTCCGCATAAATTTTAAAGACATTTTCAATGAAACGAATCCAATTACAAAGAAGACTAAGGCAAGTATAAACCTATGGGACTACATCAAATTAAAAAGCTTCTTCATAGCAAAAGAAACCACTACCCAAACCAAGAGACCCCTCACAGAATGGGAGAAGATCTTTACATGTCATACATCAGATAAGAGTTTAATAACCAACATATATAAAGAGCTTGCCAGACTCAACAACAAGACAACAAATAACCCCATCCAAAAATGGGGGGAGGACTTGGACAGAATATTCACCACAGAAGAGATCCAAAAGGCCAAGAAACACATGAAAAAAAGGCTCCAAGTCTCTGATTGTCAGAGAAATGCAAATAAAGACAACAATGAGATACCACTTCACTCCTGTGAGAATGTCATACATCAGAAAAGGTAACAGCAGCAAATGCTGGAGAGGGTGTGGGGTCAAAGGAACCCACCTGCACTGCTGGTGGGAATGTCAATTGGTCCAACCTCTGTGGAGAACAGTCTGGAGAACTCTCAGAAGGCTAGAAATGGACCTATCCTATGACCCTGCAATTCCTCTCCTGGGGATATATCCTAAGGAACTCAACACATCCATCCAAAAAGATCTGTGTACACATATGTTCTTGGCAGCACAATTTGTAATAGCCAAAACCTGGAAGCAACCCAGGTGTCCAACAACAGATGAGTGGCTGAGCAAGTGTGGTATATATACACAATGGAATACTACTCAGCTGTAAAAAATGGTGACTTCACCGTTTTCAGCCGATCTTGGATGGACCTTGAAAAAATCATGTTGAGTGAAATAAGTCAGAAACAGAAGGATGAATATGGGATGATCTCACTCTCAGGCAGAAGTTGAAAAACAAGATCAGAAAAGAAAACACAAGTAGAACCTGAAATGGAATTGGCATATTGCACCCAAGTAAAAGACTCTGGGGTGGGTGGGTGGGGAGAATACAGGTCCATGAAGGATGATAAATGACATAGAGGGGGTTGTATTGTTAAATGGGAAACTGGGGAATGTTATGCATGTACAAACTATTGTATTTACTGTTGAATGTAAAACATTAATTCCCCAATAAAGAAATAAATTTTTAAAAAAACTACAAATGAAGCAACAAAGAGACTCAAATGTCAGAAAGAGAAAGGCAAAAGTCAAAATCAGAGGAGAAATTAATGGAATAAGGTCCAGAAAGATGATCCAAATGATTAATGAAACCAAGTGCTGGTTCTCTGAAAGGATAAATAAAATAGATAAAGCTCTGGCTAGACTCACAAAAAGAAAAAGAGAGAAAGCTAAGATGAAAATAATCAGGAACAAGAGAGATGGAATTAACAGCTGAAGATGGGGAGTTTCAAAGAATCATACATGAATATCTTTATGCAAATAAATTGGACAACCTAGAAATGATGGATGCATTTCTAGAATCATACCACCTGCCAAGCCTAACCCAAGAGGAAGTGGATAGCTTAAGCCAATCACTAGTATAGAGATTGAACTGGCCGGCACTTGGCCCCTGAAAATGTTTATGTATTCATTTATTTTCTTACACTGAGGTATCATTGAGTCTTAATGCTTCCATGATTAATCCACCACTTTTGTGGATTTCACTAAATTTAAGAAAGTTTTATGGAATCAAAAAAGCTGCGGGTAGTGCAGTGGGTTAAGTGCATCTGGCGCAAAGGGCAAGGACTGGCAGAAGGATCCTGATTCGAGCCCCTGGCTCCCCACCTGCAAGGGGAGTCTCACAGGCGGTCTGCAGGTGTCTGTCTTTCTCTCCCCCTCTCTGTCTTCCCCTCCTCTCTCCATTTCTCTCTGTCCTATCCAACAATGACATCAGTAACAATGATAATAATAACCACAACAATGGTAAAACAACGAAGGTAACAAAAGGCCATTTTTTCAATGGCCTCCAGGAGCAGTGGATTTGTGGTGCAGGCACTGAGCCCCAGGAATAACCCTGGGGCAAAAAAAAAAAAAAAGCTTAGCAATATTCATAGTTGTTGGGTATACCAAACCATGGAAAGAGGAAAGTAAAACAGTCACTTTGATCAGATGCAATACCATCTTTCTATCTGATATTACACACTTGTCTAAAAAGAGGCAAAACAAGGAAATGATATTAAATATCTTGAAAACCTCTTAAAGCACTTAACTAAGTGAAAATTAATGCTATGAAATTAGAAATTCTAGACTAAGATTTTCATTTAATAAATAGTTTATATCCATTGATTTCTCCTCTAGAAGCCCTCACATATATGGGTTGTCATCTTAATACACAAACATTGTGGGAAATCAGAAACAGGCCGAGCACCTATTAGCTAAAAATGAGCCTCAGATTAAGTGTGTATTTTTCCCCCTTACAAGTGATGATTTGTACTAGTAAGTATCTTGGAAGGGATTAAAACTCTCCTCTTGGATCAAATTCTGTTCTCAGTGGAAATCTGAGAATCTTTATTCTAAATAACCTTATGTAAGCAACCATGACAGAAGAATGATTAGAAAGGAGATCATAGGACAGAGCAGAGAAAAATGCCAATTATTGATGAATTCTAAGAATTGATCTGATTTTTCTTTTTTTTAATTCGTTTTTTTAAATATTTATTTTATTTATTCCTTTTTGTTGCCCTTGTTGTTTTATTGTTGTAGTTATTATTGTTGTTGTCGTTGTTGGATAGGACAGAGAGAAATGGAGAGAGGAGGGGAAGACAGACAGGAGGAGAGAAAGACACCTGCAGACCTGCTTCACCGCCTGTGAAGCGACTCCCCTGCAGGTGGGGAGCCGGGGTTCAAACCGGGATCCTTATGCTGGTCCTTGTGCTTTGCGCCACCTGCGCTTAGCCCGCTGCACTACAGCCCGACTACCTGATCTGATTTTTCTATATTGTCTAACAAGGCTAATGAGTTAAGATGGAGTTTGTTAGCTAACATGTGCATGTTCTGTCACAGTCCAGCCAGAGAAATGGATTTCTCTGCTCAAAGGAAAATGCTAACTATGGATGATCATAGTCAATAAACATTTCAAGGCCACCCGATGATTTGTTTTTTTATTGGGAGGATTAATGGTTGATAGTAAATACAGTTGTTGATACATGTCTAACATTTCTCGGTTTTCTGCAGAACACTCTCACCCCCAGACTGGGTCCTCCTCCGCCATCATGCACCAGGGCCTGAAGGGCCCCGCTTCACGCCCCGCCCCATGGTCCTTTACTATGGGACAATACACCAATCCCAGTCCAAATTTGACTTTGTGTTTCTTCTTTCTGTTCTCCTCTCTCAACCCTGTCCATGAGTGAGACATCCCAGATTTACCCAATGAATTTTCACCTCCTGCCTGCACCTCATGATGTGACAATTACATGTGATGAGGTAAAGAAAAACCGATGTCTTTTATTTAAAAATATTTATTTTACCTTAATGAGAGAGACAGAGAGAGATACCCCAGTCCCCACCTGCAGGGGGAAAAGTTTGCAAGTGGTGAAGCAGGGCTATAGGTGTCTGTTTCCCTCTCTACCACCCCTCCCCCCTTGTCGATTTTTGGCTGTCTCTAGCCAATAAATAAATAAGTACAATAAAGAAAATTTAGAGAGAGAAACCAAAGCACTACTCAGCTCTGGCTTATAGTGTTGCTGCAGATTAAACCTGGAACCTCAGAGTCTCAGGCATGCACATCTTTTGCATAACCATTTCCCCAGCCCCAAACCAAGGTTATCAATGGACACGCACTTGCATCCAATACCTGCCTCTCTCTTCCCCTCTCTCATATCTACACAAAAAGCCTAGGGTCTCAGGGCTGAGGCTATGTCTTTTGCCTCTGGCCCTTTTCTCCATTTGAAGAGTATAAACTTATTTTTCTATTTGCCATTTGCTTCCTTGTCTCTCTTGTGACTCTTCTGCCCTACCTATCAGTACCCTGTCAGTATCTTCTCCTTCCTAGTCCTTTAATTCTCCCTCCTTCAGCCCACCTTCTTTCTTGCTTCTAAAACACTTTAAATGCCTAAACAGTGTTGGTGACAGCAGCTGCTTTTCTCTGACTACCATTTGCTCTGGGATCCCACCATTTAAAACTTTTTAAAATTATCTTTATTTATTTATTGGATAGAGACAGCTAGAAATTGAGAGGGAAGGGAGTGATAGAGAGGGAGACAGACAGAGAGACACCTGCTCTGCTTCACCACACGTGAAACTCTCCCCTGCAGGTGGGGACTGGGGGCTTGAACCTCAGTCCTTGTGCACTGTAACATATGCGCTCAACCAGTTGCACACTACCACCCAGCTACTTTTTTTTTTTTTTTTTTTAACCAGAGCACTCAGCTCTGGTTTATGGTGGTGCAGGGGATTGAACCTGAGACTTTGGAGCCTCAGGCAATAGAGTCTATTTGCATAACCATTATGCTATCTACTCCCAGCCCCACTCCATCATTTTTTGTTTTTTATTGCTGTAGTTATTCATGTGTTTGTTGTTGGGTAGGACAGAGAGAAATGGAGAGAGGAAGGGAAGACAAAGAGGGGGAGAGAAAGACAGACTCCTGCAGACCTGTTTCACCGCCTGTGAAGCGATTCCCCTGCAGGTGGGGAGCCAGGGGCTGGAACGGGGATCCTTACTCCGGTCCTTGCGCTTTGCGCCATATGCACTTAACCCATTGCGCTACCACCCGACCCCCTAGTTTCATTTCTTTTTCTTTTTTACTAAATATTTTATTTATTTATTAATGAGAAAGATACAAAGAAAGAAAGAAACAGACTTCACTCTGGTACATGTGCTACCCGGGATTGAATTTGGGACCTCATGCTTGAGAATCCAGTGCTTTACCCACTGGGCCACCTCCCAGACTGTGGGATTATGTGAAAGCATGGTAGAGCATAGGGGAGCTCCTTCATCCTTGAGATGGAGGTCTGAAAAAAAAAAACCCACCTGTCAGTCTCTCCCTTTCAGGGGTAGAGCTTGGCGGAAAACGCTTTCCTGACTTGAATTCCCTTTTGTCAGTCTCCCAGGCTTCACAGAGACCTGCAACTTCTAACACTTAGTTCATTCCCCCTGCTACAAACCAAATGGTTGCCTACTTGAATACTCTGTCACACTGCCTTGCCAGTAACATAACAATGAGACCCCCATATACCTCTTCCCGGTTCTTTGTTCATCATGACTTACATCAATACTCTGCCATTCTCTGCTTTATCTCATTCTGATGGTTTAACAACCATGTTTTTCTTAACACCTTTAGATAATTAACATTTCTTGCCTCATGGAAGCTAATTGCTTTGACCTTTTGTATCTCATCAATTCCAGTCATTCCTTAGCTCTCCCCACCATAGGAGTACTGACCTTTTGAAAACCTGTGATTACTGACATATGTGAAAAATGTTCTTTGTTCCACTTTGCTATATAAGCCTTGTCCTTTCTCTGAATAAATTGGAAGTTCATTCCTGAATTTCTCCTGGTGTTTATTTCTGCATCACGCAATCACTAGAATCGGTGACAGGAAAGCCAGTGGCTTACCTCTGTTGCGAGGCCACCCATGTGAGCACCAGCACCAGACCATTTTCCTCTAACTTGTACTCCAATAAAAGGAAACCCATTTTGGCCATACACTTTATCTCACATAGTAAATCTGTCCTTCAAGGTTTTCAACAATAGAGATAAGGAAGTAAACAGTAAAGATAGGAGCACAGACAGTCCCATAAGCAGGTTTAGCAAGTGTTAGCCTCAGCTATAAGCTAGACAAATAATACAGAGAAAAGAGGCCCTCTAGGCCCTAGGTCTGATAGATGAGGTTAACAGTTAATGGTATTTACATACTTTCCTCATACTGGAGAGCTACTCTCTGCCCAGATCCAGCTTTTTAGTCCTATTCTCAACTCTGACACCATCTTCCCAGACAATACTTTCAGCCCACCTGCATGTTAGCTATCATTACTAAAGTCATGAGCCACATGGAACATACTTAAAATAGACTTCCTAGTTTCTTCCCGCATGAAGATCCTTAGTTTCATTTGCTCTGTTCCTACCTTTGGGTTCCTGTTTATTGAACAATTTGCTTTATATCTTACTGCCTTTCAGCCACCAAGTTACAGATGCTACCTGTTGTATGCTTTACATTAGGTTGTTCTAGCTCTCCCCCTGCCAAGAAAATTGGATCAGTCCTGCTAGTTTCGCGGGCCCGCTTGGCCCCGCCCCAAGGAACCCCGAGAGGGTTCCAGAGTTGCAGAGTTCGAGAGTGCTTGGTGCCGCCGCGGGGGAAAGAGGCAACAGAGTTCTGTTTGGTGATTAGTTTGGGTTAGTTTATGAATCGTTGTTCCTGAATAAAGAAATACAGCTTCCCAGCCCAGCTGTGTGTCCTTGAGTCTCTGTTACCCGCCGTGAAGCTAGCCCAGCCAGCTGGAGCCTCCGAATTTTAACAACACTACCATGATGCTATTCTGACACCTCTGGGTAGACGACCTCACCAATGTGTCCCGGAACTACACCTCCCCAGAGCTCTACCCCACTAGGGAAAGATGGAAACCCGCTGAGGGTATGGCTAGACTTGGCAATGCTCACGTCCAGCAGAGAAGCAATTATAGAAGCCAGGCCTTCTACCTTCTACACCCCATAAAGAATTTCAGTTCATACTCCCAGAGGGGTAAAGAATAGGTAAGTTTCCAGTGGAGGGGATGGGACACAGAACTCTGGTGGTGGAAACTCTGTGGAACTGTACCCCTGTTATCTACAATCTTGTTAATCATTATTAAATCACTAATAAAAATTAATAATAGAAAGAGGCCCTTCTAGTGACTCAAAATCATCAATCCTCTGTGTGTCAATGCCTATCAATACCCAAATAGATAGTACAACCGTCTACTTCCAAAAAAAAAAAAAAAAATGGGAGTGGATGAACATTATTCTAGAAGGGAATTGTGAGAAGTTGTACCCCTCTTATTCTATAGTTTTGTCAATGTCTCCTTTTTATAAATAAAATAAAATAAAAATTATATCTAAAAAACCCCCAAAACTAAATTAAATACTCCACCAGTTTATAAACCCATAGAATTACCATAGTTTTCTATAGAATGTTCAAATGAAAGACTTCAAGATATGGAGATTGGGTGGTGGGAATTGTGTGGAGTTGTACCCCTCCTACCCTATGGTTTTGTTAATTTATCCTTTCTTAAATAAATAAATAAATACATAAATAAAAAAGACTTCAAGAAAAAGAATATATACTCCCTCTATACCCTACTCCACCCTAGGTCCCCAAGTTACGTATAAAAAAAAATTACAGGGGGATGGGCAGCAGTGCCATGAGTTAAGTGCACATAATACGAAGCACACAAACTGGCGCAAGGATCCCGGTTTGAGCCCATGGCTCCCCATCTGCATCTGCTTCACAAGCAGTGAAGCAAGTCTGCAGGTATCTATCTTTCTCTTCCCCTCTCTGTCTTCCCCTCCTCTCTTGATTTCTCTCTGTCCTATCCAACAGAAATAGCCATAACAATAATAACAACAAGCGCAACAAGGGCAACAAAAATAGGAAAAAAAAAATAGCCTCCAGGAGCAGTGGATTCATAGTGCCGGCACTGAGCCCCAGCAATATCCGTGTAGGCAAAAAAAAAAATTGTAAACTATTTTTCCTGCCCAAATAAGTTGTTGCTATGACTTTAAAATATGCCTTGTTGTTGGCTGTATAGATGCCAAAGTTAAGTAATATGACTAGCAGTTACTTAAATTTCTTCAACAGAGTTGATTTTCTTTGTTGTTCCTGAGGTAAGTTGATAACCTTTTCATAATATCAACAAAAGCTTAAGCAACTCATTTACCCAAATTCAGCTACCTTATGAACTCTCTAGAATGTTCTCACTTGCCAGAATATTCTGAAGAGAGTATTTATATCTCAGCAGTTCTTCCATCTTCATCATCTTTAGAACTGTCTTAGAAGTGGATTTTGCTTTATCAACATATCTGCAACAGTGAGTAGTAAAACGGTACATTTATATACTGTTTTTGAGTAAGTTTTGGGAGTCTTAACCTCTTTTCAGCATACCTATGAATTTATTTTTTTCACCACAATTTTGTGGTTTTCCTCTTTTAATCTAGGGTATCATTGCATCAGTTATAGGGAGCCACAAGAGGTCCTCTCTCTCTCTCTCTCTCTCTCTCTCTCTCTCTCTCTCTCTCCTCACCCACTTTCCCTCTCCCCTCTCTTTTTATTGTCACCGGGGTCATTGCTGGTGCTTGGTGTCTATACTATGAGTCCACCACTCCTAGTGGCCATTTCTTTCTTTCTCTTTTAATTTTTTTTTTAGATAGGACAGGTAGAAATTGAAGTGGGGTTCATGGCCATACCACCCTGAACATGCCCAATCATGTCTGATTTCAGAGGGGGGGGGAGAGACAGAGAAGAAGAGACAAAGAGAGACACTTGTGAAGCTTCCCTGCTACAGGTGGGGAAAGCTCAGACCTAGGTCCTTGAGCATGCTAACAACATATGTGCTCAGCCAGGTGCTACCACCGAGCTCCCTATATTTTTCTCTAAATATAATCAGTTTCTTTAGTATCCACCAGGGACATGAAATAAATACATATCAAGTCATTGCCAAGACCCAACCTGAATCTCCCTTATGCCCCACAGTTCTCCTTTATATCTGTAACCAAGCAACTTTTGCAATTTTTACTGTTGAGATACTTTAGACAGACTAGATATAGCAAGCGGCAAACGGAAAAGTTATGTTCAGAAGGCTTATGTGGATTTGTGGTCATGCCATCCTGATCGTACCCAGGATCATCTGATCTTGGAAGCTAAGCGGAATGAGGCCTGGTTAGACTTAGATGGGAAACAGAATGTCTGTGGGTAGTTAAAATTCTTTCTTCCTAAACTCCAGGGCTTATGGAATTGAGATTTTGGTGAGTGAGTAGCACTGTGGAATGCCAGGATGTATTTGATAATGACTCATACTTTCATCTTTGCTTTTTGACTTCGACTATAGTTCCTACTTATAAACTCATCCTTTTGTCCATGGTACACAGTATAAATTCTCCATTAGCACATTCCAAAGAATGAGTTCTCCAGATGCTTTCTGTAAAGTGTGTGATGCTTGTCGAAACTGTTCTCTATTTCTAATGACTCTTTGTGATGACTCAGCCAGCCTGTTTTAGTCTCATTCTCATTCAATGAAGCTACTGGAACTTCAGTTTGCTATGAAGAAACCTCTAGATAATTTTTTTTAGTTTCTTTATTGGTGGGTTAATGGTTTACAGTTGACCATCAAATACAGTAGTTTGTACATGCGTAACATTTTTCAGTTTTCCACATAACAATTCAATCCTCCCTAGGACCTCCTCTATCATCATGTTCAAGGACCTAAGCTCCCCCATCAACACTGAGTCTTTTACTTTGGTGCAATACATCAACTCCAGTCAAAGTTCTGATTTGTGTTTTTACTTCTGGCCTGAATTTAAAATATATATATATATATATATATATATATATATATATATATATATATATATATATATATATATATTTATTTACTTTCCCTTTTGTTGCCCTTGTTGTTTTATTGTTGTTGTAGTTATTGTTGTTATTGACGTCGTCGTAGGATAGGACAGATAGAAATGGAGAGAGGAGGGGAAGACAGAGAGGGAAGAGAAAGACACCTGCAGACCTTCTTCACCTCCTGTTAAGCAACGCCCCTGCAGGTGGGGAGCTGGGGCTCGAACCTGGGTCCTTGTGCTTTGTGCGTGCACTTAACCCGCTGCGTTACCGCCTGACTCGCCTCCCCCCCCTTTTTTTTTAATAGTGAAAGTCCCGAGAGCTCTAGGAATTTAAGGTTTCTGTGAAGATTAAATGATTTAAGATATGTAAGGTATATAGTATGGTAAATGAATTAATAAATTCACGTGTGACCACGAAAGGCTGTTTGTACATGTTGAATACTCAATAAATTCAAGTTTTTGAGAATTCTAAGAACATAGATTTTATCTGTTTTATTGCAGGTGAATAATTATGGACAACACAGATACATATTTATTGAACTTTAAAGGCTATCATTTTGAACGCTCCATGGTTGATGTTAACCTATTCGAAAACCTAGATGATTTTGAAATTAGAGATGATGATGTCTTCATTATTACGTATCCCAAATCTGGTAAGTATGAGAATTGGGGTCACTTGTTATCTAACTTCACTCTACTTATAACATGAGCCTTTTCTAGGAGTTGTATGTTGATACTCATTGTATGCAATCAACACTGTATGGGAAAAGCTATGCTACAATGTAAGAAGAACAAAAAGTAAGAGGAACCTTAAAAATTATAGTTTTCCAGAGTCAGTGGTGCTGCTGGTTAAGGGCACATTGTACTGTGTGCAAGGCCTGGAGGGAGGACCTGGGTTCAGATTCTGCTCCCCCCCTGCAGCGGGGTTGCTTCACAAGCTATGAAGCAGGTCTGCAGGTGTTTATCTTTGTCTCTCCCTCTTCACCTGCCCCCCTCAATTTCTCCCTGTCTTATCAAATAAAATGAAAAAAAAAAGGTGGGGGCGGGGGAGCAGGCAATGGCGTACCTGGTTAAGTGCTTACATTACAGTGTGCGAGGACCCAGGTTCAAGCCCCTGCTCCCCAGCTGCAGGTGGAAAGCTTCACTAGTGGTGAAGCAGGGCTGCAGGTGTCTCTCTGTCTCTCTCACTCTCTATCTTCCTCTCCCTTCTCAATTTCTTTCTGTCTTTATCCAATAATAAAAGAATTGAAAATTTAAAATGATTTAATATATATATACGTGATTTTTTATACTTATTTCCAAAAGATAAAGCATTAAGAGAGGAAATTATGAAAGAAGAAACAGAAAGAGCCACGGAGCAGCATCAAAAGGAAATGTACATAAAGGTAGAATATAGAAAAAAAAAACAAAACTAGAGGGTTAATCTGATTCACCATTACCGTGGACTTAGGACAACCATTGTACTTAGGAGAGAAACAGGAACCAAGAGCTCTTGATTTTTAAATTTTTTTATTTTTTAAGAGCTCTTGATTTTATCTTGACTAATTTTAATGCAAAATATGTCAGCTTTGACAAATTCATTAGAATACTTAAAGTGGTAGAAAAATTGACACCTCGGGAGTCGGGTGGTAGTGCAGCGGGTTAAGCGCACGTGGCACAAAGCTCAAGGACTGGCATAAGGATCCCGGTTCAAGCCCCCGGCTCCCCACCTGCAGGGCAGTCGCTTCACAGGCGTTGAAGCAGGTCTGCAGGTGTCTTTCTCCCTCCCTCTCTGTCTTCCCCTCTTCTCTCCATTTCTGTCTGTCCTATCCAACAACAATAACTACAACAAGGGCAATAAAAGAGAATAAATAAAAATAAAACATAAATAAACAAATTTTAAAAAATTGACACCTTTAAAAATGTTAAAATTATAGTGTCACTATTGGTACTGGTTATTGAGCATTGATTCAATCAGAACCTTGATTCTTTTTACAGGTACCATCTGGACTCAGCAAATATTGAGCTTGATTTATTTTGAGGATCATCGTTACAGAACTAAACATGTGGATACAATTGACAGAGCCCCCTTCCTGGAATACAATCTGCGCAATGTGGACTTTCTCAGCAGGCCGTCCCCTCGCATCTTCACTACGCATATGCCTTATTATCTAGTACCAAAAGGCCTCAAGAAGACAAAGGCTAAAGTATGTCACAGATATAGCTCACAAATTGATAGCACCTTTCGCATTGTTTTCAATCCAGCCCAATTTTAGTGTATGTTCTGCTGAAGCAAGCACATCTTCACTCATTCAGACTTTACAGCACAATTGTTAAATTTCCGTGATATTGTATACGCTAAAGTATTTGTAGCATACAAAAATTGGGTCACCAATATATCATTTGAAGTGTAATGATAAAATATACAGCATGAATTCTTTTAAGGCAGAAAATAATACAAGTGTGTGTGTGTGTGTGTGTGTGTGTGTGTGTGTGTAACTGGGCCTCAGTGCCACATCTTACTGTCCTTAGTGAGCCTTATTTACAGAGCACTGCTCAGCTCTGGCTTATGGTGGTGTGGGGGACTGAACCTGGGACTTTGCAGCCTCAGGCATGAGAGTCTCTTTGCATAACCATTATGCTATCTACCCTTGCACCAATCTTATTCTTTTAAAATTTAAATTAATTAATTATTACCAGCAGACTGCTTGTTTTTGGCTCATGGTAGTGCTGGGGATTTAACTTGGGTCCTTGGATCCCCAGACCTGAAAGCCTATTGCATAGCCATTATGTTATCTGCTCAGCCCGGCTATTCTTTATAGTGATCGCATAGGATTTGAGTCTCTGACTGTAATTTTTAAAATGTTATTATCTTTATTTATTGGCTAGAGACAGCCAGAAATTGAGAGGGGAGGGGGAGATAGAGAGGGAGAGAGACAGAGAGACACCTGTAGCCCTGCTTCACCACTTGTGAAGATTTCCCCCTGTAGGTGGGGACCAGGGGCTTGAACTTGAGCACTGTAATGTGTGTACTCAATCAGGTACACCACTACCTGGCCCCCAGACTATAAAATATTTAAGACACATCGATGAACAGGTGGTTGTAGCAAAGGTATGCATCTGAAATAAACATTATAATGTTTGTACTATTTTGTCTCTAGTGAAATGGTTGGCTAAAAGTGAAATTTTCATCTGCCAATGTCCTAATATTTTAACCATTTAATTAGGCCTACATGTCTTCTCTAATCTCTCAATTATACTTCATCTAAAATGTCTTTCTTTGCACATTTCTCAGTGATTTACCAGTCCTTTTGATTGCTAGACTGAATAAATTCCTGTTCTTGAGTTGTTTTCAGCCCTTTCTATTTTAGTAAATTGAAGGTATTTATGCCAGCTTACGCTTTCAAATGTCTTTTATACTCCCTATTTTAATCTAAGATGTCTCTTTTTACAGTTTTGTAGGTAAAGCTATATGAGCTAATATTTTCCCAATTAATTTAAATCGTTTATCTTTTAAACTTGCTGAATGCTTTTAATGTTATATGTTCAACTCTTATGTCTTGCTACAAAAAAAATTTCTTTCATTCCCACAAAGTTTATACAAATACATTCTAGTCTCCCCCCACCTCTTTTATCATAAAGGGTTTCACTAATTCAAACTGACTTTTTTTTCTTTTTCAGATAAAAGATAGAGAAAAAGGTAGAGAAATAAAAGGAAAGATACAACAGCATCAAAGCTGTGAGGATCAGTGAAGTGGGGACTGGGCTAGAACCAGGGTTACACTCAGGACAAAGATAAATGTACTATCCATGCCTATCTCTGTCTCTCTCTCCCCCCTTCTTTCTTTCTAATTCACATGTGTCTGTGCTCTAGATTCCACATGAGTGGAATCATACTGTTGCTGTCTTTCACTTCTTTAGTTATTTTGCTAAGCAGAATCACCTCCACTTCCAGCCATTTTGTCCCACAGGACATAATATCATCTTTTTTTTTCTTTTTTATTTAAGAAAGGATTAATTAACAAAACCATAGGGTAGGAGGGGGTACAACTCCACACAATTCCCACCACCCAATCTCCATATCCCACCCCCTCCCCTGATAGCTTTCCCATTCTCTGTCCCTCTGGGAGCATGGACCCAGGGTCATTGTGGGTTGCAGAAGGTAGAAGGTGTGGCTTCTGTAACTGCTTCCCCGCTGAACATGGGCGTTGACTGGTCGGTCCATACTCCCAGTCTGCCTCTCTCTTTCCCTAGTAGGATGGGTCTCTGGGGAAGCGGAGCTCCAGGACACATTGGTGGAGTCTTCAGTCCAGGGAAGCCTGGCTGGCATCCTGATGACATCTGGAACCTGGTGACTGAAAAGAGAGTTAACATACGAAGCCAAACAAATTGTTGATCAGTCATGGACCCAAAGCTTGGAATAGTGGAGAGGAAGTGTTGGGGGGGTACTCACTGCAAACTCTAGTGTACTTCTACTTTCAGGTATATATTTTGCAGTAGTTTACAGATACGTGTGAACATATGCTCTCTCTCACAGAAACTGGTGTATATCTAGGTTTTGGGACTTTGTTAGAAAGTGAACCACCTGAGATGGAATTAGAGTATACTATGAAAGGAAAGGTCTCACCCGAGTAATGAAGCTGAAGGGTTGTCATTCCACACGTGAAGTCTCTGGACACAGTCTGAAGTGAAGCATGTTGAGGTGGCAATTGTTGCATTGGTTAGGTTGTGATCGGCAGATGCAATATTATTTGATATGGATTGGGAGAGGCATAAGGGAAAATGGGCCTTATCCAAGGGTTCCAGGACTGGGGGAAGTAGAGGCTCTATAGTGGAGATGTGAGGTTCCTGCTGTCTTAGGGTTCAAAAAGACAATCGATAGTTAATGTTATCATCACATTAACTGGTAATTGGGTTAACTTTGAAAAGTCCTTTTGTTAGGGTTTGCTGTACAAATATCATCTTTTTTTCTATTGTGCTATGTGTTGTCAAGAATTGTTCAACTTAGTTTTTGTCTTTCTTTCTGCAGATCATTTACATCTACAGAAACCCCAAAGATGTTTTGACTTCATTTTACCATTTCTCAAATTTTATAGTTACACTGGAATCATCGGGAGACACAGAAAGTTTCATGACAAGATTTCTAGATGGTAAAGGTAACTGTTAATCCATTTTATCAGCCAACATGCTTATGAGGTAATACTACCCTTTAGCCTGATTTTCAAACTTAGGGAACACCTTAAAGAAAACAGAGCGTTCTCTTTGCCCCTGACCGCAACCATGTAAGTGTCTCTCTTTCTGTCTCCTGGGACTAACATGTGAGCAGCCTTCAGTTCTGTTTCTTTCTTTTTCTCTACCTCTCTCTTTTTCCCTAACATATTTTGTTTTCAATAGTTTAATTTACCTGAATAAAAACAAAGAAAACAGAGAAAGATCAAACCCCCAGTTCCCACCTCATGTTATTCTTCTTCAAAACATTATTTTTCAAATGCAATATTGGGGCTGAGTGGTGACTCACACAGTAGAACACACAATGCCATGAATGAAGACCAGGGTTCAAGCCCTGGATCCCCATCTGCAGGGGAGAGCACCAGGATACGTGGAGACGTGCTGCAGATGTCTTTCCTTTTCTCTCTCTCTCTCTGTTCCTCTCTTTACCTCCAGGGTTAGTGCTGGGGTTCAGTGCCTGCACTATGAATCCACTATTTATAGCCTCCACTCCACTGGGGGCTATTTTTTTCCCTTTTGTTGCCCTTGTTGTTTATCGTTGTTGTTATTGCTGTCGTTGTTGTTGATAGGACAGAGAGAAATGGAGAGAGGAGGGGAAGACAGAGAGGGGGACACCTGCAGACCTGCTTCACCACTTGTGAAGTGACCACCCTGCAGGTGGGAAGCCGGGGGCTTAAACCCAGATCCTTATGCCAGTCCTTGTGTTTTGCTCCATGTACACTTAATCCAGTGCACTACCACCCAGGCCCCCTTCTCTCCCTCTCTATCTATTCCCTTTCTTTGTCTCTCATACTCTATCAGAAAAGAAAGATAAGAGGTGTCACACCTGACTAAGCACACACATTATAATGCGCAAGGACCCAGGTTCAAACCCCTGATCTCCACCTGCAGGGGGAAGATTCACAAGTGGTGAAGCAAGTGTCTCTTTCTGTCTTTTCCCCTCTCTGCCTCCCCCTCTCAATCTCTCTCTGTCTATATTCAACAATAAATAAATAGAAAGAAGGAAAAAAAGGAGAAGAAGAAATAGAAGAGGAAGGGGAAGAAGAAGTAGAAGAAGAGGAAGAAGAAGGGGTAGGAGGAGGAGGAGGAGGAGGAGGAGGAGGAGGAGGAGGAGGAGGAGGAGGAGGAGGAGGAGAGGAAAAGAAAGGCCATTGGGAACAATAGAGCTAGACAGCACCAATCCACAGATATAACCCTGTTTGGAGGCAGAGAATATCCAAAGCGGAGATTTTTTTTTTTTTTTGCCTCCGGGGTTATCACTGGGGCTCAGTGTCTGCACTACGAATCCATTGCTCCTGGAGGCCATTTTTCACATTATTTTGTAGGATAGGACAGAGAGAGATGGAGAGAGGAGGGGAAGACAGAGAGGGGGCAAGAAAGATAGACACCTGCAGACCTGCTTCACCACCTGTGAAGCGACTCCCCTGCAGGGGCGGGGCGGGGGCTCAAACCAGGATCCTTGCACCTTGTACTGTGTGCGCTTAACCCAGTGTTCTACTGCCCGCCTCTCAGAAATTAATTTTTCTTTGTAGGATTCCATAATAGAAATGAAAGTCTTTACTGCTAAACATATGAAACACATTTAGCTTATTACTAATTGACTAATTAACTTTATTTTCCACAGTGGTAGGGAGTGTTTGGTTTGATCACATCAGAGGCTGGTATGAGCACAGACATGACTTCAATATTCTATTTATGATGTACGAGGAGATGAAGAAGGTAAGAGGAGAAGGTTCCATTTTCTTAATCCTTTCTTTCTTGCTTTTGAGCACCCAGTTTTCAGTTTCCTACCGATCCCTCTATTCCTGGTCTTTCCCCAGGAATCTAGTCTTACTGCACACCGTCATCTTTTGTGACACCATTTTATGTAACTATCTGAAGACATGTTAGGAGATGTAAATGCTTGGAGCAGATATGGCTATCAAAGGAGAGCATTGTGAAGCACCGGGGTACAAGTCATTAATTATCCAGATAAAGCTGTGTGTCATGAGAGTCAAGTTTGTGATTTTTTTTTTTATGGCCACCAAGGTTATCGCTTCTCTTTCTCTCTTTCCTTCTTTCTTCTTATTTGACAGGACAGAGGGAAACTGAGACAGGAGGTGGGGGGGGGGAGGATAGAGAGGAAGAGAGAGAGATAGAGACACACATGCACATCTGCTTCACTGCTCTTGAAGCTTCTCCCCAGCAGGTGGAGACTTCTCCCACTTACTGGGTTGCCTGGTTATCCTTGTGTAGTTTGCTTCTGATGTATAGAAACTTTTTTTTTTTTTAACTTTCTTATAATCCCATTTATTTACTCTTGTTTTCATTTCCCATGCCCAGGGGGTTGAGTCTCCAAGTACATCTTTGATGTAAATGTTTTGCAAAGTTTCACTGACATTCCCTTTTATAAATTTTAGCACTTTTGGCTTAACACTAGACCTTTAATACATTTTGATTTGACCTTGGTGTACGATATTAAGTGGTGGTCTAGTTTCACTTTTCTTCATGTCTTTTGTTTTTTATTAGAGTTGCAGGGATTTTTTTTTTGTCATTGAGTTGTTGGAACTTTTCATGTAACTCTTGCTATTGCTCCTGATCTGATACATAATTTGTAAATATGTATGTTGGTCTATCCTTCCATCCTGGAAGAAAAAAATCCTACGTAGTCATGATGTCCATTTTTTCATGTACCATTTGCATTTGGTTTCCTAAAGTTTTTTATCAGAATCTTAGCACCTATATTCATCAGAGATACTGGCTTTTTTTTTTTTTTACTTTTAATACAGTGTTTAATCAATTATGCGAGATATTTAACATTTTTATAGGAAGACTTCATGTCTGATGATCTATCCCAGTTGTGGAGTAATGTAAATGTTCTGAACACACTAAGAGTAGATTAGGCTGAGATAATATTTGTTCTTTAAGTATATAAAGTGTTTATTCAACTTAATAAATTTTCAATTTACCTGTCTATGACCTATATTTGCATGCCTAAGAAGATCTATACTTATTTTACTTTTCCTCATAAAATCCTTTTTTTAAATTATTTACTTATTATTGGATAGAAACAGAGAGAAATTGAGAGGGAAGGAAAGTTACAAAGGGAGAGAGAGAGAGAGATACCTGTAGCCCTGCTTCACCACTCATGAAGCTTTCTTCCTGCAGGTGGGGGCCAGGGGCTTGATTCTGGGTCCTTGAGCACTACAATGTGTGCACTCCACCAAGTGTGCCATCTCCTGGCCCCTCCTCATAAAGTTCTTAACTCAAAAAAATACAGATGCTATATTACACCTTTATTTTCTCTCATATAAATTCTCTTTAAAAAAACTAGTTTCCAAGAGTAAATAAATGAATTATTGAAGATGAAATTTACTTATAAAATCAAACATTAGGTGCTTTTTCAAAGTTAAGAACTATGAAGACTCATTTTCATAGAAGAAATAAGTAATATATCCTTGTCAAACTTCATTATTTTTAAAAAATATTTTATTTATTAGTGAGGGAGATAGGAGGAGAGAGAGAAGAAACTAGATATCACTCTGGTACATGTGCTGTTGGGGATCGAACTCAGGACCTGATGCTTGATAGTCTAACACTATTCATTGCACCACTTATCGGACCACTCAAACTTCATTGTTATATTAAGAACACACACAATTTTGACTTTCCAAGTATTATAAAAATGTTAGTACTGGGGGAGTTGGGCTGTAGCACAGCGGGTTAAGCGCAGGTGGCGCAAAGCACAAGGACCGGCATAAGGATCCCGGTTCGAACCCTGGCTCCCCACCTGCAGGGGAGTCGCTTCACAGGCGGTGAAGCAGGTCTGCAGGTGTCTATCTTTCTCTCCTCCTCTCTGTCTTCCCCTCCTCTCTCCATTTCTCTCTGTCCTATCCAACAACGACAACAACAACAATAATAACTACAACAATAAAACAACAAGGGCAACAAAAGGGAATAAATAAATAAATAAATGTTAGTACTGATCTCAGGCATTTCTTATAACCTGGCCATCACTTAATGCAATTTTTTTTCAGGATCTCAGAAGTTCTGTATGTAAAATCAGTAGTTTTTTTGAGAAAGAACTGAGTGAAGAGGACATAGACGCTATTGTGAAGCAGGCTACATTTAAGAACATGAAATCTGATCCACAAGCAAACTATAATCATGTAGTGAAAAATGAAGTTGGAACAAAAAACAGTGATGGCTGCTTCCTGCGCAAAGGTGATCACGTTCAGTGGCTTTTAAACAAAAAGTTGTTGACTATTTCCTTGCATATTTTTTTAAAAAGAAAAGAATATAGAGTATCTTTTAAAATTTATTGATTTATTTTTCTGTGAGAGGACAGAGAGAAACTGAGAGTGCAGAGGGGAAAAGGAAAGAGAATGGGACACACCTGCAGCTTTGCTTCAACACTTGTGTGGTTTTTTCCCTGCAGATGGGGACAAGGCTTTTTGCTTGAACCCAGGTCCTTGTGCATTGTAATCCATGCATTCAACCAAACTTGCTCCCGTCTGGCCTTAGTGTCCTTGCACTTTTAGCACTTTCTTAAATAAAGAGTATTTTTTGCATATTCAAAGACTGCAATTCGAACTACAGAGAAAAATCAAAGATCTTAACTGAACATAAATTTAAGAAATATCCAGACTTTTGCCTCAGAGGTCCCAGGTTCAATCTCAGGTGCTCCCATAAGACAGAATGAAGCAGTGCCCTAGTCTCTCTCACTCTATTTCCCTCATAAAAGTCAATCTTTAAAAACGGAGTTGTTATTTATTAAAGAGCTAAAAGTAAAAAAAAAAAAAAAATTAAGAAGTATCCCAGGTTGCCACCTGCAGGAGGAAAGCTTTGTTAGTGGTGAGGCAGGGCTGCAGGTGTCTCTTTGTCTCTCTTCCTCTCTATCTCCCCATTTCCCTCTTGATTTCTGATCATCTCTATCAAATAAATAAATATAATTTTAAAAAATTAAAGAAAAACAAGTGTCCCAGGAAGTTGAACAGTTTTAGCACTAAGAAAGTTACACTTACAGACTGACAAATATTAGTTTGGTTTCTTCTACTGCACATAATATTGTGTTCTGATGTTTGTTCTCAAATTTTACTGAAAAGTGATGGATATATGTGACTGAGAGAGCATCAATTCAAGTGTTCCTTAAAGTCTTTCTACAAACTTTTTAAAAGGTGTATTTAACAGATATCATGTGAGGAGCAGGACATTTTGGACTACTGTTATTTCTTCATGTATCAGTTTTCTTCATTACAAAACACCGATAATTTCTTAACCTGATTTTATACAAATTCCATTATTAAATAATGTACTTTCATATTATGACATAAGTTGTTGAAAGAAGGTATTTTACTACTAATAATTCTTAAAATCAAGAAAATTTAGTTGTGGCAGGTTTTTCTTGCCTGCAAGAGAAGGAATAAGTCACCACCAGAGATTCTTGGGACTATTCAGAGAATGATGCGTTTATTGTTAAGACTTAGTAGGGTTTTTATAATCACAATAAGATATGTGTTTAATATCACATGTACTTAGAACCAGAATAACACATTTTTGAATTAGGCTTTTCAAAAACATATTTATTTATTTATTTTCCTTTTCTGTTGCCCTTGTTTTATTGTTGTAGTTATTATTGTTATTGTCGTTGTTGGATAGGACAGAGAGAAATGGAGAGAGAAGGGGAAGACAGAGAGGGAGAGAGAAAGACAGACACCTGCAGACCTGCTTCACTGCCTGTGAAGTGACTCCTCTGCAGGTGGGGAGCCTGGGGCTTGAACCAGGATCCTTAGGCCGGACCTTGCACTTTGTGCTATGTGCACTTAACCCGCTTAGCCTGACTCCCTAAGCTTTTTTTTTTTTTTTTTTTTTTAACAAAAGATCAAGGCTAGTACTCTGTGTCTATAAAGTTACAACAGCTGCGTCTATAGATAAAATTCAAGGTCAGAACATCTGAGTGTAATATAAACAGTAAAAGTTACTATACAACACTAATAACTAGAGGGAGCGCAGTACTAGAAAAAAAACCCAGGGTCAAAAAATGACCCTTGTGCTGGTATTCCACTCACTTGGGAGTTCAAACGGAGGTCTTCCTCAGTTAATATATGTTAGTATTCTATATTTAGTCTTTTTAAAAAAAAAATTTATAATCTTTATTTATTTATTGGATAGAGACAGCCAGAAATTGAGATCAGGAAGGGAGACAGAGAGACACCTACAGACCTGCTTCACCACTCACAAAGCTTTCCCCCTGTAGGTGGGGACTGGGGGCTCGAACCCGGGTCCTTGGGCACTGTAACATATGTGCTCAACCCAGTGTGCCACCACCCGGCCCCCCAGTCTTTTTATTCATTTTTTAAAAAAACATTTTATTTATTTATTAATGAGAAAGATAGGAAGAGAGAGAGAAAGAATCAGATATCACTCTGGTACATGTGCTGCTGGGGATTGAACTCAGGACCTCATGCATTAGAGTCCAATGCTTTATCCACTGCACCACCTCCCGGACCACTTATTCATTTTTTTTTTTAACCTAAGTCCAGCTTATTACTGCTGACTGGTGATGTCAAGGATCAAACCAGGGGTTGCTCTACACGCATTACTTCTGCATTCTCTCCCCAGACCAAATATTTTATTCTTTTTGTATGTATCAGTCTTTAGAAACTTTCAGAACTTTTCTGTTTTATTTGTATTTTATTCCACCCTATTTCTAAATATTTACAGTAGCATTGTGACAAAGTGTATTAAATATTACTTGTAATGTTTTATTTAAATTTTACTAGATATTGGTATTTTATGTAAGCAGTTCCTTCTTTTGCTCCATTTATTGTTAATTTTCACTTTCATATGCCCAATTACAGCAGATATAATGCAATTCTCAAGCCCATAAGGACTTCTGAGTTGGCACAAAGGGCAGGAATGAAATTTGCTCCAGAACCTAGTGCCAGAGCTGAGCAGTGCTCTGGTCTCGCTCATTGTATGAAAATAAATAAAATCTCTGTAAAATTACATTAGAACTATTGTTTGTCAAGATGGTGCCTACCACCTATGGATAGTAGAATTTTAAAATTATGATCTTTATGTATTTCAGTTTTGCTTTTTGTTCTTGGGAAGTCTGTAATTTAATAGTGACTATGGAAGGAAGCCTAAGAAATACAGAAGTTGACTACAACTTGATTTTTGTATTGCTTCATCTCCAAGTCTGTTTCTTAGCTTATCGCTGTGTGAGAAGTGAAGTTTCAAACATCAGGAAGAAATAACAGATTTTAATTTGAACTGAAGGAAAAATTAGAGTGGCTTGGCAGGGACTTGTCCTTTGATAATATTACTTTCTCACCCAGGCTTTTATTTCATGTGTTTATCAAACTAGGTACCATTGGAGACTGGAAACATCTTCTGACTGTGGACCAAAGCGAAAGATTTGACAAGATATTCCAAAGGAAGATGAAAGATATACCCTTGAAATTCATTTGGGATATAAATGAGGAATAAGACAGTGGACTAGAGTCATATAAATATTGCACAAATATGTATTCATATATTTGAATATATGAATACATATATGAATACATATTTGTGCTTCTCATACAATTTATTAAAGTCTGCTAACAACAAAAAAAAGTAGCTAAAATAAACTTAGGTAACTTGCCATGAGTTTGAGTGCCAACAATCTCATATTGTAAAGATTAAAATGATTTGGAACATAGTTTATATCCGTAGCCTGCAGTTATAAAGGAAAAAATTTAAAAAGTATGCCACATCATTTTTAAATGCCTTGAGGTTCTTGTAGTGTGTATTTGTTCTTTACAATTAAATCTAGGATGAGTTAACATTAACTTCCTTTTATTCACATAGTTAAAACTTGACTATTTGTTTTACAATTGATGTGAATATGAAAATAAATGGAGAAGTTATATTTAAACGCATCACATCACAAAGTCTGCACTGAAGATCCAACTATCAAAGACAGATCACAGATCTAATGGTTTAATAATTTAACTATCTCAACTGATAGTTTTGATGGAAATGGAAGTCATTTGATTTCCTTCACAGTCATGTTGAAACAAGCAAGTCATTTGACAAAAAAGATAAATAATATCAAGTGAGCTCTGGAAAAGATGTGTGTCATAATGACCCACTAGAAGAATGGAAGTTAAATTTCCTATGAGATACCACTGGATGTTTCTTTTTTGCAATATTTACTTTATCTTATTTTAATGAGAAAGAGATACAGAGAGAAAGAAGACAGAGACAAGAGCACTGCTCAGCTCTAGCTTATGGTGGTCCTGGGAAATTGAACCTATGACCTTGGAGCTTCAAACTTGAAATTTTTTTTTTTTTTTTGCCCCTAGAGTGCCAGCACTATAAATGCACTGCTCCTGGTGGCCATTTTTTTTTTTTTTTCATTTTATTAGATAGGACAGAGAGGAATTGAGAGAGGAGAGGGAGAGAGGGACCAGGTGGTAGTACACTTGGCTAAGTGCATATGTTACAATGTTCAAGGAATTAGGTTCAAGTTCTCAGTCCCCACCTGCAAGGGGAAAGTTTTGCAAGTGGTGAAGTAGTGCTCTAAGTCTCTGTCTCTTTCTCTCTCCTCTCTATCTCTCCCTTCCCTCTCGATTTCTGATTGTATCTATCTAATAAATAAGTAAAATTTTTAAAAATTAAAAAAGTAAGAGGGGGAGAGAAAGACACCTGAAGACCTGCCCCACTGCTTGTGAAGCGTCTCCCCCCTGACCCCCTAAAGGTGGGGAGCCAGGGACTAAAAACTAGGTCCTCTGTGGGTCCAGGATGTTAGTATGTGTGCTTAACTGGGTGCTCCATCTCCTGGCCCCCTGAAAGGCTTTTACATAGCCATTAGCTGTCTCTCCAACCCAAGGTAATATAATCTTATGCTGGCACTCCCTTGGAGTGGATCCAGCCAGGAGGCAAGTCACTGATCCTCCCTCACCAGTTCAAGGGCTCAGCAACTCAGAAAGGAGGCATCAGGGAGTATTTTGGTACAAACACTCATTTATTTGAAGGTAGGTTTGGGTTTATATAGAAAGTTAAACAAAGAACATTTTTCAAATACGTCAGAAATTACCAGTTTCTTAAAGGTCAGCTTGCCCCTATGGTAGGGGGCTGGTATGACAAGAATTGATGTGATACATAAAGGTCAAGACAGTTAGTCTCCATGATGCAGGCAGGTTAATTATCCAAAGGCATTTGAGAGAAGCATAGGGGTTAAACCAGTAAGGTGAGATAGAGAGAAGAAAAACAAGGCTTGATGTAAATCATAGATATCAAGAAACACAAGGAAATAAGATTTTGGGGGTTTCTCTGTCTGGTGTTGGGGAGATGTATGATAGAGTGTGTTCTCCTTAGTCATCAAAAGGTGAAGTGGATGTGTGAACTTTGAGTGACTTTCATAAACTTTGAGTGAACCTTAAAGCAGGCAACCATTTGGCCTGTTAGCAGGGAGAAACTAAGTGTGAGAGGCCTGTAGGATTTCTGTGAGCTTGAGAGACAAACAAGGAGAAACTGAGTCTGGGAGACTTTTCCCTCTTGGCTCATCTCTATAAGGAGAGAGGCTAACAAGTGGGGTGTCTTTCCAGACCTCCATCCAAGGATAGGATAGCTTCTCTAAGCTTTACAAAGCTTTCACATAGTCTCACAGTTTTACAGAGATTTTATTTATTTTCATGACACAATGAAAGTCAGAACATTGCTCAGCATTGGCATCCAGTAATGCCAGAGACTGAATAATTAGCCACTGGGCCTCACACATGAAGTTTGCTGTGCTTTCTCTGCACAAGCTCCCTGTCACTGCAACATATAAATTTATTTATTTAGTTAATTTTTTATCAGAGCACTGCTCAGTTCTAGCTTATTGGGGTGCTTGGGGTTGAACCTAGGACCTTTGCTGCTTCAGGACTTAAGGTTATTTTGCACAACTATTATATTATTTCCCAACCTGTGACATACATTTTTAACATAAACATTTATTTTTTTTAGATTTTTACTGGAGGGTTTAGTGGTTTACAGTGTAGTTACTGACATGTGGGTACAACTTCATTAGGTACCAGGACCCTAAAGTCTTCTTCCACCCCTTTCTCTCTCTCCTTTCCCAGAGTCTTTAGCTTTGATGCAATACATGATGCCCAGTCCATGTTTCACTTTATGACTTCCCTCCCTGTCACGATATATTACATCCAGCTTATAAGTGAGATCATTTTGTATTTGTTTTTCTCTTTTTAGCTTATCTCACTTAGCATGATGTCTTCTAGTTCCATCCAAGATGATGCAGACAACTTCATCACTTTTAACAGATGAGTGGTATTCCATCATGTATATATACACCACAATTTTCTTTTTTAAAAAAATACTTCATTTATTATTGGATAGAGACAGAGAAATTGATAGGCGAGTGGGAGATAGAGAGGAAAAGAGACAGAGACACCTGAAACCCTGCTTCACCAGTCATGAAGCTTTCCTCCTACAGGTGGGGACCCAAACACACTATAATGAGTATGCTGAGCCAGCTATATCAACACTTGGCCCCCATTTCACTCTTTTTTTAAAATTTATAAAAAAGGAAGCACTGACAAAACCATAGGATGAGAGGGGTACAACTCCCACAATTCCCACCACCAGATCTCCATATCCCATCCCCTCCCCTGACAGCTTTCCTATTCTTTAACCTCTGGGAGTATAGACCCAAGGTCATTGTGGGATGCAGAAGGTGGAAGTTCTGGTTTCTGTATTTGTTTTTAGCTACTCATCTCATCTGTTATTGGACATTCGGTTTGCTTCCAGGTTTTGGCCATTACAAATTGTGCTGCTGTGAACATAGGTATACATAGATCTCTTCTAATAAATGTTTCTGTTTTCTTTCCCACAATAGGTCTGTGTCCCTACCAGACCCCCTTATAGTGAAGCTGAAAATCTAACCCCCCATCCTCCTTTTTTTTTTTTTTAACTTTGGTGCAATACTCCAAACTCAGTCAAATTCTGCTTTGAGTTTCCCTTTCTGTTCTTCTTTCTCAGCTTCTGTTTATGAGTGGGATCATCCCATACTTGTCTTTGTCTTTCTGACTTATCTCACTTAATGTAATTCCTTCTAACTCTATCCAAGATGGATAGGAGAAGGTGGGTTCATTATTCTTCATAGCTGAGTAGTATTCCATGGTGTATATATACCAAAACTTTCTCAGCCACTCATCTGCTGATGGGCACCTGGGTTGCTTCCAGGTTTAGGCTAGTACAAATTGTGCTGCCATGAACATAGGTGTACACATATGTTTTCTGGGTGTTTGTTACTGAGTTCTTAGGATATGCCCCTAGGAGAGGTATTACTGGTTCATATGGAAGGTCTATTTCTAGCGTGTGAGAGTTCTCCAGACTGCTCTCCACAGGGGTTGGACCAATTGACATTCCTACCAGCACTGCAAGAGGGTTTCTATGTCCCCACAATCTCTCCAGCATTTGTTGCTGCTTTCATTTTTGATGTATGCCATTCTCACAGAAATAAGGTGGTATCTCATTCTTGCCTTTATTGGCATTTCTCTGACAACTAGTGACCTAAAGCAATTTTTCATATGTTTGTTGGCCTTTTGTATCTCTTCTATAGTGAATATTTTGTTCATATCCTCTGATCATTTTTGGAAGGAGTCATTGGTTTGCTTGTTGGTAATTTTGGTGAGCTTTTTATATATTTTGGTTATTAGCCTCTCATCTGATGTATGGCATGTGAATATCTTCTCCCATTCTGTGAGGGGTCTCTTTGTTTGGGTGATGGTTTCTTTTGCTGTGCAGAGCTTTTCACTTTGATGTAGTCTCACTGATTTTTTAAAAAAAATTTTATTTATTTATTCCATTTTTGTCACCCTTGTTTTATTGTTGTAGTTATTGTTGTTGTTATTGATGTTGTCATTGTTGGATAGGACAGAGAGAAATCGAGAGAGGAGGGGGAGACAGAGAGGGGAAGAGAAAAACACCTGCAGACCTGCTTTACCTCATGTGAAGTGACTCCCCTGCAGGTGCGGAGACGAGGGCTCAAACCGGGATCCTTACGCAAGTCGTTGTGCTTTGTACCACCTGCACTTAACCCGCTGCACTACAGTCCAACTCCCTGGTTTTTGTTTTAGTCTTCCTTGCAGTTGGGTTTGTATCATCAAATATGTCTTTGAGGTTTAGATGGAAAAATGTTTGCCAATATTTTCCTTTAAGTATTTGACAGTTTCTGGTCTAGCATCCAGGTCTTTGATTCATTTGAAGTTAACTTTTATTCCTGGTGAGCTAAAGTGGTTCAGTGATTCTCTGCACATTTCAGCCCAGTTTTCCCAGCACCATTTATTGAAGAGACCCTCCATCCTCCATTTAATAATTTGGGCCCCATTATCAAATAGTAAATACCCATAGGTGTGGGATTTATTTCTGAGCTTTCAATTCTGTTCCACTGGTCTGTGTGCCTACTTTTGTTCCAGTTCCAGGCTGTTTTGATTATGATGGCCTTATAATAGAGTTTGAGATTGGGGAGTGTGATACCTCCATTTCTATTTCTTTTCTTCAAGATTGTTTTGGTGATTCTAAGTGTTTTCGGGTTACAGATAAGTGATTGTAATTTTTGTTCTATTCTCTTGAAGAAACTTGGTGGGACTTTGATGAGTTTCACATTAAATTTGATTATACTCTGGGTGGAATATTCATCTTTATGCTATTAATTCTTCCAATCCATGATCATGGAATTTCTTTCTATTTCTTTGTATCATGTCCTATTTCCCTGAATAGCAATTCATAGTTTTCAGTATACAAGTCTTTCACTTCTTTCTTTGGTCAGGTTTATTCCTGGATATTTTATTGATTCTGCTGCAATAGTGAATAGAAGTGATTTCTGGATATCCTCTTCTTCTGACTTAGTGTTTGTGTATAGGAATGACACTGATTTTTGTACATTAATTGTGTAGCTTGACACCTTGCTATATTGCCTAATGATTTCCAGAAGCTTTCTGCTGAATTCTTTAGGTTTTTTCTGTGTATAATATCATATCATCTGCAAATAGTGAGAGTTGGACTTCTTCCCTTCAAATCTGTATTATTTTGATCCCTTCCTTTTGTCTGATTGTTAAGGTGAGAACTTGCAATATTATGTTGAAGAGTTCTTCTAGCGTTTGCCCTTCTTCCGTAGCCAGTCAACAGCGTCAGGTTGAGCCTGATGTAAAGTTTCGAGACCTCCTTTGAATCTGGAGAGGTGGCAGTCATTGACTATGTGGGTCATAGTCTGTCTGTAGCCGCAGGGGCAGTTCGGGTCGTCTCTGGCTCCCCAGCGATGGAACATAGCGGCGCACCGGCCATGGCCTGTTCGATAGCGATTGAGGAGGGCCCAATCATAACGTGCTAGGTCAAAGCCGGGTTGACACTTGCAGGGGTCTGTGATGAGGTGTTTGTTCTTTACCTCAGCTGACTGCCAACTCTGTTTCCAAGAGTCTGGAACAGAGAAGTTCCGTGTAGGCGTAGGGGACCAGATTGGGTGACGAGACGTCAAGCGTTGGACAGGGTGGGCGAAGATATCCGCGTATATTGGCAGGTCCGGTCGAGCGTAGACGTGGGAAATGAACTTAGATGATGCCGCATCCCGACGAATATCTGGCAGGGCGATGTTGCTAAGAACTGGCAGCCATGGAACCAGGGTGGAACAGATGGTTCCAGAAATGATCCTCATGGAGGAATATAATTTGGAATCGACCAAGTGGACATGGGGGCTACGGAACCATACTGGGGCACAGTATTCTGCAGTGGAATAGCATAATGCCAGAGATGATGATCATAGTGTGGAAGCACTCGCGCCCCATGAGGAGCTGGCCAGTCTTGCAGTGATGTGATTCCTCGAGCCCACCCTCGCTGCAGCTTTTATGAGATGTTCGTGAAATGACAGAGTGCAATCGAGAGTAACGCCAAGATAGACTGGCTGGGCTTCCTGCCGGATTCTTGTACTGCCAAGCTGCACATTAAGCTCACGCGAGGCCGAGGCATGGTGTAGATGGAAAACAGATGATACCATTTTTGCAGTGCTAGGGATTAGTCGCCATTTTTTACAGTAATCAGATATCAGAGACATGTCTTTCGTGAGTGTTTCCTCGAGGATGTCGAACTTGGATGCCTGAGTTGCACAGCAGATGTCATCGGCGTAGATGAACTTCCTTGAAGAAGTTTCTGGGAGGTCATTGATGTAAATATTAAATAGCGTAGGAGCCAGAACAGAGCCCTGGGGGAGGCCACTTGAGACAGGTCTCCATCTGCTAGACTTGTCACCCAGATGCACCCGGAATCTTCTGTTTTGGAGAAGAAACGATATAGTGTTGGCCACCCATGGAGGCAGGCATCTTGAGATCTTGACTAGGAGACCACGGTGCCAGACCGTGTCATAGGCTGCTGTGAGATCAACAAAGACAGCACCCGTCTTTAAATTCTTCTGGAATCCATTTTCAATGTAAGTTGAGAGGGCCAGGGCTTGTTCGCAGGTAGATCTTCCTGGGCGGAAACCAGCTTGGGCGGGTGATAGGAATTTCTCTGTAAGATGAGAAATACGTGACAGAAGCAGCCTCTCAAGGAGTTTGTAATACACGGAGAGGAGAGAAATTGGTTTATAGCTGGCGGCCAGTGTTGGGTCTTTCTTTGGTTTCAAAACCGCTATAATCTTCGCACGTCGCCAAACTTTGGGCATAGACTCAGATTCCAAGATGTGGGACAGGAATGAAGCGAGCCACTTCTTTGCCGTGGGACCCAGGTTAAGAATGAGTTCTGGGGTGATGTTATCATAGCCAGCAGCAGCTGTTCCCGGTTTAACCCTCTTCAAAGCGTCTTCCAGTTCAGACAGTGTAAAGGGAGAGAGTTTTGGAGATGGACAAGATAACCGGAAGTGGGATGACCACTCATGGGAAATTTCTCTTTTCCCATGAAGAGTAATTGTGATAATGAACAGCCCTGTCTAGTCCCTGATTTGAGGAGGACTACTTTCGGCTTCTGTCCATTGAGTATGATGTTGGTTGTATCTAATGCAATAACCACAACAAAGATAAAGGGTGAGTTTATCAAACCAGAGAGAAAGAAAAAAAAGGAAGAAGGGGGGGGGGAAAGAAGAAAATAAAAAGAAAAAAGTAAAAGGGGTGGGGTAAAAACCACTACAACACAGATGCTTTCCAAGGCAAAAGCACAGAAAATCCTTCAGACCATATCCAACAATGACCTAGAATGCTAAAAGTCTAACACCATAACAAGCAGACAACCTGTAAGCCAAGTCAGCCTAAGGAAAGGAAAACCTCATAGCATCCAAACTGTCCCTTGATGCTGCCTTTATCTGAAATACAGGGAGGCAACTTTAGATGACTCCCCATTGATTTCTAGCAAAAGCTTCCCTTTTGGGATGTGTCTTGGAGACTTTAACTCCACAGGTGGGCAGGCCTCTTAGTTTTTGCCCTACTTCTCGAAACCAGCCACCTCTGTTCCAGGCTGGGTGTTGGGGTTTGGATGACTCATGGTTTTGCTTCCTTTGTCCTTTAATCTCCTTTTTTTCTGGTTTATAGATGACTTATATTTTCCCTCTATGTTTTTATGGTTTTTTTTTTACCCTCCTTTATACTTTATATCCTAAAGCCTGAAAATCCCATTTCCACTTAGAATTCCTAGGGAATCAGTTTTTTGGGAGAGTCTGTCTGGGTTACTGCTTTCAGGTGTCCATCTTGACTCTGCCTCCTCAGAAAGTAGTCCTAATATTATAAATTATCTCTGTTGTCCAATTCAGCCAAGAAGAAATTTTCCTCTTTTGTAAAAACAAAACTTTCATTTATGGACATTCTTGTTGGTTTACTTTGTGTGTTTTACCTACTTCCCTAGAAGCCAGAGAGAAATATTGACAATAATTATTGAAACAATTGGTAGTTTTGAATGGATGCCAAAGTTAAGTATTACCTGAAGTTAGTTTTTCTTTTTCCAGCGAATTTGATATTGTTATGTCTGAAACAACCTGATAATCTTTTTCCTAATACTTACAAATCTTACCCAATTACTTAAGTATTTCCTGAAGTTAGTTTTCTATTTCCAACAAATTTGATATTGTTATGTCTGAAACAATCTGATACCTTTTCCCTAATACTAACAAATCTTACCCAATTTATTTAAGCAATCTCAGGTGACTGATTACTGCCTTGTATGCGCCTCATTGGCCAACAGCACTCTGAAGAGAGTATTTATCTCATCTTAATCCCCACCATTCTTAAAGTTATATCTAAAGTGGAGTTTGCTTCATCAACTGTTCTGCAAAAGTGAGTAGTAAAATGATATCGTTTTATATAATGCCTCCTGGCATGGCAAGTGTTTTTTCTTCTTGTCTTTTGCTTTTCTTTCTCCTCAATTTTCTGGTTTTTTCTTTTTCTTTTTTCTTTTTTTGGACTTCAGTTCAAATATAAGCAGGACCTGAAGGATACATTTTTTTTCCTATGTACAATTAACTCTTCGTTTTCATTTCAAAGTTTTTTTATTTATTACTGGCTAGAGACAGAGAGAAATTGATAGGGCAGGGAGTGGTAGAGAGGGAGAGAGACAGAGCCTCCTGCAGCCCTGCTTCACCACTTGTGAAGCTTTCCCCCTGCCCACTGTAATCTACCTGCTTCCTCAGCTGTGCTGTGCCACTGCCCAGACCCCAGCTGTTTTCTCAATCATCAAGAACACGCAATGAATAAATGGCATGCTTGTGCCAAATTCCACATGAACCTATCTTACACCTTATACTTACTTTTTCACTTGTATTTGTAAACAAACAAACACCAGCTCTATACTTTCTCTCTTGAGATTCTGATATATTCTGTTGCCTGTGCCCAAGCAGGGTTAGATCTGGTCATAAAGAATGTCTATTGTAGTGTCTGAAAACCTTCCTCTTACCTTCCAAAGCCCTTGTAATTAAGAATTTGGAGAGTTTTTATTAGCACTATGAAATTTCAGGATGCATGTGGTAGTGACTCACACTTAACCTTTGTATTTCCTTTTTTTTTTTTTTTTTTGCCAGAGCACTACTCAGCTCTGGCTTATGGTTGTGCAGGGGGATTTAACTTGGGACTTTGGAGCCTCAGGCATAAGAGTCTCTTTGCATAACCATTGTGATATCTACCCTTGCCCTTACTGACTCAAGAGAAAAAGGATGAATATGGGATAACTCCACATATAGGTGGAACTTGGGAGACAGGAGGAAGAGAATGATGAAACTTGGACTGGGGAGAGAAGTACTGCAGCAAAGCAAGGGGTTCTGGGGATAGAAAGGAACAGGGCATCTGGGGCAGAGAAGGTTCAGGGCCCTGATGGAGGAGGGATGATGAAAGTGTGTAGCAGACAGATGCTATGTAGAAGGGGAAAACATACACATGTGTAAACAAAGGTACTGTAAGTCATTGACCTCCCCCCAATACATTTTAAAGAGTTAAATAAATGAATGAAAAAGAAAAATTTGCTGAACCATTTTACCTCATCCAAGTTTGGAATAATATGCTCTCCCTCTTGGTGTTCTACAAAAAACTTATTAAATTTCTAGAACCTTTATTTTCTCCTTTTTACAATAGGGAAATTACCAATATCACTAGCAGCTTTTGGTTTCTGTCAAGATAAGTTCAATGGAGGGTAGATAGCATAATGGTTATGCAAATAGACTCTCATGCCTGAGGCTTCAAGGTCCCAGGTTCAGTCCCCATACCACCATAAGCCAGAGCTAAAGTGTGCTTGAAAAAAAAAGCCCGGGGGTTTCCTGGAAGATGGCGGACTGAGAAGCTGCTAGTGGCTGAGCTCTGACCACATCTCCTAGAAACGGTTCCAGATGCCACCAGGATGCTGGTCAGGCTTCCCTGGATTGAAGACCCCACCAATGTGTCCTGGAGCTCAGCTTCCCCAGAGACACACCCTACTAAGGAAAGAGAGAGGCAGACTGGGAGTATGGACCGACCAGTCAACGCCCATGTTCAGCGGGGAAGCAATTACAGAAGCCAGACCTGCTACCTTCTGCAACCCTCAATGACCCTGGGTCCATGCTCCCAGAGAGATAGAGAATGGGAAAGCTATCAGGGGAGGGGGTGGGTTATGGAGATTGGGTGGTGGGAATTGTGTGGAGTTGTACCCCTCCTACCCTATGGTTTTGTTAATTAATACTTTCTTAAATAAAAAATAAATAAATAAATAAATAAATAAAAAAGAAGAAGAAGAAAAAAAAGCCCAACACTTGATTTAATACATTTCAATTATTTAATGTGATAGATGACTTAACACACATGTGACCTTACATGCTGTTTGTACCATATGTTGAATATTCAATAAATGCTAGCTTTTGAGAATGAATTTTATTTCTTCTATTGTAGGGAAACAAGGATGGGTGACACAAATCCTTATTTGTTGAATTTTAAGGGCTATAATTTTGAACGTTCTTTAGTTGATGTTAACCTACTAGAAAACCTAGATGATTTTGAAGTCAGGGATGACGATATCTTCATTGTTACGTATCCCAAATCTGGTAAGTTTGAGGACTAACTTTTTACCCACCTTCAGTCTGCTGATACATATGATCCATTCCAGGTGTTGCACATATATGTGTGTTGTGTGTATTTAGCATTGTGTGGGGCTATTTGCAGCACAATAGAAGGAAAAATAAATATCTTACTTACTAAAAGATAATGCTTTAAGAGAAATGATGTAAGCAGAGTTGGAAGGAACCACAGAATAGCATCAAAAAGAAGCTTACACAAAGGTAGGAAACAGGAAAAAGAAGTAAAAGATTAATCTGATTGGACACTTTCATGCAATCAGGACAACTACTGCCCTTTAAAGAGAAAACAGGACCAAGAACTATTGATTTTACCTTGACTAATCTTATTGCAACATATCAGCCAACTCTGATAAATTCATTAGTATTTCTTAAGTCAGTAGAAAAACGAACAGCTCCAAAAATGATGTTGAAAAGCATAGCACTACTGTTGCACTGAACATTGGTTCAGGATTGAAATCAAGTTTCTTTTTACAGGTACCATCTGGACTCAGCAAATATTGAGCCTGATTTGCTTTGAGGATCATCGGTACAGAACTAAACATGTGGATACAATGGACAGAGCCCCCTTCCTGGAATACAATATACGCAGTATGGACTTTCTCAGCAGGCCATCCCCTCGCATCTTTACTACCCACATGCCTTATTATCTAGTACCAAAAGGCCTCAAGAAGACAAAGGCTAAAGTATGTCATGGGCATAGCGTATATGCTGTATGTGGGAAAATGTCTGTAAATGAACAATATTATGAAAATGCAATTGTGAAATCTTCATAATATTGTTCTATACATTGAAAGAGATGTGGCATCATAAGCAAATACAAACATTAGGTCACCACACACATCATTTGCATTGTTTTTTAAAAACATATGGCAAAAATCCATGGAGCCAGCCAATAAAGCCCTATTCTTTATAATACTTGAATGGGACCTTATCACATGACTATCAAATAATGAGTGTTTTTTGATGGACAGGTAGGTCATGCCAAAAGTATACATCTCATAACAATAAATATTCTTACAGATTTCCATTCCCTTCCCCCCTTTTTTTTTTTTTACTCTGGTGAAATAGTTCATTAAAAGTGGAGTTTTACTCTTAGCCTTTTATAGTCTATCAATTTGCACTTTATGATAAATATGAGAATTCATCTCCCTCATACATTCCCCAATGATTAGTTATTAATCTTCTAAAATGCTAGGCTGATAAACCAAAATTACTAATTTTTTTTTGTAATTCCCCACCTTTTTTAATTAACCAGATTTGAACACCCTTTTCCGTATCTCTGAACTCTCAGATATGCTTATACTTTTGTCCATTTTTCTCTATTGGCTTTTTTGCTTCTTTGTTTTGTCTTTTGCCAGAGTACTGCTCAGCTCTGGCTGACAGTGGTACCAGTGATTGAACCTGGCATCTATATTTTATAGGCATTATGCTATTTTCCTGGCTCTAGCTTATTGTTTCTTAATAGTTTTGTGACAGTTATTGAGGTAAGTACTTTCCCAATTAATAGTTTACCTTTCAAATTATTTGATAACTAATGTTATATAGCCAATTTCCTAAATTTTCCTCGTGTTTGGCTAGAAAATCCTTTCAGCTTCACAAAGGTCATGCAAATTCTAACCTGGGTTAGAACCCGAGGTCCCCACCTGCAGGGGGAAAGCTTCATGAGTGGTGGAGCAGTGCTGCAGGACTCTCTCTGTCTCTTTCTCTCTATCTTGCCCTTCCTGCTCAATTTCTGTTTCTAGCCAGTAAGTAATTAAGTTGACACCATATAATGTAGTTAAGCATGCCTTGGGTCTTTTGTCTATTTTCTTTGGAGAACTGCCTGTTCAGTTGTTTGCTTCACTATTTTATTTTATTTTATTTTATTTGTCTTTGAGCTCTAGCAGTTCTTTGTTGATGTTTGATATTAGATATTTGTCTGATGCTCAATGTACAAATACCTTCTCTCAGTTACTGAGTTGCCTGGTTATCATTGGGTAGTTTGCTTTTGATGTATAAAAGTATTTTAGTTTGATATAGTCTTCATTTATTACTCTTGTTTTCCATTCACATGTCCATGAGCTAGTCTCCAAACATGTCCTTGATGTTAATATCCTGAAATGTTTCAAACATATTTTCTTCTATACATTTTAGACTTTTGGGCTTAGTAGTTAGATCTTTGATCTGATTTTGATGGGTGGTGTTAGTTTTATTTTTCTACATATGGCTGTCCAGTTGTTCTAAAGTGATTGCTGAAGAGGACTTCTTTCCCTCATTGAGTTGTTTTGAAATATTTATGTGTGGGTTTATTTCTGAGCTTTTAATTCTGTTCCATTAATCCCTGTGTCCATTTTTATTCCATTCTGTTTTAATTACTATTGCTTTTTAATATAAACTGAAGGTGGGGAGTATGATACCTCTATTTTTAAAAATTTTTTATTAGCTTTTATTTACTGGATAGAAACAGCCAGAAATCGAGAGTGAGAGGATGATAAAGTAGGAGAAAGACAGAGAGAAACCTGCAGCACAACTTAACCACTTGCAGTGCTTTTCCCCTGCAGGTGGGGACTGGGGGCTCGAACCAGGATCCTGGTGCATTGTAACATGTGCTCACAACTAGGTGTACCTCCAACCAGCCCCAATACCTCTATTTTTGTTCCCTTTTCTCAAAATAGCTTTGGATATTTGTTTATTTTTGTAGTTCCATACGCATTTTGGGGTAAATTGCGTGATTTCATTGAAAAATGTCACTGGAATCTTGATACGTATTGCATTGAAAGTAGAGATCGCTTTTGGAAGGAGAGTTGTTTTAATAATGCTTATTCTTCCAGTCCGTGAATAAGGAGTATTTGCATTTCTTTTTCACTTTATGTTTCCCCCACATTTTATTAGGAGGTTAATGATTTACAACATACTTCTCTACACATTGGCTCCATTTCCCAGCTCTGCATTGTGGGTGTCTACCAAGTACTCTCACCCCCAACTTAGGGTCCCAACCCCCTCTAAGCCCACCTCTTCCATTCCTCCCCAGAGTTCCTCTCTTTGGTCTAGTACATCACACCCAGTGCAAAGTTCATCCCATCTTCTCCCTTTCTGACTCTTTCTCCTGACTCAATGTAATTCCTATGAAAAACTTTGTGAAATTCTTTCATGAAATAGAACAAACATTACAGAAATGTATTTGGAACTACAATAAATGGAGAATCACTAAAGCAATCCTGATGGTGGTGGCAAACAGGAATGGAAAGTGGAAAGGTCACATTTCCTGACCAACAACTATACTGCAGAACTACAGTGATCAAAACTGTGTGGTATCAGAACAAAAATAGACAATCAATGAAATAGAACTGAGATAGCAGAAATAAGCATTCATAATCATATAAAAAGATATTATTTGTCTAAAAAGTTCTTTGTGAGTAACCAAGAATTGTTAAAATCATTTTCCTATCCCTTATGCAGATCATTTATGTCTACAGAAACCCCAAAGACGTGCTGAACTCATTTTACCATTTCTCGAAGGTGGTGATTACACTGGAGGCTCCACAAGACTTAGAAAATTATATGAAAGCATTTCTAGATGGTGAAGGTAACTGGGTGTATAGTTTTCAACCAATATGTGTATATGAGGCAAGATTTCTACCTAGTTAAATTTTCAAATGTGTGGGACACATTTAAAATGTGTCCACTTTATATGCCACCCCATGCCATTTTATCTTCGTGGATCACACTGGAGGTTTTCAGGGGCATAAAGGTATATTTATTTAAAAATTATTGGGATTATGAGAATCAGAAATAATCTAGCTATTCAAACTATCAGTAGCCTGTTGTAGACCTTTATTCATATGTGCCAAAGTTGTGAACATGAATGGTGGGTGTAGTTTGAATGTTTTATCAGGGATTCATGACTTGTATTATATGGTACTGTAGAATTCTAATCCACTACTGAGTTTACAAAAATAAGTTTCTGTTAAAGCGTAGAACTGTTCCTCAAAATATCATTTTTAAAAATGGAGCACTGATGTCCAGTGTTGGGAAATTTATTTTAACTTGCAGGATTCCAGAATAGAGATGAAGGACTTTACTTTGCTGTTAAACATGTGAAACGGGTGGGGGGGTGGTGGTGCACCAGGTTGAATGCACAGAGTACATTGCACAAGGACCCTGGTTTGAGGCTCCAGCCTCCACCTGTAGGGGGAGAGCTTTGAGAGTGGTGAAGCAGTGTTACAGTTTACTCTCTGTCTCTTTCCCTCTCTATCACCCCTTTCCCTTTCAGTTTCTGCCTTTTTGTATCCAGTAAATAAGGAAATAAATAAATATAATTTAAAATTTTAGGAAAAAAATTAACAACCCAAAACATGTGAAACATATCTAGCTTATGACTAACTGATTTCCCCACAGTGGTAGGAAGTGTTTGGTTTGATCACATCAGAGGCTGGTATGAGCACAGACATGACTTCAATATTCTATTTATGATGTACGAGGAGATGAAGAAGGTAAGAGGAGATTTTTCTCTTATCCATGCCTAGTTAGTTTTAAGGCTCCCACCTAGACTTCATTTTCCTGCCTGTCTCTTTGTTACTTGTCTTTCCTCAGGAATCTCTTGTAATAATAGCACAGAGTCATCTTTTGTGCTGTCACTCACTGTATGTAATAATCTTAAGTGGTAAAGGCAAACTCATGTGTCCGGAGCAGATATAGCTTTTAAAAATAGGAAGAGTGGACTGGGTGGAGGCACACCCAGTAGAGTGCCCAAGCTACCAAGCACAAGGACCCAGATGTACACCCTGCTCCCCATCTTGGTGGGAAGGGGGGGATGGGAAGGGTGTGCTTCACAAGCTGCGAAGTAGGTGTCTTTCTTTTTCTCTTCCTCTCTATCTCCCGCTCTTCTTTCAATTTCTCTCTGTCACATCTAGGGAGAGAGATATTACTGTGATTACATAATTTATTCAAGTAATATTGAATCTTACTATGGGACAAGCAGTATAAGAAGGGGAAGATAATCCTTTATTCATAAAGTTTATCACCTCACATGGAAGACAAGTTTTCCCACACATACATTATTCAAAACTGTTTTAATTGTTATTTAGGAGAACTTTGGCTATAATATCAGTATATGAAATATGGGGACTTGGCCTCTTCCAAGGCCATAGGAAATATTTTCTGGCAAAAGCCAAGATAGTGACTATGAGTGAACAAAATCAAAAGAGGTAAAATCTAAGTCTAGAGTGAGGAAAGAATGCAAATTCACTGAAACAGTCAAGTGTAAACACCTTGAATGTCTGAAGGAAAATGTTTCAGAGCAAGGTGGAAGTGATTGTATACCAAGATGGAAATTTGTATAGGCAGGTGCCTGACCAAGTTCTCTTAAACTGACATTATTGTGATTGCACTCATCTTAAAATAATATAGTCTTCAGAGCTATAAGAAATAATGATGTGATAAATTTGTATTCAATGATTTTTCCCAAGTGTACATTAATGTAAATGTTCTGAGTGTATTTAAGGCATGATAGGCTGAGCTAATATTTTTACATTAGATAGAGAGAAAGTTTGTTCAATTTGGGCTATATTCAATTTACAGTGTGCTTATTGGTGTAAGTCTAGTATCATGTATACTTGCTTTATTGGTCTAACAACAGGACAGCACACCATAGCTTCTTTAGTATTCTCCAATATATAATACATTTTCTAAAACATATGAGATTTTTTAAATGTTGAGTGAACGAATGAACTATTGAGGACAAACTTTACTTATAAACTTAAATAATAGGAGCTGTATCAAAGCTGACATAAAAGAGATCCCACCTGCAGGGGAGTCGCTTCACAGGCGGTGAAGCAGGTCTGCAGGTGTCTATCTTTCTCTCCTCCTGTCTGTCTTCCCCTCCTCTCTCCATTTCTCTCTGTCCTATCCAACAACAACAACAACAATAATAACTATAACAATAAAACAACAAGGGAAACAAAAGGGAATTAATAAATAAAATAAATATTTTTAAAAAAGAGATAAGGAAATAGTATAACTTTGCTAAATTTTAGACTTTCTTGTGGTATTTAATAATTTTGTTTTATTTAATAAGGTAATAGGATGAGAGGGGTACAATTCTACCTCCAGACTTCCATATTCCATCCTTTCCACTGGATACTTTCCTTTTCTTTCTCCACCTGGGAGTATGGACCCAGGATCTTTATGGGTGTGCAGAAGGTGGGAAGTTTGGCCTCTGCAATTGCTTCTATGCTGGACATGGGTGTTGGCAGTTCAAGCCATGCTCCCAGCCTGATTCTGACTTTCCCTGGTGGGGCAGTACTCTGAAAAGGTGGGATTCCAAGACACATTGGGGAAGTCATCTGCCCAGGGAAGTCAGGCCGGCGTCATGATAGCATCTGCAACTCAGTGTCTTAAAAAAGCATTAAGATAAAAAGCAGAACAAATTGTTTAATAATCAGAAATCCAAAGGTAAGAATAAAGCAGATGAGATTTGGGGTCTCCACTTTGGAAAAACCTAGTAGGTCTATCTTAGGTATATTCCAAGGGTCTCATGACTTTACTAATTTTTGCCTAAGCCCGTCAGCTAATATGCAGGTGGGCTAAAGTCATTGTTTGGGAGTTAGTGTCAGACTTGGGAACAGGACTAGAAAGCTGGATCAGGGCAGAGAAGCTTCCACATCTGTATACTCCATCAACTGTATACCCCAATAATTTGATCTGGGGGCCATATTCAGTACAGGAGTCTTTGTAACCTCTGCATCTCAGTAGGTCTGAGCTCTCATTCTGTGGTCATAGCTAGAAACATTCTAGGCTGCACTTAATTGCAGGACCCATCTTCCACAAGGGCTGAGTATATTAACCCTACCTTCCTTTGGAAGATAAGGCTGTCCCTACCAATATTTATCCACAGTGAGGTCAGGGTCCTATAGAGGTCCACTATGGTTGTTCCTGATGGAGATGACCAGTGACAGAGGGATCTGTTAGAGGTCTAGGGCTATCATGTCTATGTGGGAATCCCAGGATTTCTAATTAGGACCCCAGATGATGGGGTGGCCTGGAAGTGACCAGGAGAGCCGTCATTGAAGTATGCTGGTCTCTTGCCCTTATCCAGCTTTTGTAGTCCTTACTTTGTATGACAAGGTAAGCATTGGTGTGATAGAAGGAAATGAAATGGGACATAGGTGAGGAGGATATCTAGGTATAAGTAGAAAGTATTTGATAACTAATTTTTATTAGTGATTTAATATTGACTTATAAACTTATAAAACAACAGGGGTATAATTTCACCCCTTTCTTACCACCAGAGTTCTGTGTCCCCGCTCCCTCCATTGGAAACTGCAGTTGTTTTCTCAAAATCACTGATGGGTTGGCTATTATTTCTATAACTATTTATCTATATTTATATATATTTTCCCATTTTATGTATAGTCCTGCCTTCTCTTCCTTTCTAAGTCACACCCACTACTTCTGAGTGTCTTACTCCCCCACCCCCAACTTTTTGTTTTTGTTTTTTTCTCTTCTCTCTTTGGGTCCTGGTGGAATTGGAGTTCAGAGCCCTCTGGTCATCTTCCCTTAAAACTTATCACCTCTGGCAGTAAAGACCAAAAAATTTTTTTAATTTAATTTATTTATTAATGAGGAAGATAGGAGAGAGAGAGAGAGAGAGAGAGGGAGAAAGAACCATATATCACTCTGGTACATGTGCCGCCGGGGATTGAACTCAGGACCTCATGCTTGAGTGTCTAGTGCTTTAGCCACTGCACCACCTCCCAGACCATAAAACCAAAATTCTTTATGGGAGGCCTGGCTTCTGTAATTGATGCTCCACTGGACTTGGGCATCCAGATTTTAGTCTTACACTAAGAACACACAGTTCTGGTTTTCTAGATGAGATAAAGATGATAGGTTAAGCTTATGCATTTCTTATAAACTGAATGTTATTTCATACAACCTTTCAGGATCTCAGAAGCTCTGTATGCAAAATCAGTCGTTTTCTTGAGAAAGAGCTGAATGAAGAAGATATAGATGCTGTGGTGCAACAGGCCACGTTTAAGAACATGAAATCTGATCCCCAAGCAAATTATCAAAGTATATTGAAAAATGAAATTGGGATAAGAGGATGTGATGCGCAGTTCCTGCGTAAAGGTGATGTTCAGTGACTTACAGAAACAAACATGTTTACATTCCGGCAACACTGACACTTCACTAAATTCTAAGTGTATTCAACATGTCCCTAAAAGTACTGCAGTATGAATCCCAGGTTCTAATTGGAAACCTGATATGAAAAATCACCTCAAGAACTTGGCGATACTTGACACAAGTCTGACACTTGAGACTGAATGATAAACAGCTGTAAATACATACCTCTTTAAATATATACAATCCTGTACCTGAAAATTCTCTAAGTTACATCACCTGACATGTGTCAGCAGAGTTTCATTTCTTGTTGTCTTTATGTCTTGCTAATTTTTTAGCGGTACATTTAAAGCATTTTGAGAGGAAATGATAAGGCATTTGGATTTTATTTTCTCAGGTGACAATTTTTTTCATGTAAGAAGAAAATTGATATCTCAATACTCCTGTCAGCTATGAATACTGGAACTCAATAACATGATTCTATAAAGTGTTATGTTTTGTTAAGAATATGACTAATATTAGATAAACTCAAGAAAAAAATCACTCTTTTCTTAATATTTTATTTTATTTATTCCCTTTTGTTGTTCTTGTTGTTTTATGGTTGTAGTTATTACTGTTGTCATCGTTATTGGATAGGACAGAAATGGAGAGAGGAGGGGAAGACAGAAAGATAGATACCTGCAGACCTGCTTCACCGCCTGTAAAATGACTCCCCTGCAGGTGGGGACCCCTCAAACCAGGATCCTTATGCCGGTCCTTGCGCTTTGTGCGACATGCGCTTAACCCGCTACCTCCCAACTCCCAATAAATATCTTTTTTATTTGTTTGCTTTTGATCAGAGTGTCACTCAGACATGGCTATAGATGATGCCTGGTGTCAATCCTAAGACTTCTCACATGCAAGTCCTGTACACTACTGCTTTACTATCTCTCTAGCTAGAAAACGTTCTTATCATGTACAGTATTTTAATACACAATTTGTATTCTTCTATTTCTTCATGTTCTAATGTATGAACAGAATTATGGTGATAAGCATTAATTAAGTGTACAAAGACATTGTTGAAATTACTCTAGACATTAAAATCTTACATATGTGCTGCTCTTTTCTGTCACAATTAACATCAGTTGTTTAAATTTATTTGCTGGATCCAGTACATAGTCCAATTACCACATAAATGTCAATAATAACACTTACACAAGAAATGTCATAACTGCAAATGCCAAGTCATTATTGTTCATTGAACAGAATGGCTTAGCTGCTCAGTGGTACAGCACAGGACTTGGGTACATAAGATTGTGAGTCTGAGGCCAGCATCACACAAGCATGGGTGATACTCTAGTTCACTTTCTCTCTCACCATCTCTTGTAAACAAATAATTTTTAGTAAACACAGTAAACTTGGGCTCAGCTCTGGCTTTGAACATTTATGAAGTACAATGACTACACCAGCAGCTCTAGCACTTAACTTCTCTATGAACTTAACTTCACTGCTTGAACATCCTTGGTCTATTTTCACAACTTTAAGACTGAGTAAACACTTACCTTGAATGTTTGTGCTGAATGATATGACGTGTAGCATTTAGTCAACTACAACATTGGGATGCTAATATTTGCCATTGCCTCTAAGAAAGCTTATAATTGAATGATAGCTGTTGGCAGACACTTTAGAGACTAGCTCCAACTGAGTGTTCCCTGTTTGTTTCTACTTCATCCCTACAGAGAAAACCTGAGGTATCAAACTGAAGAACTAACAGATATTTAGCTGAAGTGAGAAGGGACTGAAGTGGGTTAGCAGAGAATTTTCTCTGGATAATCCTGCTTCCCTACTTATTTAATAATAACTTATTTCATTGTTGTTCATGTGCTAATTCTACTAGGTACCATTGGAGACTGGAAAAATCTTTTGACTATGGACCAAAGTGAAAGATTTGACAGAATATTCCAGAGGAAGATGAAGGATATACCCTTGAAGTTCATTTGGGATATAAATGAGGAATAAAATCAGTGCAAGAGAACAATATAAACACCTGACAACAACAAAACATATATATTAATTTAGGATGTAATAGGATACATGTGGATATTTGTCTTATGTAAAATTATGTTTTTTTAATTTACTAACAAAAATCTACTTAACAGCAAGCTAGCTCACTTGGATACCGTGCTTGTTTTGTCATGGGCGTGACCTGGAATGGAACCCAGCTATCATGGCGCTGAGAAATGCTTTGTTGCTGTGGTATATTTTTGTCTGCCTCTCTATCTCTGTTTCTCTATCTCCAAAAGTTGACCTGCACGAGTGATATATAATAAATATATAAATAAATAAATGAATTTAACTGTATTTAGACTAGATATCATAGATTTGGTTCTCTGACATTCAAAAAATTAAAATGATTTTGAGGGCAGGCTATATTGGTAGCATGCATTATGCAGAGACATTCAGAGAACATACAACATGACCCCTAAATGCACTGAGACTCGTTAATGTGTATTATTTCTTTACCTAGAATTAAATTTAGCATCAATTGATATTAAATGCCTTTTCTTCTAATGGTAAACTTTAGTTATTTGGTTTAAAATCAATGTGAATAGTAAGTAGCCCAGGAGTTAACACAGTGAGTAAATGTTGGACCTAAGAGCATAAGATCCCTTCTTTGATTCTAGGTCCTGTCTTTGATTCTTTGTTAACATGAACTCTAATGATAACTCCATCTTTCTTTCTCACACAAGAAAATAAATATTATGGAAAAAAATCATTGTTAGTATCATAGTAAATGGAGAAAGTATATGTAAATATGAGTATTTGTTTAATATTTTATCACATCACAAAATTTGCACTAAAGGTATAAATATCAAAGATGAGTCAATCATCCATTGTGAAGCTGAAAATCCACCCACACCCTCCATCCAGAGTTTGTTTGTTTTTTTACTTTGGTGCAATACTCTAAACTCAGTCAAATTCTGCTTTGAGTTTCCCTTTCTGTTCTTCTTTCTCAACTTCTGCTTATGAGTGGGATCATCCCATACTGGTCTTTGTCTTTCTGACTTATCTCACTTATCATAATTCCTGCTAACTCTACCCAAGATGGATAGGAGAAGGTGGGTTCATTATTCTTCATAGCTGAGTAGTATTCCATGGTGTATATATACTAAAACTTTCTCAGCCACTCATCGGCTGATGGGCACCTGGGTTGCTTCCAGGTTTAGGCTAGTACAAATTGTGAACATAGGTGTACACATATGTTTTCTGGGTGTTTGTTATTGAGTCCTTAGGATATGCCCCTAGGAGAGGTATTACTGGTTCATATGGAAGGTCTATTTCTAGCCGTGTGAGAGTTCTCCAGACTGCTCTCCACAGGGGTTGGGCCAATTGACATTCCTACCAGCACTGCAAGAGGGTTTCTATGTCCCCACAATCTCTCCAGCATTTGTTGCTGCTTTCATTTTTGATGTATGCCATTCTCACAGAAGTGAGGTAGTATCTCATGGTTGCCTTTTATTGGCTTTTCTCTGACAATTAGTGACCTGAAGCAATTTTTCATATGTTTGTTGCCCTTTTGTATCTCTCTGTAGTAAATATTCTGTTCATATCCTCTGATCATTTTTGGAAGGAGTCATTGGTTTGCTTGTTGGTAATTTTGGTGAGCTCTTTATATATTTTGGTTATTAGCCTCTCATCTGATGTATGGCATGTGATGATCTTCTCCCATTCTGTGAGGGGTCTCTTTGTTTGGGTGATGATTTTTTTTTGCTATGCAGAAACTTTTTAATTTGATGTAGTCCTATTGATTGGTTTTTGTTTTCCTTGCAATTGGGTTTGTATCACCAAAGATGCCCTTGAGGCTTAGGTGGGGAAAGTGTTCCACCAATGTTTTTCTCAGTATTTGACAGTTTTCTCAGTATTTGACAGTTTTTCTCAGTATTTGACAGTTTTCTCAGTATTTGACAGTTTCTGGTCTAGTATCCAGGTTCTTGATCCATTTGGACTTGACTTTTGTTTCTGGTGAGAAAAAGTGGTTCATTTTCCTTCTTCTGCACATTTCAAGCCAGTTTTTCCAGCACCATTTATTGAAGAGACCCTCCATCCTCCATTTAATAATTGGTCCTTTCATCAAAAAGTAAATGTCCATAGGTTGGGGGTTTATTTCTGGGCTTTCAATTCTGTTCCACTGGTCTGTGTGCCTACTTTTGTTCCAGGCTGTTTTGATTATGATGGCCTTGTAATAGTTTGAGATGTGGGAGTGTGATGCCTCCATTTCTATTTCTTTTCCTCAAGATTGTTTTGGTGATTCTAAGTGTTTTCTGGTTACAGATAAGTGATTGTAATTTTTGTTCTATTCTCTTGAAGAAACTTGGTGGGACTTTGATGAGTTTCACATAAAATTTGATTATGCTCTAGGTGGAATATTCATCTTTATGCTATTAATTCTTCCAATCCATGATCATGGAATTTCTTTCCATTTCTTTGTATCATGTTCTATTTCCCTGAATAGCAATTCATAGTTTTCAGTATACAAGTCTTTCACTTCTTTCTTTGGTCAGGTTTATTCCTGGATATTTTATTGATTCTGCTGCAATAGTGAATAGAAGTGATTTCTGGATATCCTCTTCTTCTGACTTAGTGTTTGTGTATAGGAATGACACTGATTTTTGTACATTAATTGTGTAGCTTGACACCTTGCTATATTGCCTAATGATTTCCAGAAGTTTTCTGCTGAATTCTTTAGTTTTTTTCTGTGTATACTATCATATCATCTGCAAATAGTGAGAGTTGGACTTCTTCCCTTCAAATCTGTATTATTTTGATCCCTTCCTTTTGTCTGATTGCTAAGGTGAGAACTTGCAATATTATGTTGAAGAGTAATGGTGATAATGAACAGCCCTGTCTAGTCCCTGATTTGAGGACTACTTTCAGCTTCTGTCCATTGTGTATGAAGTTGGTCATAGGTTTGTTGTATATGGACTCTACCATTTTAAGGAATTTTCTATCAATTCCCATTTTTTTATCATATTTTGAGCATAGATGGATGTTGGATTTTGTCAAAGCTGTCTCTGCATCTATTGAGATAATCGTGATTTTTGGTTTTGTTGTCATTGATGTGATTCTTCTTCTTCTAGCGTTTGCCCTTCTTCCATAGCCAGTCAACAGCATCAGGTTGAAAGCTGTCAGGAGCTGCTTGTTGCTGGCTTTGAAAGTGACTGGGATCCATGTGGATTCAGTCAGCTAGGAAGGATCGTCAGTTTCCCCAATGAATGGGTACTCACGGGATGCACCACTTACATTGACTGACATACATATATTGAACCAGCCTTGCATTGTTGGTATAAATCCCATTTGGTCATGAGGAGCTGTCTTTTTAATATACTGCTGTATCTGACAGTCTACAATCTTGTTCAGTATTTTAGCATCTATGTTCACCAGAGATATTGGCCTGTAGTTTTCATGTTTTGTTGTGTCCCTATCTTCTTTTGGTATCAGGGTGATTGTCAGCTTCATAGAAGGTGGAAGGGAGTATATCTGTGTCTGCAATCTTTTAGAAGAGCTTTGATTGTACAGGTATTAACTGTTTCCTGTTCCTTGTTTGTTTTCCTCTTTGACCCAACGCTTGTTAAGCAGTATGTTGTTGGGCTTCCAAATTTTGTGACTTTTACTAATTTTCTGTTTGTTGTTAAGTGTTAGCTTTATTCCATTGTGGTCTGAGCAGATGCTTGGGATGGTTTCATTGCTCTTGAATTTGTTGAGACTGTCTTTGTGGCTTAACATGTGGTCTATTCTTGAAAATCCTTCAGACTATGCAAGCTAAGAGTCTGACACAATAACAAGCAGACAACCTGTAAGCCAAGTCAGCTTAAGGAAAGGAAAACCTCATAGCATCCAAACTGTCCCTTGATGCTGCCTTTATCTGAAATACAGGGAGGCAACTTTAGATGACTCCCCATTGATTTCTAGCAAAAGCTTCCCTTTTGGGATGTGTCTTGGAGACTTTAACTCCACAGGTGGGCAGGCCTCTTAGTTTTTGCCCTACTTCCCTAAACCAGCCACCTCTGTTCCAGGCTGGGTGTTGGGGACTTAAGATTTTTCTTCCTTGTCCTTTGAGCTCCTTTTTTGCTGGCTTATAGATGACTTATATTTTCCCTCTATGTTTTTTTTTTTTTACCCCCCCTTTATAGTTTATATCCTAAAGCCTGAAAATCCCATTTCCACTTAGAATTCCCAGGGTTTGAATCAGTTTTTTAAGGGAGTCTGTCTGGGTTATTGCTTTCAGGTGTCCATCTTGACTCTGCCTCCTCAGAAAGTAGTCCTAATATTATAAATTATCTCTGTTGTCCAGTTCAGCCAAGGTGAAATTTTCGGAGGTTCAGTTCTCCTTTTGTGAAAACAAACTTAACTTTATTGGAATTCCTGTTGGCTTATTTTGTGTGTTTTACCTGCTTTCCTAGTAACCAGAGAAAAATATTGACAATTGTTGAAATGATTGGTAGTTTTGAATGGATGCCAAAGGTAAGTATTACCTGAAGTTAGTTTTCTGTATAAGTACTGCCCGCTCTCCGATTGCGCCACTGGAGCTCTGCTGAAGTTAGTTTTTCTATTCCCAACAAATTTGATATTATCATGTCTGAAACAACCTGATATCTTTTTTTCCTAATATTAACAAACCTTACCCAATTTATTTATGCAATCACAGGTGACTGATAACTGCCTTGTATGATCCTCATTGGCCAACAGCAACTCTGAAGAGAGTATTTATCTCTTCTTAATCCCCTTCTTAATCATTCTTAAAATTATATCCAAATTATATCCAATTATATCCAAAGTGGATTTTGCTTCATCAACTGTTCTGCAAAATGAGTAGTAAAACCATAGCTTTACATAATGCCTCCTGATAAGGCAAGTCTTTTTCTCTTGAACATACATAAAATTTCCTTTTCTTTCTCCTCAATTTTCTGTTTTCTCTCTCTCTCTTTCTCTTTGTTTGAACTTCAGTGTAAACATAAAAAGGAGACAAGGATACATTTTATTTCAGTGTACAATTTCTTTTTCTTTTTTTTTAATTTTTATTTATTATTGGCTAGAGACAGAAATTGAGAAGGTAGGGAAGGGAGAGATGGAGAGAGACAGAGTCTCCTGCAGCCTTGCTTCACCACTCGTGAAGCTTCCCCCCTTGCCCACTGTAATTTATGCACTCAATCAGCTGCACAACTCCTGATCCTAGGTTATTTTTTCATAGTCACGAAGAACATGCAAGGAATAAATGGCATGCCTGTCTCATATTCCACAATAACTTATCTTATACCCTATACTTACTTTTTCACTTGTATTTGAAAAAAACAAACCAAAAAATCCAGCTCTATACTATCTCTCTTGAGACTCTGATATACCCTGTTACCTGTGCCCAAGCAGGCTTAGAACTGGTCAATCCTTGGATGGGATAAAGAATGTTTGTTCTAGGGTGTTAAAATCTTCCTCTCTTACCTTCTAAAGTCCTTGGAATTTAGAATTTAAAAAAAATTTTTTTTAATGTTTATTTAATCCCTTTTGTTGCCCTTGTTGTTTTTTTATTGTTATAGTTACTATGTTGATATTGTTGGATAGGACAGAAAGAAATGGAGAGAGGAGGGGAAGACAGAGAGTGGGAGAGAAAGATAGACACCTGCAGACCTGCTTCATTGCTTGTGAAGCAACTCTCCTGCAGGTAGGGAACCAGGGGCTCGAACCAGGATCCTTATGCTGGTCCTTGTGCTTAATCTGCTGTGCTACTGCCTGACTCCCTGGAATTTAGAATTTTATGAGCTTTTATTAGCACTATGAAATTTCAGGATGTATGTGGTAGTGACTCACACTTAGCTTTTTATTTCTACTGTATTTCCTATTTGAAAAATTTTTTTTCTTCTACCAGAAAAATACTCATCTCTGGCTTATGGTGAGGTGGGGATTTGGGAGCCTCAGGCATGAGAGTCTTTTTGCATAACCATTATGCTATTAACAACCACCGCCCCCATGTAAAAACTCCTGTCCACAGTATTCAGTATGAGTTTTCCTTACCATACTCCAAAGGTTCAGCTCTCCAAATGCTTTTGTGAAGTCATTACCAAAATAGGTCACCATTTACCTGCATTAACTATTCTTTGTAATGAATCAAATCAGCAAGTCTGCTTTTCCCTTATCAGCCAATAACATAGCTGGAATTTCAACATGTATTGAATAACCCTCAAGGTTATTAGGCGGGGTCATTCAGTTATTTATTTAGGAATCAACCTCTGACAGCAGTTTCCTGGAAGTTGAATTAAAGCATTTTTTGAAATGAAGTTTATATTTTACCACATTTTAAATTCTCATATTTACCAAGAAGGATGACAGAGGACCTAGTGGGGGTTGTATTGTTATATGGAAAACTGAGAAATGTTATGCATGTACAAACTGTTGTATTTACTGTCAAATATAAAACATTAATTCCCCAATAAAGAAATTGAAAAAAATCTCATATATAAAAAATATAAATCTCATATAAAAAAATCTCATATAGTGTAAATGCCAGAGTTACTGAAATGTGAGTTTCTGGGGCTTGGTTGAGTGTATAAATTACCCTGACCAGAGAACTGAGTTCAAGCCCCCTGTCCCTACCTGAAGTGAGAAGCTTCACAAGTGTAGCAGTGCCACAGGTATCTATCTATCTATCATCTATCTATCATCTATTATCTATCATCTATCTATCTATCTGTCATCTATCATCCCCCTGTTCCCTCTCAGTTTCTCTCTGTCCTATCAAATAAATATTTAAAAAAAAATAAAATTCTTATAAAAAAGAAATATGAGTTTCTAGGACATACTCTTTTCTGTTTCTATCATCTGTAAAAATGTGTTATTGTGGGGACCAGGTGGTTGTGCACTTGGTTATGTGCCCACTAAAGGGTGTGCAAGGACTGGTTTCAAGTCTGTGGTCTCCACCTGCAGGAGGAACGCTTCATGAGTGGTGAAGCAGGGCTGCAGGTATCTCTCCCTCTCTATCTCCTCTGCCCCTCTTGATCTATCTCTGTCTCTAGCCAATAATAAATAAGTAAAAATATTTTAAAATATGTTATTATTAAAAACAAGTTAATGAACATAAATTGATTATATACCATGACTTTTATAATACTTTTAACATTGGCTTTTCTCTTTCACTATTTGAGTTACATTGTAGTGAGACAAAATGTTCCTTCTTGGAGTAAATGGTAACTTTTTCAATTGTCTGCAATTGAAATATATGCTGGTTCTAAATCAGTGGAATACCACTGATTCCCCCCATTTTTGATCTATAAGAAAATATTTCTCAAGGTAGAGCACTGGGTTGTGGACACAGGGTTGAACACACACATAATTATGTTCAAGGACTCGGTTTGAAGTCCCTATTCCCCACCTGCAGGGAGGATGTTCACAAGCAATGAAGCAGGTCTTTCTATCTCCCTGTCTCCTCCTCCCCTCTTCTCAATTTCTTTCTATCAGATTGAATAAAATAGAAAAAAACAAAAAGGAAGGCAGAAGGAAGAAAAGAGATCGAGAGAGAGAAAGAAAAGAAAAGTTAAGGAGAAAAAGAAAATGGCTACTAGGAATGGTGGATTCATAGTGAGTCCTAGCAATAATCCTGTTGTGGAAAAAAAAAAAATCTGAGGTTGAATATAAAAAAAAGCTGATCTGGTTTTCTTTTTTCTTTAGCTTTTCAAATCAGAGCATTTGTGAGTCATCCTTGCACCTGGACCTTGCTTATCACTGTTCATATTTTATTACATAAGCTACTGAAGCCAGCAGTGGGCTGATTTTTTAACAGATTTTTAAAAAATTTTACTTATTTATTTTCCCTTTTATTGCCCTTGTTGTCTTTTTTAATTAATTAATTAATTGATTAATTTATTTTAAGAAGGAGACATTAACAAAACTGTAGGATAGGAGGGGTACAACTCCACACAATTCCTACCACCAGATCTCTGTATCACATCCCCTCCCCTGATAGCTTTCCCATTATCTATCCGTCTGAGAGTATGGACCCAAGGTCACTGTGGGTTGCAAAAGGTGGAAGGTTTGGCTTCTGTAATTGCTTCCCTGCTGAACATGGGCGTTGACTGGTTAATCCATACTCCCAGTCTGCCTCTTTCTTTCCCTAGTAGGGTGGGTCTCCGGGGAAACGGAGCTCCAGGACACATTGGTGGGTTTTTCTGTCCAAGGAAGTCTGGTTGGAGAAGGAGCTACTGGCCTGAGTTCCGACAACAACCACTGGAAACGGTAGGATTTTTTGCCTTCAGCAGGACAGTGAATTCGGGGTCTTAGCTGTGACACCAAGGGGGTGAATATAGCCCAGTTTGGGTTAGAATATAGAGGGAAAAAGAAAGGAAAACTTCTTTTATTATTCCCGAAGCACGCCCCACCCCTCCCCCCCCATAACCAACCCTGTGTGCCAGAGAGCTGCTCCTAGCAGGCTCCCCTGCTGAGCTTCTTTCTTTACCAAGATTCCTGGCCCATCAGGGGTTCCATTCCAATCCTATTCATTTCTGAAACCCTTGGCCCTTTTTCTTTCTGTCTAAGTGACCAATTGGATCTACAAAAGGGAAAGACTGCCCTGAGGCTTTTTTTGTCTTTGTTTTTTGGTTTGTTTGTTTGTTTTACTTTCTCAGTAATCAGCTGCCTCTGCTCAGGCAGCTTGAGGCAATCTGGGACAGGTTTTTTACCCTGCTCTATTTTATTATCACTATTATATAAAGGTGTATCCCTTTCCCTCCCTCCTTTAGGTTGACCAGAATTAACTCAGTGTATTTTCCACTGCTAAGGGACCGCACATCTTATCCATTGCGAGAGGAACTTGTTTCACTACTCCTACCTCCTCTACCCACTGTCCCCTTCTCCCTTCTCCTAGATAATTAAAAAATAAAATAAATTAAAAAATAAATTAATTAATTTTAAAACTTCCCTTTCACTGCTCTTTTATTACAGTTCCTTTTCTTATCTTTTTCTTTTCTCTCTCTTGTTTTTCTTCTTTTTTTTTTCTTGTCTTCCTTTCTTCCTTCCTCCTTCAGCTTCCTGAATTCACTGATATTCATTTGTGAATTATTTTGGGGAAGAAATATGACTCAGAGTAGACTCTCTATGTGTGTATCTCTGCTCTACTTCCCTTTCTCCTCTTGCTACCCCTAGAATATACAGTAGATAGTAGATTTGCATAATTGTCTATTCTTGCTAACCCTTTTGTCCTTTGTCTTTCTTATTCACTTGGACTTGGTTGCCATTTTTTCATGGACTGGAGACATTGTTTGGCTAACTGGTAGTGGTTAAACTGCTTCAATCCTTGCTTCAGTTGCTATTGTAATTTCTGAGATTGGTGATTGCATTTGTCATAAAGGTATTTAGTACAGGGTTGCTTCTACTCAAAACACAACAACTGAGGAACAACAGAGCATAAAAATAAGAAACACATTAATCAAAAAAAATGGGTAGATCAAGAGCAAATAAAACTGCTACTACAATGAATCAAGGAAGTCTAGTCGGCATCATGCTGGCATCTGGAACCTGGTGGCTGAAAAGAGAGTTAACATACAAAGCCAAACAAATTGTTGAGCAATCATGGACCTAAAGACTGAAATAGTGCAGATGAAGAGTTGGGGGGTACTCACTGCAGACTATTGTGTACTTTTGCCTCCAGGTATATATTTTGCCCTAGTTTATGGATACGTGTGAACATATCTCAGGGGACCTGGTCTATATCTAGGTTTTGGGACTTTGTTAGGAAGTGAACCACTTGGAATGGAATTAGAGGATACTATGAAAGGAAAGGTCTCACCAGAGTAATGAAGCTGAAGGGTTGTCATTCCACACCTGAAGTCTCTGGACACAGTCTGAAGAGAAGCATGCTGAGGTGGCACTCGTTGCGTTGATTAGGTTGCGATCAGTGGATGTAATATTATTTGGTATGAATTGAGAGAAGCATGCAGGGAAGTGGGCCTCACCCTAAGGTTCCAGGACTGGGGGAAATATAGGCTCTATAGTGGAAATGTGAGATTCCTGCTGTCTTAGGGTTCAAGAAGACAATGGATAGTTGTTGTTATCATCACATTATTTGGTAATTGGGTTAACTTTGAAAAGTCCCTTTGTTATGATTTGCAGTGTAATACCCAACATCTTGTATATAGCTGTGCCACAGGTTGCTTCTATTCTCCCTGACCTTGTTGTCTTTTTATTGTCATTGTAGTTATTGATGTTGTCGTTGTTAGATAGGACAGAGGGAAAGAGAGAGAGTAGGCGAAGACAGAGAAGGGGAGACAAAGATAGACACTTGAAGACCTGCTTCACTGCCTGTGAAGCGACTCCCCTGCCGGAGTTGAGCTGGGGGCTCAAACTGGGATCCTTACTTCTGTCCTTGCTCTTTGCGCCATGTGCACTTAACCTGCTGTGCTACCACCGGACTCCCGAACAGAATTTTCTTATTCTTCTTCTTCTCCTCCTCCTCCTCCCCCCCCCCTCCTCCTCCTCCTCCTCCTCCTCCTCCTTCTCCTCTTCCTTCTCCTTCCGCTTCTTTTCTGCCTCCAAGTTATCACTGGGGCTCAGTGCCAGCACTATAAATCCACTGCTCCTAGTAGTCATTTGTTCAATTTTTATTGGATAGGACAGAGAAAATTTGAGAGAGAAGGGAGATAGACAGAGAGAGAAGTTCTGACACCTGCAGCCCTGGTTCTCCACTTGTGAATCAACGGCCTGCAGGTGGGGAGCAGGGAGTTCGAATCTGGATTCATGCACATGGTGATAGTATTTATGTCCGTCACCATAAATACTAACAACACCCACAAAAGAAGCAAACATATAGGAGAAGGGAGGTAAGGAAGGACAGAGTGATGTGACCAACGTGAGCAAACCAAGATCAACCATCAAAGGTCTAGACAGCAGAATAGAAACTTTTCAATCTCAATCTTTGCCTCACCTTTGCTGAAAACAGAAGTTAAGTTGTTGGATGGAATAGGTCAAGAGAAAAAGGATGAATACGGGATAACTCCACATGTAGGTGGAACTTGGGAAACAGAAAGAGGGGACCAGGGGATGAAGCTTGGACAGGAGGAGTACTGCAGCAATGCAAGGGGTTCTGGGGATAGAAAGGAACAGGACATATGGGGGAAGGGAGAGTTCAGGGCCCTGATGGAGGAGGATGATAAAAATGTGTAGCAGAGACCTGTTATGCAGAAGGGAAAGCACACACATGTGTAAACAGAGGCACTGTAAGTTGTTGACCTCCCCCAATGAATTTTAGAAAGCTAAATAAATAAATGAAAAACATTTGCTGAACTAATTTACCTCAATTTCCTCATCTAAGTTTGGAAAAATACCATCTCCCTCTTTGTGTTCTATAAAATGCTTGTTAAATTTCTAGAACCTTAATTTTCTCCTGTTTAAAATAGGGAAAATCGTGGTCCGTCAGTGGTGCAGTGATAAAGCTTTGGACTCTCAAGTATGAGGTCCCAAGTTTGATCCCCGGCAGCACATGTGTCAGAGTAATGTCTGGTTCTTTCTCTCTCCTCCTATCTTTCTCATAAATAAATAAAATCTTTAAAAAATAAATAAAATAGGAAAAATACCAATATCACTAGCAGCTTTTGATTTATGTGGAGATAAAATGTTCAACACTTGATTTAATACATTTCAGGTAATTAATGTGGTAGATGACTTAACACACATGTGACCTTACATGCTGTTTGTACCATATGTTGAATATTCAGTAAATGCTAGCTTTTGAGAATGAATTTTATTTCTTCTATTGTAGGGAAACAAGGATGGGTGACACAAATCCTCATTTGTTGAATTTTAAGGGCTATAATTTTGAACGTTCTTTAGTTGATGTTAACCTACTAGAAAACCTAGATGATTTTGAAGTCAGGGATGACGATATCTTCATTGTTACATATCCCAAATCTGGTAAGTAAGTTTGAGGACTGACTTTTTACCCACCTTCAGTCTGCTGATACATATGAGCCATTCCAGGTGTTGCACATATATGTGTGTTGTGTGTGTTTAGCATTGTGTGGGGCTATTTGCAGCACAATAGAAGGAAAAATAAATATCTTACTTACTAAAGATAATGCTTTAAGAGAAATGATGTAAGCAGAATTGGAAGGAACCACAGAATAGCATCAAAAAGAAGCTTACACAAAGGTAGGAAACAGGAAAAAGAAGTAAAAGATTGGGAGTCGGGCTGTAGCACAGCGGGTTAAGCGCAGGTGGCGCAAAGCACAAGGACTGGCATAAGGATCCCGGTTCGAACCCCGGCTCCCCACCTGCAGGGGAGTCGCTTCACAGGCAGTGAAGCAGGTCTGCAGGTGTCTATCTTTCTCTCCTCCTCCTCTCTGTCTTCCCCTCTTCTCTCCATTTCTCTCTGTCCTATCCAACAACGACAACAACAATAGTAACTACAACAATAAAACAACAAGGGCAACAAAAGGGAATAAATAAATAAAATAAATAGTAAAAAAAAAAAAAGAAGTAAAAGATTAATCTGATTGGACACTTTCATGCAATCAGGACAACTACTGCCCTTTAAAGAGAAAACAGGACCAAGAACTATTGATTTTACCTTGACTAATCTTATTGCAACATATCAGCCAACTCTGATAAATTCATTAGTATTTCTTAAGTCAGTAGAAAAACGAACAGCTCCAAAAATGATGTTGAAAAGCATAGCACTACTGTTGCACTGAACATTGGTTCAGGATTGAAATCAAGTTTCTTTTTACAGGTACCATCTGGACTCAGCAAATATTGAGCCTGATTTGCTTTGAGGATCATCGGTACAGAACTAAACATGTGGATACAATGGACAGAGCCCCCTTCCTGGAATACAATATACGCAGTATGGACTTTCTCAGCAGGCCATCCCCTCGCATCTTTACTACCCACATGCCTTATTATCTAGTACCAAAAGGCCTCAAGAAGACAAAGGCTAAAGTATGTCATGGGCATAGCGTATATGCTGTATGTGGGAAAATGTCTGTAAATGAACAATATTATGAAAATGCAATTGTGAAATCTTCATAATATTGTTCTATACATTGAAAGAGATGTGGCATCATAAGCAAATACAAACATTAGGTCACCACACACATCATTTGCATTGTTTTTTAAAAACATATGGCAAAAATCCATGGAGCCAGCCAATAAAGCCCTATTCTTTATAATACTTGAATGGGACCTTATCACATGACTATCCAATAATGAGTGTTTCTTGATGGACAGGTAGGTTATGCCAAAAATATATATCTCATAGCAATAAATATTCTTACAGAGTTTTTACTTTTTTTAATTTTGTTTTTTACTCTGTTGAAGTTGTTCTCTAAAAGTGGAGTTTTTTTTAAGCACTGTTTTTTTTTTTTTTTTAATTATTTATTTATTTAATCCCTTCTGTTGCCCTTGTTGTTTTATTGTTGTTGTAATTGATGTCGTCATTGTTGGATAGGACAGAGAGAAATGGAGAGAGAAGGGGAAGACAGAAAGGGGGAAAGAAAGATAGATACCTGCAGACCTACTTCACCGCTTGTGAAGCGACTCTCCTGCAGGTGGGAAGTTGGGGCCTCAAATCCCAGTCCTAACCCTCCTCCTTGCACTTTGAGCCACACACTCTTAACCCTCTGGGCTACCGACCGACTCCCTCTTTTTTCTGCCTCCAGGGTTATCTCTGAGGTTCCATGCCTGCAGCACAAAACCACTGCTCCTGGAGGCTATCGTTTTCCCTTTTATTGCCCTTGTTGTTTATCACTGTTATTATTATTGTTGTTATTAATGTTGTTGTTGGATACAACAGAGAGAAATGGAGAGAGGAGGGGAGGACAGAAAAGGGAAGAGAAAGATAGACACCTGCAGACCTTTTTTATTGCTTGTAAAGACAACCCCCTGCAGGTGGAGAGCCAGGGCTCAAACCAGGATCCTTATGCTTAAGCCACTGCGCTACTGCCCGATCCCCTAAAAGTGGAGTTTTGTCTTATAGTATACAAATATTTAAAACACTGTAAGTACTACATTCTTGCCTTTTATAGTCTATCAATTTATATTTCATGATAAGTATGAGAATGAGTCTCCCTCATATATTCCCCAAAGATTAGTTATTAATCTTCTGAAACGCTAAGCTGATATATCAAAATTACTATTTTTTTTTTTGTAATTTCCACCATCTTTTTGAATTAAACAGATTTGAACACCCTTTTTTTGTATCTCTAAATTCTCAGATATGCTTATACTTGTTTTCCATTTTTCTCTATTGGCTTTTTTTGCTTTTTGTCTTATGCCAGAGTACTGCTCAGCTCTGGCTAACAGTGGTACCAGTGATTGAACCTGTTATCTCAGAGCCTCAGACATGACTTTGTGTGTTTGTGTGTGTAGCCATTAGCCATTATGCTAGCTACCTGACTCTAGTTTATTGTTTCTTCATGGTTTTGTGACAGTTATCTGAGGTAAGTACTTTCCCAATTAGTAGTTTACCTTTAAAATTATGTGATAGTGTTATGTAGCCAATATACTAATCTTTTATTTATTTATTTTTTCAGTCTACTCATCTTTCCTTGTGTTTTGCTAGAAAATATTTTTAGCTTCACAAAGATTACGCAAATCCACTACAGGTTTTTCTATTAAACATTTTTTAATTATAAATTATATCTGACACAAGTGCTTGAAATAAGGCTTTTGCATGGTATTTACCAGTCAATATGAGCAGGCCAGGTGTGGCGCACTTGGTTGAGTGCACATGAAACAATACACAAGGACCCGGGTTAGAGTCCCAGGTCCCCACCTGCAGGGGGAAAGCTCCATGAGCGGTGGAGCAGTGCTGCAGGACTCTCTCTGTCTCTCTTCTTCTCTATCTTGCCCTTCCTGCTCAATTTCTGTTTCTAGCCAGTAAGTAATTAAAGATAATTTTCAAAAGTTGACACCATATGATGTATTTAAGCATATACTTCCACCACTATTTTGAAGCTTACAGACTGACATAATAAACTTACATGGCAAGTTCTTCAGTTTTACATTCTCTATTTTAAAGATGGTAGACGTTTTAATATTTGGGGGTTCATAACTGTTTTAATATTGTAACTGACAGGGCAACTCCCATCAAGTTTACTAACTTCCTAACATTTTGATTCCTACAATATTTTTGAAGCTTATTAGAGTTGAGTGTGTGTACACTATGGAATAAAATTTTGCAATGTTATACTAAAATATTCCATGCAGGGCAGGGGTAGATAGCATAATGGTTATGCAAAGAAACTTATGCCTGAGGCTCAAAGTCCCAGGTTCAATCCCCTGCACCACCATAAGCCAGAACTGAGCAGTGCTCTGGTAAAATAAATAAATAAATAAATTAATTAATTAAATAAAATAAAAATGTAAAAAATATCCCATTCAGTGTTTTATATGTTGACTCAACGTTATATGTATTTATTTTTAGTTTGGTTTGTTTTAAATGAATGTATTCATTGATGAGAGAGAGAGAGCCAGAGCATCACTATGGCACATTCTATGCCAGCGTGAAACTTGGGACCTCATCTCACATGTCAAATGCTCTATCCACTCTGCATCTCCCAGGTTCCTGTAAATATTTGTTTGTTTTTTTACTTGTTTATTTTTATTATATATTTGCTATTCCTGTAATTATAGAGGGTTGCAAGATTGTAGATCACCACACCCACCACCAAAGTTCTGTCTCCCTTCCCTCCCAACTCCCTAAGACAATCATCATTGTCTTCAGATGTCTTAGAAACAGTTTTCTTGCTTCCGGTTTTTGGGTTTTTTTTTTTTTCCTGTGTGTTCGCTTGTTTGTTTTTGCAAGTTTATGTGTATCAGTTCTCTAGATTCCACATATAAGCAAAACCATCTGGTAGTTGTCATCTCTTTATTTCACTATGCATAATCACTTCCAGTTCCATCCATCTTATCCCAAAGGACACAATATTGGCTTTTTTGATTGTAGAATAATATTCCGTGGAATATATATCCCATAGCTTCTTTAGCCAGCCATCTGTTGATGGGCATTTAGGCTGCTTCCCCTCTTTGGCCACTGTGAATAATGCAGCTATGAACATAGAGACACATATGTCTCTTTGGATAAATGTTTGTGTGTTTTTTGGGTTAATGCCCAGAGTGGTATTGCCAGGGAAGACAGTAATTTCATTTTTATTTAAGGACTCTGCATATGGTCTAAAGGGGCTGTACCAGTATACATTCCCACCAGTAGTGTAGCAGAGTTCCTTTTTTCTCCACAGCCTCACCAACACCTGTCATTTACTGATTTGTTAATGGAAGCTCTTCTCTCACAGATGTGAGGTGGTGTCTCACTGTAGTTTTGATTGGCATTTCTCTAATGATAAGTGAAGTGGAGTCATTTCAATAGTTCCAACATGATTACTGAAGAGGCCTTCTTCTCCTTATTGAATAGTTTTGAATTATTTATGTGTGGGCTTACTTCTGAGCTTTTAATTCTGTTCCATTAATTCCTGTGCCCATTTATATTCCATTCTGTTTTAATTACTATTGTTTTTTAATATAAACTGAAGGTGGGGAGTGTGATACCTCTATTTTTATCCTTTTATTCCTCAAGATAGCTTTGGATATTTAAACATTTTAGAAGTTTTTGTAGTTCCACATGATTTTTTTTGAAAGTTATGTATTTCATTGAAAAATGTCATTGGGATTTTGATAAGTATTGCATTGAAAGTAGAGATCACTTTTGGAAGGAGAGTCATTTTAATAATGCTTATTCTTCCAGCCCATGAATAAGGAATAATTTTCCATTTCTTTTTCACTTTATGTTTCCCCCACATTTTATTAGGAGGTTGATGGTTTGCAACATACTTGTCTACACATTGGCTCCATTTCACAGCTCTGCATCGTAGGTGTCTACCAAATACTCTCACCCCCAACTTAGGACCCCAACCCCCTCCAAGCTCACCTCTTCCCTTTCTCCCCAGAGTTCCTTGCTTTGGTCCAGGACCCCACCCCCAGTCCAAATTTCATCCCATCTTCTCCCTTTCTGACTCTTTCTCCTGACTCAATGTAATTCCTACTAAAAAAACTGTGAAATTCTCTAAAGAAATAGGACAAATGTCACAGAAATTTATTTGGAATCACAAAAGATGGAGAGTCACTAATACAATCCTGAGGGGGAAAAAAAGCATGAATGGAAACATCACACTTCCTGACATACAAGTAGATTACAGTACTACAGTGATCAAAATTGTGTGATACTTGAACAAAAATAGACAATCTATGAAGTAAAATGGAGATACCAGTAATAAGCACACACAATCACATAATAAAAAACTATTTATTTAAAAATTCTTTGTGGGAGTAGGGCGGTACCACAGCAGGTTAAGCGCACGTGGTGCCAAGTGCAAGGGCAAGCTTAAGGATCCTGGTTGGAGCCCCCAGCCCCCCACCTGCAGTGGTGTCGCTTCACAGGCGGTGAAGCAGGTCTGCAGGTGTCTGTCTTTCTCTCTCCTTCTCTGTCTTCCCCTCCTCTCTTCATTTCTCTGTCCTATCCAACGACAACATCAATAACAACAATAATAACTACAACAATAAAACAAAAGGGAATAAATACATAAATAAATATTTTTAAAAAGTCCTTTGTGAGTAACCAAGAATTGTTAAAACCATTTTCCTATCCATTCTGCAGATCATTTATGTCTACAGAAACCCCAAAGACGTGCTGAACTCATTTTACCATTACTCAAAGATGGTGATTAGACTGGAGGCCCCAGAAGACCCTGAAAGTTATATGAAAGCATTTCTAGATGGCGAAGGTAACTGGGAGTGTATTATCAGCCAATATGTGTATATGAGACAAGATTTCTATCTAGTTAAATTTTCAAATGTATGGGACACATAGAAGGTATGGCCACTTTTTATGTCATATCTTTTTATCTTCATGGATCACATTGGAGGTTTTCAGGGATATAAAAGTATACTTCTTTAAGAACTACTGGAATTATGAAAGACTCAGAAATAATCTAGCTATCCCAACTATCAATAGTTCATTGTAGAGCTTTATTCATATGTGCCACAATTGTGAACATTAATGGTGGGTGTAGTTTGTATGTTTTATCAGGGATTCATGACTTATATTATGTGACACTGTAGAATTCTAATCCACTACTGAGTTTACAAAAATAGGTTTCTGTTAAAGTGTAGAACTGTTCCTCAAAATATCATTTTTAAAAATGCAGCCACTGATGTCCAGTGTAGGGAAATTTATTTTAATTTGTAGGATTCCAGAATAGAAATGACAGACTTCATTTTACTGCCAAACATGTAAAAGAGGGGCTGGGTGGTGGTACACCAGGCTGAGTGTACACGTTATAATGCACAAGGATCCTGGTTCAAGGCCCCAGCCACCACCTGTAGGGGGAGAGCTTTGAGAGTGGTGAAGCAGTGTTACAGTTTACTCTCTGTCTCTTTCCCTTTCTATCACCCTCTTCCCTCTCAATTTCTGGTTGTCTCTATCCAATACATAAATAAAGATAATTAAAGATTTAGAATTAAAATTAAAAATTAAAATTAAAAACCCAATATATGCAAAACATATTTAGTTTATGACTAACTGATTTCCCCACAGTGGTAGGGAGTGTTTGGTTTGATCACATCAGAGGCTGGTATGAGCACAGACATGACTTCGATATTCTATTTATGATGTACGAGGAGATGAAGAAGGTAAGAGGAGATTTTTCTCTTATCCATGCCTAGTTAGTTTTAAGGCTCCCACCTAGACTTCATTTTCCTGCCTGTCTCTTTGTTACTTGTCTTTCCTCAGGAATCTCTTCTAATAATAGCAGAGTCATCTTTTGTGCTATCATTGTATGTAATAATTTTAAGTAGTAAAGGCAAACTCATGTGATATAGCTTTTAAAAATAGGAAGAGTGGGCTGGGTGGTGGCACACTCAGTAGAGTGCCCAAGCTACCAAGCTACCAAGCACAAGGGCCCAGGTGTACACCCTGCTCCTCATCTTGTGGGAGCAGGGAAGGGACACTTCACAAGCTGAGTTTCTTTTTCTCTTCCTCTCTATCTGCCTCTCTTCTCTCAATTTCTCTTTGTCCCATCTAGAGGGAGAGGGAGAGAAAGAAGGAGAGGGAGAGGGAAAGGAGAGGGAGAGGGAGAGGGAGAGGGAGAGGGAGAGGGAGAGGGAAGGGAGAGGGAGAGGGAGAGGGAGAGGGAGAGGGAGAGGGAGAGGGAGAGGGAGAGGGAGAGGGAGAGGGAGAGGGAGAGGGAGAGGGAGAGGGAGAGGGAGAGGGAGAGAGTTATCACTGTGGAGCACTAGGTTAAGTACTCAAAGATATGACTAATTAGCCAGAGAAGACTGTATCCTATGCATCAAGTTTGTTTTTCTAAGAGGCTCTTGGAAGCCTAGCTTAATTTTTCATGCTTGCATTCAACTAAAGCCATTTAAAATGCTTATGTAAACCAAACAAATCACGCATAAAATGTACTATTCTGTGATTTCTTATTAATGTGTTGACTGTGCTAGTACAAAATTTATTCAAGTATTATTGAATGGTTACTATGTGACAAACAGTATGAGAAAAACAGGATAATCCTTTATTCATAAAGTTTATCACCTCACTGGGAAGACTAGTATTCCATTATTCAAGCATATATTATTCAAAACTGTTTGAATTGTTATTTAGGAGAACTCTGGCTATAAAATCAGTATATAAAATATGGGAACTTGGCCTCTTCCAAGGCCATAGAAAATATTTTCTGGCAAAAGTCAAGATAGTGACTATGAGTGAACAAAATCAAAAGAGGTAAAATCTAAGACTAGAGTGAGGAAAGAATGCAAATTCACTGAAACAGTCAAGTGAAAACACCTTGAATGTCTGAAAGAAAGTGTTCCAGAGCAAGGTGGAAGTGATTATATACCAAGATGGAAATTTGTATAGGTGGGTGCCTGACCAAGTTCTCTAAATCGACATTATTGTGATTGCACTCATCTTAAAATAATATAGCTTCAGAGGAATAAGAAATAATGATGTGGGAGTTGGGTGGTAGCGCAAAGCCCAAGGATCGGTGTAAGGATCCTGGTTCAAGCCACCCAGCTTCTCACCTGCAGGGGAGTCGCTTCACAGGTGGTGAAGCAGGTCTGCAGGTGTCTATCTTTCTCTCCCCCTCTCTGTCTTCCCCTCCTCTCTCCATTTCTCTCTGTCCTATCCAACAACGACATAATAATAACTACAACAACAAAACAAGGGCAACAAAAGGGAATAAATAAATATTAAGAAAAGGAAAGAAAAACCAAGGTCAACAAAAGAGAATAAATAAATAAATATTTTTAAAAAGAAGTGATATGATAAATTAAATAATCTCTAGGTAATTATTTAAACCTGATAATAGTGGTTACATAAGAGAACTAATGCGAGATCAGGTTGTTGGTCCATTGTAAATCATGATATGTTGGAATACTTGAAATATAGAGATAAATCACTTCTGAGCCAAGGTATTTATCTTTTTTGTTTTGTCTTGTTTTAATATTTATTTATTATTTATTCCCTTTTGTTGCCCTTATTTTAGTTATTATTGTTGTTATTGATGTCATTATTGGATAGGACAGAGACAAATGGAGAGGAGGGGAAGACAGAGCAGGGGAGAGAAAGATAGACACCTGCAGACCTGCTTCACCGCCTGTGAAGTGACTCCCCTGCAGGTGGGGAGCCGGGGGCTTGAACCGGGATCCTTAAGCCAGTCCTTGCACTTTGCGCCACCTGCGCTTAACCCGTTGCGCTACTGCCTGACTCCCGGGATTTATCTTTTAATGTGATGTTGAGTGGATTTTTTTTTTTTTTTGCCTGTAACTAGATGATAAAGATCTTTAGTTTAATTTTCTTATAGTATCTTTATCTAACATTGGCATCAGGGTAAAGCTTGTCTAATGGAATGGTTTATCTAAGTATATCATTGTCTTAATTATTTTTAGAAAGTTTGAGGAAGATTGGTATTCATACTACTTTAATGTATGTTAGAAGTACCAGTGAAGTTATTTTAATATGTGCTTTTCTTTTCTAGATCTATTTTGTTTATTTTTTTAATATGTATTTATTATTCCCTTTTTGTTGCCTTTTTTTATTAATGTAGTATAGGACAGAGAGAAATGGAGAGAGGAGGGGAAGACAGAGGCGGGGAGAGAAAGACAGACACCTGCAGACCTTCTTCACCGCCTGTGAAGGGACCCCCTACAGGTGGGGAGCCAGGGGCTCAAACCAGGATCTTTATGCTGGTCCATGTGCTTTGAGCCACGTGCGCTTAACCCGCTGTGCTACCGCCTGGCTCCCCTATTTTGTTTATTTATATATAGACTGTCCCTACTTAACAATTATCCCACTTTATAATATTTTAAGAACAATACCTATTCAGTTTAACTAAATTTAGAATTTTGAATGAGAGCATTCAATCTGCTTTTTTTTTTTTTTTTTTACTTTTACACTACTACTTCTGAGTGTTATTCTCCCCTCCCCCCCCACATCTTTTTTTTTTTTTTTTTTCTCTCATAGTGTCCTGATGGAATTGGAGTGTAGCTCCCTTTGGTCATCTTCCCTTAACACTTAACACCTCTGGGAGTAAAGACCAAAATTCTTTATGGGGTGCAGAAAGTGGGGAGGCCTGGCTTCTGTAATTGCTGTTCCACTGGACTTGGGCATCCAGATTTTAGTCTTACACTAAGAACACACAGTTCTGGTTTTCTAGATGAGATAAAGATGATAGGTTGAGCTTATGCATTTCTTATAAACTGAATGTTATTTCATACAACCTTTCAGGATCTCAGAAGCTCTGTATGCAAAATCAGTCGTTTTCTTGAGAAAGAGCTGAATGAAGAAGATATAGATGCTGTGGTGCAACAGGCCACGTTTAAGAACATGAAATCTGATCCCCAAGCAAATTATCAAAGTATATTGAAAAATGAAATTGGGATAAGAGGATGTGATGCGCAGTTCCTGCGTAAAGGTGATGTTCAGTGACTTATAGAAACAAACATGTTTACATTCCGGCAACACTGACACTTCACTAAATTATAAGTGTATCCAACATGTCCCTAAAAGTACTGCAATTTGAACCCTAGAATCAGAGATCCTAATTGAAATTAATCTGAAAAGTCATCCTGAGAAGCTGGCTATTCTTGACACAAAGTCTGACAACTGAGATTGAATAATAAACAGCAGTAAATATTACTACATATCTCTTATATGAAGTTCTGTTTTGTTTTGTTTTTTCACCAGAGCCCTTCTCAGCTCTGGCTTATGGTGATGCGGAGGATTGAATCCGGGATCTTGGAGCCTCAGGCATGAGAGTCTCTTTGCATAACCATTATGCTATCTACCCCTGCCCCATAATCTCTTCTAGTACATAAAATCCTGTACCTTAACATTATATCACCTGGCATGTGGTTATCAGAGTTTCATTTCTTGTTGTCTGTATGTCTTGCTAATTTTTAGTGGTACATTTAAAGCATTTTGAGGGGAAATGATAAAGCATTTGGGATATTATTATTTTCTCAGGTGACAATTTTCTTCATGTAAAAAGAAAATTGGTAACTCATTACACCAGTCAGCTATGAATTCTGGAATTCATGACATGCTTCTAGAAAATGTTGAGTTGTTAAGGACATATTGCTAATACTACCTAACCTCAAGAAAAATTTAATCTTTTTTTTTCTTTGCTTTTGATCAGAGTGTCACTCAGACATGGCTATAGATGATGCCTGGTGTCAATCCTAAGACTTCTCACATGCAAGTCCTGTACACTACTGCTTTACTATCTCTCTAGCTAGAAAACGTTCTTATCATGTACAGTATTTTAATACACAATTTGTATTCTTCTATTTCTTCATGTTCTAATGTATGAACAGAATTATGGTGATAAGCATTAATTAAGTGTACAAAGACATTGTTGAAATTACTCTAGACATTAAAATCTTACATATGTGCTGCTCTTTTCTGTCACAATTAACATCAGTTGTTTAAATTTATTTGCTGGATCCAGTACATAGTCCAATTACCACATAAATGTCAATAATAACACTTACACAAGAAATGTCGTAACTGCAAATGCCAAGTCATTATTGTTCACTGAACAGAATGGCTTAGCAGCTCAGTGATACAGCACAGGACTCGCGTACGTAAGATTGTGAGTCTGAGGCCAGCATGGGTGATACTCTAGCTCACTTTCTCTCTCACCATCTCTTGTAAACAAATAATTTTTAGTAAACACAGTAAACTTGGGCTCAGCTCTGGCTTTGAACATTTATGAAGTACAGTGACTACACCAGCAGCTCTAGCACTTAACTTCTCTATGAACTTAACTTCACTGCTTGAACATCCTTGGTCTATTTTCACAACTTTAAGACTGAGTAAACACTTACCTTGAATGTTTGTGCTGAATGATATGACGTGTAGCATTTAGTCAACTACAACATTGGGATGCTAATATTTGCCATTGCCTCTAAGAAAGCTTATAATTGAATGATAGCTGTTGGCAGACACTTTAGAGACTAGCTCCAACTGAGTGTTCCCTGTTTGTTTCTACCTCATCCCTACAGAGAAAACCTGAGGTATCAAACTGAAGAACTAACAGATATTTAGCTGAAGTGAGAAGGGACTGAAGTGGGTTAGCAGAGAATTTTCTCTGGATAATCCTGCTTCCCTACTTATTTAATAATAACTTATTTCATTGTTGTTCATGTGCTAATTCTACTAGGTACCATTGGAGACTGGAAAAATCTTTTGACTATGGACCAAAGTGAAAGATTTGACAGAATATTCCAGAGGAAGATGAAGGATATACCCTTGAAGTTCATTTGGGATATAAATGAGGAATAAAATCAGTGCAAGAGAACAATATAAACACCTGACAACAACAAAACATATATATTAATTTAGGATGTAATAGGATACATGTGGATATTTGTCTTATGTAAAATTATGTTTTTTAATTTACTAACAAAAATCTACTTAACAGCAAGCTAGCTCACTTGGATACCGTGCTTGCTTTGTCATGGGCGTGACCTGGAATGGAACCCAGCTATCATGGCGCTGAGAAATGCTTTGTTGCTGTGGTATCTTTTTCCCTGTCTCTCTCTGTCTCTGTTTCTTTTATCTCACAAAACTGGCCTGCAGGAGTAATGCCTCAGGATGACTAAGTAAATGAATAAATAAATAAGTTTAAATGTATTTAAATCAGATGTCATAAATTTGGCTCTTTGACATTGGCAAAAGTTAAAATGATTTTGGCAGTCTGTATTGGAAGCCTGCGTTATGAGAGAGTCAGAACGCATACATTATGACCTCTAAATGCCCTGGGTTTTGTTAATGTATTAGTTCTTTATCTAAAATTAAAGTTAGCATCAATTAATATTAGACACCATTTATTCTGATAGTTAAACTTTAATTATTTGGTTTAAAATCAATATGAATAGTGTGGCCCAGGAGGTAGCACAGTGACTAAAGTGTTGGACCTAATAGCATAAGGTCCCGAGTTTGATTCCTTGTATAGCATCTAGCTTTCTCTCTCACACAAGAGGATAAATATTCTGGGGGTGGGGAATCAATATTAGTATCACAATTAATGGAGAAGTTATATGTAAACACAAGTATTTTTTAATATTTTATCACACCTACTTGTGAAGTGCCTCCCTCCCTTGCAGTTGGGGAGCACAGGGGCTCAAATCTGGGTTCTGATGCTTGGTACTTAACAGGGTGTGCCACTACCCCAACCCCAAGTTTTTTGATAAGGTAACTATATTTTTCAAAAATTGCCTCTTCTGTGACATACTTATGGCATTGGCTTCCATTACCTTCATTTTAAATTATCAACAATGCCTTTCATGCTCTAGCACTTAATTTCTGGGGTAAAAAATACTGTTTACTGTATTTTTCTTGTTGTTACTATTTTCTTTCATCATTAAAAATAGTGCACTATCTATAACCCACTTTTTTTTTTTTCTTTTCTTATTTTTAGTACAATAGGTCAGGTCTTGTTGCATCCACATGTTCTATAGTGAGGTCTTGTGCTCCACAAATTGTTGGAGATCAGTAATTTCACCACACACCACCGTCAGACCATGGCAGCCCATTATCATCGTGAAACAGGACAGAAGCAAGTTCATTTCTTCATTCTGTTTAAATAGGAGTCCACTTTAAGGACACTGCCCACATCACACAAATGACCAGAAATATTCCCTGTGTTGTTTAACTGTTGCTTCTTTACCAAGGAGAGCATTTGCCTTCCTTTAGTTTTCCTTTCTCTGTGTAAAAGTGATGTGACCAGACCTAGAAGTACACCACACTTCCCAGCAGTATTTAAGAAAACAAACAACAACAACAAAAACCTTTCTTGCTGATTTAGTCATTTAACATATGCCAAACCCATAACAAATTCTAATGCTTTTTTTTTTACTAGGGTTATTTCTTTTTTATTAGTAGTAGTAATTTAATAATGATTGACAAGACTGTGTGATATGAGAGTACAATTCATACAGTTCCCACCACTAGAGTTCAGTATCTTATCTCCTCTATTGGAAGGGTTCCTATTTTTTATCTCTCTGGGAGTATGGACCAAAGAACTTTACAAAGTGCATAAGGTGGAAGGTCTGGCTTCTGTAATTGCTTCTCCACTGGACATGGGCATTGACAGGTTGATCCATAACCCCAGCCAGTTTCCATATATTTCCCTACTGGGGTAGGGCTCTGGGGAAGTGGGCCTCCAGGACACATTGGTGAGATCATCTGCCCAGAGAAGTCAGGTTGGCATCATGGTAACATCTGAAACTTGGTGGCTGAACAGCATTAAGATATAAAGCAGGGCCTGGGTGGTGGTACACCTGGTTGAGCGGACATGTTACAATGCACAAGGACCTGTGTTCAAGCCCCCACTCCCCACCTGAAGGGGGAAAGCTTCACGAGTGGTGAAGCAGGGCTGGAGGTGTCTCTCTGTCTCTCTCTCCTTCCCATTCCTCTCAATTTCTGGATGTTTCTGTCCAATAAATAAATAAAAATAATTTTAAAAAATTTAAAAAGTGGTTGTCGGGCAGTAGCGCCTCAGGTCAAGCGCACGTGGTGCAAAGCACAAGAACCAGTATAAGGATCCTGGTTCCAGCCTCCGGCTCCCCACCTGCAGGGGAGTCACTTCATAAGCGGTGAAGCAGGTCTGCAGGTGTCTATCTTTCTCTCCTCTCTGTCTTCCCCTCCTCTCTCCATTTCTCTCTGTCCTATCCAACAATGAAGACAATAGTAACTACAACAATAAAAAACAACCAGGGCAACAAAAGGGATTAAATAAATATTTTTAAATTTTTTAACAGAAAAAATGAACATTGCAACATTTTTCTGTGACTATTCACAAAGTATGAAAATTGCCTTGCATACAGTTAATAAATAAGTCAATAAAGCTGCCTTGCATACAGTTAATAAATAAGTCAATAAAGCTCAGATGCTGACATGATATGAGTGAGGAAAAGAAATACCCAAAGGCATCATGGCATTTCACATCTACATTTGGGTGCATGTTATATAGATAACCGTTTTCCTGACAGTTACAAATGCCTAAACATTCCCACAAGGATTCCCTTGTGGGAATGACTTTGTCCTTTAGAATGCTAGGATTTGATTCACAAATAGTGTTTCAGTGAGACTGTTGTAAAGGGGATCTCAGCTTGATAGTGAACTTTTTTTTTTTGTAGATAGTGTGTCAGAGAGAGTCAGAAGCATAGAGACAGGAAAGATACCACAGCACTGCTCCACTGCTTGTGAAGTTTCCTCCAAGTGGTGCTCCCATGTGGTGGCCAGGGCTTGTTCCCAGATCCTCATGCATGACCAAGTGTGTTCTCAAAGGGGTGATTTATCTTCTGGCCTTCAGGAAGCTGGGAATGAAAACTCTCTTTCAATGTCTTTTCTTTTTTTTTTTTTTTGTATTGTTTTGTTTTGTTTTTTTCTTTATTAGGGGTGGAGACCAATGGTTTACAGTCAACAGTAAGATACAGTAGCTTGTTCGTGTGTAACATTTCTCAGTTTTCCACATAGCATTTCATCCCCTTCTAGATTCTCCTCTGCTGTCATGTTCCAGGGCCTGAACCCTCCCCGACACTCCCCCCACCCCCAGAGTCTTTTACTTTGGTGCAGTACACCAACTCCAGTCCAAGTTCTGTTTTGTGTTTCCTTATTTTTCAACTTCTTTTTTTTTTCTTAATTATTAGTTATTTAATGATGATTGAAAAGGCTGTGGGATAAGAGGGATACAATTCATTCAATTCCCATCACCAGAGTGCCACATCCTATTCCTTCCATTGGAAGGTTCCTTGTTCTTTATCCCTCTGGGACCAAAAATCTCTATGGGGCTCAGAAGGTGGGAGGTCTGGCTTCTGTAATTGCTTCTTCACTGTACATGGGCATTGGTAGGTCTATCCATACCCCCAGCCTGTTATTATCTTTCCCTAGTGGGGTAGAGCTTTGGGGAGGTGGGATTCCAGGACACATTGGTGAGATCATCTGCCCAGGGAAATCAGGTTGGTGTCATGGGAGTATTTTTTAACTTCTGTCTATGAGTGAGATCATCCCATATTCATGTGACTTTATTACTGTGGGGAAATTACCTTAATACTATGACACAGAGTTTAGGGTCATAATTTCAACTGTGCAGGTTTCAGAGGAATCAGATAAGGTGTTTCATATCAACAAAAATCCCTGGAAGTATTTATTCCTATCTGTAAAATTAGATTCTATGGAAGAGCATACTAAAGATTATACTGTAAACCATTAACCTCCCCCAATAAAAATAATTTAAAAAAATACCACACATAAATTTAAAGTCATAAATTTTTTTTCAAGATTTAATTTATTATTTATTTTCCTTTTGTTGCCCTTGGTTTTTTTTTGATTGTTGTTATAGTTATTATTTTGTTGTTGATGTTGTTGTTGTTGTTGGATAGGACAGAGAGAAATCGAGAGAGGAGGGGAAGACAGAGAGGAGAGAAAGACAGACACCTGCAGACCTGCTTCACCGCCTGTGAAGTGACTCCCCTGCAGGTGGGGAGCCGGGGCTTGAACTTGGATCCTTAAAGCTGGTCCTTGTGCTTTGCTCCACATGCTTTTAACCTCCTGGATACGGCCTGAACCCCCACAAATAAATTTTGAAAAGAAAGACTAAAGGACTGGTGTGGTGGTGCACCTGGCTGAGCTCACATGTTACAATGCGCAAGGACACAGTTTCGAGCCCCCAGTCCTACCTGCAGGGGGAAAGCTTTGCAAGTGGTGAAACTTTGAAGCAGTGTTGCAGGTGTCTCTCTGTCTCTCTCCCTCTCTGTCTCTCCTATCCTCTCAATTTTTGATAGTCTCTATCCAATAAATAAATAAAGATAATTAAAAAATACTAAAAAAAGAATTACATATTTTTAGCCTGTAAATTTTTTGCACAGGGTAATTTGATAACTACATGAAAATTAGAAGCTTCTCAGTCAAGAGTTATCTGGCTTTAATTTGAGATGGGACTTTGTCACTCATGGGCTCTTTCTTTAATCGGTAAGTGAGATTTAACACCACGGGAGAAACATTGCTTTACTTCTAAAACTCTAAATAATGTGTAATCTGATTTAGCAGGCAAGACAGGCTGCTATTAATGTCAGAGATTGTTGAAATGAAATATTAGTCTTCTTTTTCACTTGTCTCCTTCTAATATTTTTATTGTATAAGGATATTGGTCAGTGGCACTTAGAAACAATAAAGTGAGGAGGAAGGCGGAGCTTATAACACAGAAAGAACAAAAGCCACTTCATTTTCAGTCTACTTGATACTAATAATCCATAACATGGGCATAGAATAACAGCATTGAACTAAAGCTCAAATAGTTAAGAATGCTAACACACACACACACACACACACACACACACACACACACACACACACACACTTATTATTATATACTATAGCCTACTGGTTTACTGTGTTGCTGAATTTAACTTAGTCTTACTGATTTGCTATATACAGTATATATATATATATATATATATATGTATATGTATATATATTATGTATTATATATAGTGTTATCCAGCAATAACAGAGTACACATTTTGCTGAAACTCATATGGAAAATTCATTAAGGCATAACATATTCTGGGCTACAAATTATACCTTAATAAAATTAAGAAAAGAGAAATCACAAGGTATCTGTTCCCATAGCATAATTCACAATCCACTAGAAATCAATGAGTAAAGTGGCCAAGTGGTGGTGAAGCCTCTAGCGTACTCATGTTACACTGCTCAAGGACCCTAGGTCAAGGCTCACCACCCTAGGAAGCTTCATGTGCAGTGAAGCAGCACTGCAGGTGTTTTTCCCTCCCTCTTCTTAGTTTCTCTCTGACTTTATTCCAAATAAATAAACAAATGAAAATAGAGATCAATGAGTAAGGATAGATAGGAAATTTAAGTTATCTTGAATGTAATTAAAATGAAAACAAACATGAGAATTCATGGAATGCAGCAAATCAGAGAAGACTTGTAATAACACATTTACCATATTTGTGGCACTAAATATATCACAGAAGAATAAAGTTCTAAAGTCAATCATCCACTATGCAAACACAGGAAACTAGGAAAAGAACAATAAATCCAAAGTAAACACAGGGGGAAAATGATAACAAAACAGTAACATTAAAGACAAAAATCAACAGAAAATGTAATAAAACCAAAGCCTTTTGTTTTCTTTTAATTTTTTTGAGGAACTGTTTTTACAAGACTGTGTTTTGATTTAGGAATACAATTTGACACCTCCGCAAAGTATGTTAGTACACCTCCCATCATCAAAGTACTATGTACCTCTAGCACAGAGATTAGGCCACTGTACCCTTTAATCTCTTATTTGTCTCAAGTAATGAAGAAGGAGGAGGAGGAGAAAAAGAAGGAGGAGAAGGAAAGGAGGAGGAGGAGGAAGAGAAGAAGCAGTGGGATCTTGTAGTTGTAGAATCCCAGTAACAACGCTGATAGGAATTTTTCTAAACGAACAAAAATGTCAAAGAAAGTAAATGAGTTTTTCACTTTATTGAAATCATATTATTAGAATTATTAGAATCCTAGAATGCAGTTTTTTAAAGAACTTATTTATTTATTCATGAGAAAGGAGAGGGGCCAGGTGGCACACCTGGTTAAGTGCAGATGTTACAATGCATAATGACCCAGGTTTGAGCCCTAGGTCCCCACCTGAAGGGGAAAGCTTTACAAGTGGTGAAGCAGTTCTGCAGGTATCTCCCTCCCTACCTCCTCTTTCTCTCTCAATTTCTGACTGTCTCTATGCAATAAAGAAATAAAGATAATTTTTTTTTTTTAAAAGGTGGGGGGAGAGAGAGAAAGAACCAGACATCACTCTGGTACATGTGCTTCCAGGGATTGAATTAGGGACCTCATAGTTGAGAATCAGTGCTTTATCTACTGCACCACCTCCCGGACCATGGATGCAGGTTATTAACAATAAAGTTGACTGACCATATTTCTGACATATAAGCATTATGAAATGTCCCTAGGAATAAGATTATTGTGAAAATATTAAGATAATACTATCGTATTCTTTAGACAAAATGGAGCAAATTGGTTTGCTGTGTATATAATATCACAGCAAAAATGAATTCTAACTCTTCCTGTTAAGACAGTTGAGACTCAGTTGATTTCTACGAGGGCTGAAATAATCCATAATATATACAGGAGTGGAAAATTAAGGGTTAGGGAGTGTCTCACACTTTGCCATGCACAAACACCTCATTGCAAGCCCCAGTCGCCACCTACAGATTAGAAATCTCACAAGTAGCGGAACAATGCTGCAGATGCCTCTCCTTCTGTCTTTCTCTGCTTCTCACCCTCTATCAAAAAGGGGGAAAAGTCACCATAGAGAATGGTGGAGTGATGCAAGCATCCATGCCCCAATGATAACCCTGATATAAAAAAACGTGGAAAATTAATGTTTGTGTGCTTCTTTGAAGATAATTAATGGATAATTAATGTCAAGGATTTAAACGGTCTATTAGTAGAACTGATAGAACAACTAGAGTAAATTCATATGAAATTATTTGTACTACTGCTTGCAAATCTCCAATGAATGCATATTTTGAATTTAAAGTACAATCTAATGAGAGGATAGAGAATTCTAAGCTTGATCTGAATAGTCATAATAGTATACTTAGATTTGTATTGATTTATGAATATGGTCTGGGCAATAGGATTCATATCCTTAAGGGTAGAGTGAATGCTAAGATCGATGTAGTTATGAATATGGATATAGATGATGACAGTGATTGCAATAGCTCTTTGATACATAGTCTGATGACATCAGTAATACGTTGGTGTGGGTCATGGAGATCAACAGTATTTGGCCCTTTTGAAGTTGCATGTAGTCTAACATTTTTCCTTTAGCTGGTCTAAGGAATGCAACAGCAATTGAAATGGGAATAAGAAATTTGATGAAATAAGAAAATATTATAAGAGACTAGAGTTGACTCTCCAGTCCTGAACATTAAAGTTTTACACAATTACTGAACTCTGCTACCCTAGTAAATCTTGTTCTTAGGCAGGATTATTATACACTAATTAGATTAAGTGCATTCAGTTACTTTAGGAATGCTTTTGTAGACCTTATTTATCTTATCTTTTCCTGTTGGGAGAAATACAAAACAGATCTAAATGACCTGGATTATTCTAGTCAGATCTCAGGTTACAAAGGAATCAATACTATGATTTATAATTTTTCTTTATTTATTGGATAGAGATAGCCAGGAATTAAGAGGAAATGGGAGAGATAGAAAAGGAGAGATATAGACACCTGCAATACTGCTTGACAGTTTGCAAGGTTTCCCCCCCTGCAGGTGAGAACTGGGAGCTTTACCCAGGGTCTTTGCACACCTGAAAATGTGCACTCAACCAAGGGCACCACCATCTGACCCAGTGTTTTCTAATAATGGAGTGTCTTGGCCTGGCATTGAGGTCATAAACCCTACTGTCAATATCAACTTCAGAATTGTGTTCTGCTAGTTGGTTAACTTGTTCCTTTGATCAAAGTTTAGGACTGAAAGATGATGAAATATTTTGACTAACTGAGGTAAATCATAGTCACTTGAATGTTGCATTATTTTCCAAAATGATTATTTAAAAGTTCGTTATCCCTTGATTTGCCTCATCTGAGGAAACGAAGACTAACTTACACAATATGAGACCTGGTTATTTTATTTTGCTATCTTTGCCTCTTTACAAGAAGAATTGTTTCACTAATTAAAGTTAAAAGAAACAAGAGGCAGGACGATGACACAGCCAGTTGAGCACACATGTTATAGTGTGCAAGGACCCTAGTTCAAGCCCCAGGTCCCAAATGCAAGTGTGTGTGTGTGGGGGGGGGGGGGCTTTATGGGTTGTTAAGTAATACTGCAGGCCACTCTCTCAATTTCCTTCTGTATCTATCAAAACTAAATAAAATAAAAAAATTAATAACAGTAAAAAATGGGGTGGGGAGGTAGCATAGAGGTTATGCAAAGAGACCCTCATGCCTGAGGTTCTAAAGTTCCAGGTTCAGTCCTCTGCACTACCACAAGCTAGAGCTGAACAGTGCTCTGTGGATAAAAAGTAAAATAAATAAATAAATATAAAAATTTCATGTGCTCTTTCAGAAAAGTACCTATGTAGAGAGCAACTGACTTAGGCTTCACGTGGCCATGATGTAATGGCTGTCAGACAGGTGTCACTGGTAAGACAGAACTGCAAGTACTAGAGGTGCTAGAAGTCGTATTTCTGATAAACAAGAAGAGTTTTTGTTTGCTGACCTCTGTTTTACTGTTTTCTAAAATCTTTCCTTAATTTCCAGACTGTGCTGGATTAATTTTTATAAAAACAATTATTTTGCTATATTTATTTGATTGTTAATCATGAGTAATTATTTATTCTGATATAGTCTTCTGGAAGGAGAAAAAACATTTTAATAGATGCAGCAAGCAGAGATGAAAGGGAGGGAGAAAGAGGGAGAAGGAAAGAGGGGGCCAGGCGGTGGCACACCTGTTAAGAGGATAAAGTACTATGAGTTAGATCTCAGGTTTGAGCCCCCTCTCCCCACCTGCAGGGGGAACACTTCACAAGTGATGAAGCAGGTCTGCGGTGTCTGTCTCTCTCTCCCCTTCTTTATCTTCCCCTCCTCTCTCAGTTTCCCTCTGTCCTATCCAACAACAAAACAAATTGAAAAAAGATGGCTGCCAGGAGCTGTGGATTTGTAGTGCAGGCACCGAGTCCAATGATAACACTGGAGGCAAAACAAAACGAAACAAAACAAAAAAATAATTAACAGTTAACGTTGCTATGAAAAAAGCTGCACTTACCTTGGTAGGGCCTGACTAAATGATTTCAGAGATACTGCCTGCAGGCCAGACAGTCCTCATTCTTGATTTATTTACTTCGTTTTTTTTTTTTTAAAGATTTTATTTTTTTATTCATGAGAAAGATAGGAGAGAGAGAAAGAACCAGATCTCACTCTGGTACATGTGCTGCCAGGAATTGAACTCAAGACCTCATGCTTGAAAGTTCAATGTTTTATCCATTGTGCTACCTCCCAGACCACTTTGCTACTTCTTTCAGTATTTTGTTATGGTGCTTTATAGGGCTTATTAAATTTTCTTTTTAAAAATTTTGTTAGTGATTTAATATTGATTTACTAAATTACATATCAATAGAGGTATAAGTAAGTCTACACGGTTCCCACCACCAGATTTCTGAATCCCCAATCCCTCCATTGCAAGTCACCACAGTTCTCCTAAGGTTACAGACATGGGTTAACCATCATCTCTACAACTATCTCTCTGGCACATGTGCTGCTGGGGATCGAACTCTGGACCTCATGTCTCATCTCTCTACATTTGTACATAATTGCTCCCTTTTTCTTCCAGGTCCAGTTCTCTCTTCCCCTTCAAGTCACTCATGACCCCATTAATATATCCAAATGCCCCTCCCTGTTTTCTCCTCTCCTGGGTCCTGATGGAGCTGGAGTTCAGAGCCTTCTTATCCTCTTCCCCTTAATTACTTCTCCCCCACTGGGAGTATGGATCAAAATAGTTTTGGGGGTACAGAAAGTAGGAGTTCTGGCTTCTGTAGTTGCTTCTCTGCTGGACATGGGTGTTGGCAGGTGGATCCATATCCCCAGCCTGTTTCTATCTTTCCCTAGTGGAGTAGAGCTCAGGAGAGGTGAGGTTCCAGGACACATTGGTAAGGTCATCTGCCCAGAGAAGTCAGGATGGAATCATGGTAGCATCTGCAATATGGTGTCTGGAAGGTGGCAGGTCATAAAAGTGAGACAAAATTATTAATGAACAGGAACCAAAAATGAGCAGATGAATTAGGGATCTTAGGGTAGAAGAAAGCTAGAAAGTACATTTTAGGTACATTTCTAAGGGCCCACTACTATGGTAGCTTTTGCTTGAGTTTGATAGATAGCATGAAGTTAGATAAAAATATTGTCTGAGGGGAGTTGGGCGGTAGCTCAGTGGGTTAAACGCACGTGGTGCAAAGCGCAAGGACCGGCGTAAGGATCCCAGTTCGAGCCCCCGGTTTGAGCTCCTGGTGGAGCCCCTGCCTCCCCACCTTCAGGGGAGTCGCTTCACAAGTGGTGAAGCAGGTCTGCAGGTGTCTATCTTTCTCTCCCCCTCTCTGTCTTCCCCTCCTCTCTCCATTTCTCTCTGTCCTATCCAAAAATGACGACAACAATAATAACTATAATAATAAAACAACAAGGACAACAAAAGGGACTAAATAAATAAATAAATAAATAAGAATATTGTCTGAGAAAATGGTGTTAGAGTAGAGAAAAGGACTAGAACATTGGGTTAGGACAGAGAGTAGCTCCAATTCTTGAAAAAAATTCTATGGATAGAATTAACTATTTACCTCTATTCACCAGACCCAGGGCCTATATATAGCACCAAAGCCAGTATAGCCTCTGAGTTCCTGTTGGTCTAAGTTCGCATTCATGGTCACAGCTGGGAACATGAAATGAGCTGCACTCATTTCAGGACCAGTCTTCCTTGAGTGACAGGGCAGAATACCCCAGCCTCCCTTCAAAAACTGGGGTAGTCCCTATGATTGTTGCTTTTAGAGATGGCAAGGTCCTGGGACGGCCCACAAGAAGGTTTGTAATGATGTTCCTGATGGAAGTGACCAGTGGTGGTGGAGAGAGGGATCTAGGCCCATCATATTTGTGTGAGAATCCAAGGATTCCCTGACTAGGGCCCCAGATGAAGAGGTGGTGTGATATTGACCAAACAGGCCATTACTAAGTGAGCCAGGTTCTTGCCCTTATCGAACTTTTTGTAGCCCTCTCTTTATCTGATGACTCTAGACTTTTTCCCAGTTGTTTAAAACTTGAATGTTATTTGTTGAGCCTAAGTATAATTAGTTTTTTGGGATCTGTCTTCTTTGGGCCTTTCTGCTAGCAAATTTGGTCTAAGTCTAATTGATCAGAGAATTTATAATGCCTTCTTTGGGCACTTCAACTAGGATCCCAGGCTTATGCGGTCTATGTCTAATCACGGAGGACTACTAAGCACTTTTACTTTGAGTTAAATAATTTCCCCTTGCTTATGGATACATGTACACCTGTACCCAGTACCTTAAACCCTAATGCATAATGGTTATGCAAACATAGTAATTACTATTGCTAGGCTTAAATGATCTGAAGTGGAGAATGCAGCAATTCTTTTAGCATCATTTTGAATTAAGAGCAAAAATTGTTGTAGATAGCGTAGTAGTATCCCTAGGAAAGGTGTCTGTATGTACACTTTCTTATATTCTCTTAGAGGGCGGAAGCTATACGTGGAAATAGGTATGCCACAACTATTGTGCTTGAGTGCAGTAGAATCCCCTTCCTTGTAGAAGTGATGCCACTCAGGCCAAAATGTTGTAAGCCAAAGTGAACACTCTGGAATTAGAGGCAGCCAGGAAGAGTTCAGTGAGGTGGCAAACGCTTTGAGGTGAAGTTATGCCTGAAAGTCCCGGGTGGTCCGGGAGGTGGCTCAGTGGAAAATCTAGGGAGTTTTGTAGAAAACATGATTTTTACAATGAAAATCCAGTTTCCAGTGCATTTATTTAGAATTGTTTGTTGAAATGCTGTGTGTATCTGAGGCATAGAAGCTAAGAGCTAACTTCCCAAGAGAAAAACTAAGTGTTAACTTTTCAAGAGAGAAGAAAGGGTTAACTTTTGTTTGTTTGTTTGTTTGTTTGTTTTCTCCCAGAGCACTGATCTGAGCTTGTCTTGGTGACTAGGGTTGAACCTGGCACCTTGGCGCCTCAGGCATGATAGTCATTTGGATAGCCATTATTGCTACCTTCTTTCTTTCTCTCTTTATTCTTTTTTTTTCCGTTTGTTGGGGGGAGATTAATGGTTTACAGTCAACAGTAAAATACAGTGGTTTGTACATGTGTAACAGTTCTCAGTTTTCTTTTTTTTATTGTTTTGTAGTTATTGTTGTTGTTATTGATGTTGCCATTGTTAGATAGGACAGAGAGAAATGGAGAGAGGAAGGGAAGACAGAGAGGAAGAGAGAAAGACAGACACCTGCAGACCTGCTTCACCACCTGTGAAGTGACTCCCCTGCAGGTGGGGAGCCGGGGGCTCCAACAGGGATCTTTGTGCCAGTTCTTATGCTTCGAGCCACCTGTGCTTAACCCACTGCTCTACTGCCAGACTTCTCAGTTCTCAGTTTTCCTCATAACAATTCAACTCCCCCTCTAGGTCCTCCTCTGCCATCATATTCCAGAACCTGAACCCCCCTCCCATCCCAGAGCCTTTCACTTTGGTGCAATACTCCAAAAGGGGTTAACTTTTTAGTAAGCGAGGGTTAACTTCTTAGTTGAAAAAGAAGAATTCCTTTGGTGGCAATCTTCCCCCTCCTCTCAGCAGAAACAGGGCTTTTTGCTGCTGTAATCAAAGTGGCCTTGATCAGAGGCCTTGGAATCTGCTACTTCTGCCTAAGAGTCTGCTGATAATCCAGTCTAATTGTACTCTCTTCATACAGAAAAAAATAAAATAAAATAAAATAACCTGTTAAGCTTGCTGCTATGGCAAAGTTGATAACTGTATAAAAGGACACATACCACTGCACTTCAGGCTTCAGTTTTGGGGGTATGAGCCTGCTGAAGCAATAATGCCATCATTAAATAAACTGTTTTGGTTTTTTTTTTTTGCATAAAAGCCTTGGTGAGTCCTTCACAATCCAATAACATATTGGATGAGAAGTTGGAAATGGGAGCCAGGCGGTGGCACTGGTTAAGTGCACACATTACAGTGCGCAAGGACCCTGGTTCAAACCCCTGGTCTCCACCTGCAGGGGAAAGCTTCACAGGTGGCAAAGCAGGGCTACAGGTGTTTCTCTGTCTCTTTCCCTATCTCCCCCTTTCCTCTCAATTTCTTTGTCTCTATCCAATAATTAATAAATAAAAACATTTTAAAGAAGAAGTTGGAAATGTATTGGTAGTGACTAAAATAAATGTAATATGAATGAGTTTAATATTTAAAGAATTGATTGTTAAGATCTAAATATGTGTCCCAATGAAATTCTAGAATCACCACATAGCAGTGCTGTTGATAAGTATTATTGAGTAGTTAGAAATTATCCTCCTGGAACCATTCGTTCCACCCTGGTTCCATGGCTGCCAGTTCTTAGCAACATCGCCCCACCAGATATTCGTCGGGATGCGGCATCATCTAAGTTCATTTCCCACGTCTACGCTCGACCGGACCTGCCAATATTCGCGGATATCTTCGCCCACCCTGTCCAACGCTTGACGTCTCGTCACCCAATCTGGTCCCCTACGCCTACACGGAACTTCTCTGTTCCAGACTCTTGGAAACAGAGTTGGCAGTCAGCTGAGGTAAAGAACAAACACCTCATCACAGACCCCTGCAAGCGTCAACCCGGCTTTGACCTGGCACGTTATGATTGGGCCCTCCTCAATCGCTATCGAACAGGCCATGGTCGGTGCGCCGCTATGTTCCATCGCTGGGGAGCCAGAGATGACCCGAACTGCCCCTGTGGCTACAGACAGACTATGACCCACATAGTCAACGACTGCCACCTCTCCAGATTCAAAGGAGGTCTCGAAACTTTACATCAGGCTCAACCTGATGCTGTTGACTGGCTACGGAAGAAGGGCAAACGCTAGAAGAAGAAGATTGAGTAGTTTAATTTAAAGCTAAGTGACCATATTAGAGTTTGGTTATCCAGTGTGACACTATTTAAAATTTATTTATTTATTTCTATATTACACAATTACATGTCTACAAGAGTTTTGAATCCACACCAATCCTGACTTCTCTGGGCAGATGACCTCACCAATGTGTCCTGGACCCTCGAATCTCCAGAGCTTTGGTCCACTAGGGAAAGACAGAAGCAGGCTGGGGGTTATGGATCAACCTGTCAGTGCCCATGCTTAGCAAAGAAGCAGCTATAGAAGCCAGAACTCAGGACCAGCATAAGGATCCCTGATCAAGCCTCCAGCTTCTCACCTGCAGAGGAGTCACTTCACAGGCAGTGAAGCAAGTTTGCAGGTGTCTTTCTTTCTCCCCCTCTCTGTCTCCCCCTCCTCTCTCCATTTCTCTCTGTCTTATCTAACAATGACAACATCAGTAACAACAATAATAACTACAACAACAATAAAAAAGACAACAAGGACAACCAAAGGGAAAATAAATAAATAAAATTTTTAAAAAAGAAGCCAAAACTCCTACCTTCTGCTCCCCAAAAACAACCTTGATCTATACTCCCAGCAGGGGAGAAGTGATAAGGAAAAGGAGAGGGACATATGGAGGTAATTATGTTGTCATGTGTGGTTTGGAGGGGAAGAGAGGATTGAATCAGAAAAAAAGAGGGGGCAATTATGTATAAATGTGGACAGATAGTTGTAGAGATGATGGCTGATCCATGTCTACAACCTTAGGGGAACTGTGGTGTATTGCAGTGGGGAGACTGAAGATTCAGAACTCTGGTGGTGGGTTTGGTATGGAACTAAACATTGTAATCTTACAATCTTGTAATGAACTATTAATAACAAATAAAAATTTTTTTTAAAAAAGGATATCGTCTGAGAGAATGGTGTCAGAATAGAGAAAAGGGTTTAGAAAGTTGGATTAGTCCCATAACCTAGACATACACCAGTTTCTGTGAGAGAGAGCGTATGCGCACACGTATCCATAAACTACTGCAAAATATATACCTGAAAGCAGGATTACACTAGAGTTTGCAGTGAGTACCTCCCCAACACTTCCTCTCCACTATTCCAATCTTGGGATCCATGTTTGCTCAACAAATTGTTTGGCTTTGTATGTTAACTCTCTTTTCAATCACCAGGTTCCAGATGCCACCAGGATGCTGGCTAGGCTTCCCTGGATTGAAGACCCCACCAATGTGTCCTGGAGCTCAGCTTCCCCAGAGACACACCTTACTAGGGAAAGAGAGAGGCAGACTGGGAGTATGGACCGACCAGTCAACGCCCATGTTCAGCGGGGAAGCAATTACAGAAGCCAGACCCTCTACCTTCTGCAACCCTCAACGACCCTGGGTCCATGCTCCCAGAGGGCTAGAGAATGGGAAGGCTATCATGGGAGAGGGTGGGTTATGGGGATTGGGTGGTGGGAATTGTGTGGAGTTGTACCCCTCCTACCTTATGCTTTTGTTCACTAATCCTTTCTTAAATTAAAAATTTAAATAAAAAAAAAAAAAAAAAAAAAAAAAAGAAAGTTGGATTAGGGTACAGAGTAGTTCCCGTTCTTGAAAAAAATTCTGTGGCTAAAATCAACTGTTCACCCCCATTCATCAGCTCCAAGGCCCATATATATTTATATTTAAGGGTGAGGGTAGCTTACATAATGGTTATGCAAAGTGACTTTCATGCCTGAGACTGGCTCCAGAGTCTCAGGTTCAGTCCCCTGCACCATCATAAACCAGAGCTGAATAGTGTTCTGGTTAAAAAAAAAGGGGGGGGGTAGAGTGGTAGTAGGTTAAGCGCACACGGTGCAAAGCACAACGACCAGCATAAGGATCCCAGTTCGAGCCCCTGGCTCCCCACCTGCAGGAGAGTCACCTCACAGGTGGTAAAGCAGGTCTTCAGGTGTCTATCTTTCTCTTCCCCTCTCTGTATCCCCATCTCTCTCGATTTCTCTCTGTCCTATCCAACAACAACATCAATGGCAACAATAATAGCAACAACAAGGGCAACAAACATGGGGAAAAAAATGGCCTCCAGGTGAAGAAAGTGAATTCATGATTTTTAATAGCTGAGTAGTATTCTGTTGTGTACATAGACCGTAACTTGCCCAGCCACTCATCTGTTGTTGGACACCTGGGTTGCTTCCAGGTTTGGCTATTACAAATTGTGCTGCTATGAATATAGATATACACACATCTTTTGGGATGGGTGAGTTTGGTTCCATAAATTAAATCTTCAGAAGAAGAATTGCCAGGTCATAGGGTAGATCCATTTCTATCCTTTTGCTTTCCACAGGGCCTGGGCCAAATGGTCCAACTGTTTGCCACCAGCATTCCCACCAGCAGCGCAGGAGGCTCCTTTGCCCAACAATCTCTCCAGCATTTTTTTTTTCCATCTTGAATGGAGCTTGAAAGAATCATGTGAAGTGAGACAAGCCAGAAAGAGAAGGATGAATATGGGATGATCTCACTCACAGACAGAAGCTGAAAAATAAGAAGGAACGGGGAAACACAAGTAGAACTTGGACTGGGTTTGGTGTATTGCACCAAAGTAAAGGACCAGCAGGTCACTGCCAGGTGCTTGTGAGATGACTCAAGTCACACACACAGGGCACACATAGTACTCAAAGGAGTGTATCTCTTGTGACTGAGAACCCAGTACCATCTCTGTCCAAAAAGGAGCTTGTCCACCGTATAGAAGTACTTCCTGAGCTTCATGCAGGTGCAGACCAAACACAGTCTCCTAAGTAGGCTCTCCTTCCCTGCAGAATCCCTGGGACTAGTAAATTCTCCCGAATCACCAAGGTTGAAGAGGCAGTGATTTGCAAAAGCTGTTCTCCCTGTCTCTACTGCTTACTGCTAGTAATAAACTTCCCAATCACTAAAAAAAAAAAAAAAAAAAAAAAAAAAAAAAAGTGGCCTCCAGGAGCAGTGGATTTGTAGTACAGGCACCGAGCCCTGGAGGCAAAAAAAAAAAAGGCAACTATTTATATTTAGCACCAGAGCCTCTGGCACTACTTTTGTACTCAATAAATAAATAAATATTGATGAAAAAAGCTGACCATAAAAACATAAGAAACAGTTGTTACACAGTGTGGAGATACATACATACATACATACATACATATATATTTGCAAATGTTGGAGGGGGCAGAAACAAGGTTTTCACAGTTTTTTTCTCAACAAAAATTCCCTCATGTCTGGATGGCTCAAATGATAGTTTTGGATTCCCTTAGTTCTCACAGTGGAGTCACCTTGTAGCATGCACCAGCACCCCTCCCTCCTTCCTCCATGCTCATCACACAAGGCAAACTCGGCCTCAGGCAGGAGCTGAGGAAAGCTCTCTGAGCAGGCTCCAAACCAGTTCTCAAGTTTCAACTCAGGTCAGCTGCACATCAGATTGGCTGTGCTAGGAAGAAGAGCAGAGACTTAACCCAATCACAAATCTCAGATTTTCTTCTTTCTTGGTCTCCTCCCTAGAATCCTGGCAACAGCCAGCACTTTGTTTTTCTTCCTGGAATCAGAAACACATCCCCAACCCCCTCTACTCCACCCGCTTGAGGTTGCTGTGGAGATAGGACGCTACAACTGTAGAGCAACTAAGACCCAGAAATTGTTTAATAAGACTTCTGTAAGAAACTGCATTGTGTTGCCTCCTTCCAAATCTGCACGCCCCTTGCATCCAGAATATATATCGTTTTGTTTTGTTTTGTTTTGTTTGCTTGACTCCTTCCATGGAAGAGCCAACCTCTCCAAAACAAGAAATAGAAAGCCAAGAACCTGGGGAAGCAGGAAGGTCATGGGAAGACACAAAAGCAGTTTCTTTTCAAGATCCCAAGCCTGAGTTTTCTGAGCACTTGGAGTTAGAGCAGGATCTAGAAAAGGGGTCCCAGTCCAGCAGCCCTCCTCACCAGAGCCCCCAGTCTAGAGCCGGCGCGCCTGTGAATGACCTCACGGGACCAGGTACACCATCTCCACTTTCTGCTCCTCAGGAGTCCTTCTCCATTCCTCTCTCGGTTCAGTCCACACAGGACCTTGCCACGCCGCTGTCACCGTTGCAGTCAGACAAGGTCACCAGTCTAACTGCTGAGCCTCAGTCAGACCACTTGGAACAACCATCTGATAAAGCAGAGGGAAATGCTCTTCAGCAAGGCTCTCAGCAACCCAGACATCACCTGCATGGACCAGAGGGTATAAGCCATTCCAACTCTAAACAGAAAGAGTTGAGGTTTGATATTTTTCAGGAGGAGAGCCCCAACGGTAACCCTGATCTGAGTCAGTGCGGGCCCAGGCCCTCTGCATTGGGCCCCAGTATGGTTGAGATTGCTGTTCAGAATGCCAAGGCTTACCTACTGAAGACCAGCAGCAAGTCAGGCTTAAACCTGTAAGTCTGGGAGGGGAAAACGAAGGGGGCAAAAAGGAAAGCTGCACACTTTGCTACAAGTGAGGACCTGGTTGTGACCATGGGTCACCCCGTTTGTGCTCTATATATACCAGGAATCAGAGGAAGGAAGCTCCATGGGTGGTGGAGTAAGACTATAGTTGCCACTTCTCTTTTTCTTTTTTAATTTACTTATTTATTTATTAGAAAGTGACAGAGAGAAATGGAGAAGGGAGGAGGAGTAGAGAGGGAAAAAAACAGAGAGACACCTGTAGCCCTGCTTCACCACTTGTGAAACTTTCCCACTGCAGGTGGGGGCCAGGGGCTTGAACCTGGTCCTTGTGCACTGTGATGTATGTGCTTAACCAGGTGCGCCATCAACTGGCCCCTACTGCCTTCTGTTTTCCTCTCCCTCCCTCTCTGTCTGAACATGAGTCATGGCATTGTACAGGCTGGCTGTGTTTGTCTGGGTAATGGAAATAGATATGAAAAGTAGGTGTTAACAAAAGAGTAAGTGATATAATAGCTTTATCTCAGGACACAAAATAGTCACTGGTAATTTTTTTCTAGCTTCTTTAAATGACCACTGGCACATGTAAATAAATCCTAAAAAATAAGGAGTGATTTCAAAGATACCATAAAGACTGTGATATTCATGCATCTTTTCAAGGTGCTTGTATAAAATAGTTGTCTACTAGTGATATGAAATACATATTTCTAATATAAACTTTTTAGTGTTTAAGTGGTTTGAATTCAACCCAGGAAATTCTGGGGTGACTATTTCTCTCTGTTACCCTGAATCTATCCTGATTGAGCTCTGAAAATTAGGCATTCTGAGAAATCCTTGAGTCCTGAACAAGCAAGAAAAATTGATCACTGTCTAAGCTTTCTGAAAAATATGCCATTACATCCAGATTTCTCTTAAAATGTGGTGGCCTAAAGTCCACATGTTTTGGTCATCTCATTACAGATTTAATTTCAGGATTTATGACAGAGTACAGATTTCTTTTTTTATGGGGTTAAGATTTTATTTATTGACTGATGAGAAAGATAGGAGGAGAGATAAAGAACCAGACATCAGATCATGTGATGCCGGGGATTGAACTCAAGACCTCATGCTTGAGAGTTCAATGCCTTATCCACTGCATTACCTCCCAGACCATCAAAGTACAGATTTCAAGGCATTCTTCCTTCCAGAGTCAACAGACGTTTAGGGCTATAAAGGATTTTTGGAAACATCTACTACAACTGATTCTTTAAAAATGAAGACATTGGGCTGGGCTGGTTGAGCACATATGTTACCATGCACAAGGACTTGGGTTCAAACACCCGTTCCCCACTTGCAGGGGAAAGCTTTGCTAGTGGTTAATCAGTGCTGCAGGTGTCTGTCTTCCTCTTCCCTCTCAGTTTCTGGCTCTCTCTATCCAATAAGATAATATTTTTTCCCTCCAGGGTTATTGCTGGGGCTCGGTGCCTGCACTACGAATCCACTGCTCCTGGAGAACATTTTTTCCCTATTTTTGTTGCTCTTGTTGTTGTCATTATTGTTATTGTTGTTACTGCTGTTGTTATTGGACAGGACAGAGAGAAATTGAAAGAAAAGGGAAAGACAGAGAGGGGCAGAGAAAGAAACCTGAAGACCTGCTTCACTGCTTGTGAAGTGACACCCCCCAACCAACAGGTGAGGAGCCGGGGGCTCGAACCCAGATCCTTATTCTGGCCCATGGGTTTCACGCCATGTGCACTTTACTCTCTGTGCTACTGCTCGCCTCACAATAGTATTTTGTAATGGGGGCATTAAGCTGTGAAAAAATCAGTTTTCTCAACCACTCTGACTCTTACATCTTCCTCCATCATTTTGCTCTAGCAAGATGGACTCTTCAGTTTCCATGTGTTTAATTCTTCTGTCTAGTGGATTTTTCACTAAGTCCTTGACTATCCCTCTCATCATCATTTAGAAGCATATAACTCTGTCACAGTGTTGTTTCTTTCATAGCCTTTAATGTCACTTTATATTGTATTTTGTTTTATTGCCTCTAGAGTTATCACTGGGGCTCGGTGCCGGCATTACGAATCCACTGCTCCTGGCTGCTATTTCTTTCCATTTTACTGGCTAGGACAGAGAGAAATTGAGAGAGGAGAGGGAGATAGGGAGAAAAAGAGATAGCTGTGGCTTGAACTGGATCCTTATGAAGGTCCTTGCACTTAGTACTATGTGCACTTGACTGGGTATGCCACTGCTGGGCCCTGGACACTTTTTATTTTAAATACAGTTACAAACTGATATGTTAGTGTCTGGTTTACTAGGCTGCCGCTGGGTGGCAGGTCCCCAGAGAGCAGATGTTACCAGTTAAAATGGCTCAGGAACCACCAGTATTGGGTTGTTGGGAAAATCATGACACATTTTTTTGCATAGAAAAAACACTTCATGACTATTTCCCCAACAACCTAATACTTCAGTCCTTGTGACAATCAGCAAAGAACTGAAGATTGACAGACAGAAGCTTGAAGCAAAGTGTTTCATTGTATTGTTAGTAAACAAAGTTACTCTCACAGAATTAGAGGGCTCACTCCTCAGGCAGATGATGAGCCCAGAAGTACAGGACTGACTGTTTTAAAGTAAAAGTTTGGGAAGCGTTTGAGATTACATCACTGATCAGTGGTTGGAGTTTATATAAGGAATAGTACTTTGCACATATGCTTACCCATAATGCATACAGAAAAAAAAAACACCACAGGGTGGTACAAACAGCAATGCTAATTTATTACAGTGACAGTATCATGAAGCAGGGGTCATCTTTGACTACCTGTCTTCTCTATGCCTGCTCCACCTGTGGTAACTAACAAGTGAGTTTCGTTCCCCCTTGATAAGCCAGGTGACATTTCAGTTCTTTCCTGAGTAGGACAAGTGTGACAATTTGACTGTCCTTGGCAGAACATACTCAACCATGAGTTCTGCTGCCTCACATTTTGTTCTTAACTTCTTCCTGGGTGGTTTTCCACACAGCTGGCAGCATCGTGCTCTTTATAAGATGGGCTTGGTACCTCCTCTTAACTATAATAATCAGTGATTTTCCGACCTATTAGCCTACTGTAACACAGATATCATATGAGTTTTGTGCACCACATCTGCTCAGTGCCTACCAGTGCTACTTGCTGTGTACTGAATAAATAATCAATCAAAGAGTGGCAGCCCAGTAAATACAGCGCAGATCACTTAATCATCAAAACTGACATTTATAACTGACACCAGCAAACATGAACTCAATGCCCGTTTAATATAAAATGTGTGGCAAATGTTGATAGTTACTACTATATTTTAAAAACGAGATACAATTTTTAAGGTATGAAGAATTGCAAAACAGTATTTGACATAAGAAATCTTTCACAAAACCTGAGATTGATGACTTAAATATTGTATTTAAATGTACTTTAAATTAGCAACTAAGTTTCAAGGACGCTCTATAGTGGATCCTAGTTGAATTTATTTTCTTTCTTTCTCTCTCTTTCTTTCTCTTTCTTTCCCTTTCTCTTTATTTATTTGATAGAAATAGCCAGAAATTGAGAGGGATAGGGAGGAAGTAAGGGAGAGAGACAGAGAGACACCTGCAGCCCTGCTTCAACACTTGTGAAGCTTTCCTCTTACAGGTGGGGACCAGGGGCTTGAATTCAGTCCTTGTACATTGTAATATGTATGCTCAACTAGGTACACCACCACCCAGCCCCCCATCTATCCTTCCTTCCTTCCTCCCTTTCTTTCCTTCTACCCGGCCCTCACATATGTGTGATTCCACTGCTCCTCAACTCATTTTTTTCACTACTTTATTTTAGAAAGATAGAGGGAGAGCCATAAGTAGGAGAGACATCACTGTACTATTCCATCATCCTTGGCTCTTTTTCTGGTGCTGGCCATTGCACCATTCTTACGCTGCTGGGCATCACACCTGGGTCTCTGTGTGTGGCATGGCATGTGTTCTACCAGATGAGTTATCTTCTGACTCAAACTGAACCTCTGATAGAGGCTTTTTATCTTAATATCCTGGGTAAAGACAATAAGCAAGAATTCATAGACTTTATTGAAATCTTTATTAAAGAACACATATTAAGTAATTGAGAGTTCGTTAACAATTTACAAGTGAATACAAACATATAAAATGGGGAAAATTCCACTACTGAATTATTTTATAATTGACATCATTTAAATATATAAATCTTATTGGACAGATTTTATGATACTCTTATAATTATCAATAAACTTGTAAACAAGTGATTTTTTTTGTTGTTATCAGAGTTTTGCTGGGATTCTGTGCCTGCATAATGAATACACTGCTTATAGTAACCATATTTTCCTTATCTCCTTTTGAAAGAGACAGAGATAACTTGAGAGGGAAGAGAAGACAGAGATAGAGAGACTTCTGAAGCTTTGAAAGGGGGGGGGTTCAGGTCCTTGTACATGGTAATTTGTACCCTCTACTGAGTGTTCCATAACCTGGTCCCTGGACAACCAATTATTACTAACAATGTCTGAGTTTAATTTTATTTCAAATGCTGCTTCTGAGATAATAAATACCTCTCCATTCCTACAGCACAGAAAGTACTATAAAGAACCCATCACAACTTAATGCAGTGCATACTATTTTATAACACGGTTCTATCACTTGTGGGTAATAAGGGATAAAATATGAAATGCATTTTTTAGTATTTTATTTATATATTTACTGGATACAGATAGAAAGAAATGTAAAATAAAGGGAGAGGTGGGGGGTAAAAAAGGAGACACCAGTAGTACTGCTTCACCACTCATGAAGCTTCCCCTCTGCAGGTGGGGACTGGGGGCTTGAACCCTGATCCTTGTATTTTAACATGTGTGCTTACCCAGATACACTACCTCCAGCCCCCTGAAACATACTTCTTATAGTTCTTTTTTTTTTTTTTTTTTTTTTTTTTTTTTTTTTTTTTATTTAAATTTTTAATTTAAGAAAGGATTAGTGAACAAAGGCATAAGGTAGGAGGGGTACAACTCCACACAATTCCCACCACCCAATCCCCATAACCCACCCTCTCCCATGATAGCCTTCCCATTCTCTAGCCCTCTGGGAGCATGGACCCAGGGTCGTTGAGGGTTGCAGAAGGTAGAAGGTCTGGCTTCTGTAATTGCTTCCCTGCTGAACATGGGTGTTGACTGGTCGGTCCATACTCCCAGTCTGCCTCTCTCTTTCCCTAGTCAGGTGTGTCTCTGGGGAAGCTGAGCTCCAGGACACATTGGTGGGGTCCTCAATCCAGGGAAGCCTAGCCAGCATCCTGGTGGCATCTGGAACCTGGTGATTGAAAAGAGAGTTAACATACAAAGCCAATCAATTTGTTGAGCAAACATGGATCCCAAGATTGGAATAGTGGAGAGGAAGTGTTGGGGAGGTACTCACTGCAAACTCTAGTGTAATCCTGCTTTCAGGTATATATTTTGCAGTAGTTTATGGATACGTGTGCACATAAGCTCTCTCTCACAGAAACTGGTATATGTCTAGGTTATACTTCTTATAGTTCTATAGCCACTGACGTAGATAACTGGCCTGGCAAAATGATTAGGAGCAGACTCCATCTTGAGAGAATTAATAGAACTTAGAAATCAAACTATATTTTCCTAGACTAGATGAAAGTAGAATGGAAAGAATTAAAATATGGCTAATGACTTTAAAATATATTCCCAAGAGAGTTCAGTCTCAAATAAAATGTGAAAATGTACCTGGGATAGCCTAATCATCTTGCTATAATATTTTTCTCTAATAATTGAAATAGTCATATCATATTGGAGGCATTTTCCAAATAAAACTCTGTGGTTAAGCTCTTTCTGAGGTGGTAGAAGTTATCATAAGTATTTGTACACTTAACTTTTCTGAAGGCTTCCAGTTGAAGTTTCCTGACTACTAACTGATGGAGTTTGTATGAAAGTGAAGTGTGTGTGTGTGTGTGTGTGTGTGGGGGGGGGTGTCACGGTAGAGGCCTCACTGCTTTTTTAAAGATAGAGAGGGGGAGACAGACACCACTGTACTAAAGCTTTTCCTAATGCCACTGTCCTCCCATGTGGTATATCAGGGGCTCCAATGTGGGTTGTAAGCAACATCCCATGTTGTTGGGCCTTAAAGCCAGCCCCCCTGCTCTGCTTATATAATCATTGTTTTGCCTGAAATATCCCCACCACCACGTTATCCCCTCAGGGTATTGCTAATTCAGTTAAAACCATTGCAAAGTTGCTAAGGACGCTTCCACCTCCCCAACATGCCTTTTGCCTCTTTCTACCCCTTTCCTAGCCAATCCCGTCCCAACTTGCCACTTCCGGAATTCTCCCATAAAAGCCTCTCCTGCTTCCACTTTTGCTCTTTTTGTTGTTTTCTCTTCCATGAACCGACCAGGAGAAGGGCTGGTGGGCATAGTGGGAGGTGGTCATTTTGCTAGCTCCACGTGGCCTGAACCGCTGTGCTCACACCCAATTCTGGGGTGGCTAGCTCTACCACAAGTTCCTGGTCTCTTCTCCCTCCTCCCCCAAGCAACCCGACACCATGTGGTCTATCTTACCAGCCTTCCTCAAATACATTTGACATGGATAATGCAGTTTTCTCTTTTCTGGTAGATATGATCATCTTTCTAATATACTGACCAAGATCTTAGATGAGCGTCCTGAAAATGCTGTGGACACCATTGAAAATATCAGCCAAGATGTGAAGAAAGCACATTTTAGTAAAAAATTAGATACACTCCAAAATGAGAATGAGATGCTCCCAACATATGAAATAGCAGAGAAGCAAAAAGCTCTTTTTCTCCAGGGAAATTTGGAAGGAGGTGACCAAGAACTGGAAGATGAAATAGTGAGTGGTGTGAATTTCTGTAGTTTAATTCTAGGGGGGTTGTTTGGTTGCTTTATTTTATTTTTATTATCTTAATTAATGTATTGGGTAGAGATAGCCAGAAATCGAGAGGAAGGGGCCGGTAGAGAAGGAGAGAAGTAGAGAGACACCTGCAGCACTGCTTCACCACTTGCAAAGCTTTTCCCCGCAGGTGGGGACTGAAGGCTTGAACCCAGGTCCTTGAGCCTTGTAGTATGTGTGCTCAACCAAGTGCACCATGACCTGTCCCCTTTGTTTTTAATGAGTGAAACGTGACTTTAAATGTCTGTCTTCTATAATATCCTTAATAGTACTTGCAGTTGCAATGTCCACAACACATTTATTTGTTTAGAATTTCTTACGCATTAAATTGTCTTTTAGTATTTCAGAGGATTGATTGGTAAATATTTGTGGAGTCAAGCTTCTAGAAATCAGAGAAAATGGCTCTTCATTTTTAAATCATCCACAAACTATCTAAACCTGGATGTATAGCTGCTACAATGTGAGATAATTTAAAATTAGACTTTGGGGAGTCAGGTGATAGCGCAGCGGGTTAAGCCCACATGGCGCAAAGTACAAGGACCGGCATAAGGATGCTGGTTCGAGCCCCCGGCTCCCAACCTGCAGGGGTGACGCCTTACAGGCGGTGAAGCAGGTCTGCAGGTGTCTGTCTTTCTCTCCCTCTCTGTCTTCCCCTCCTCTCTCCATTTCTCTCTGTCCTATTCAGCAATGATGACATCAATAATAACAATAACTACAACAATAAAACAACAAGGGCAACAAAAGGGAAAATAAATAAATAAAATTGGACTTTGATTCAAGTTGCACATCTTCCCTTGAGTTAACTATAAGAAATAGAAGTACTTCTAGTGTCACCTCGCTCTCTCCCAATTAAATGGTATCTGTATAGCAATGGGACATACTAAAAGAAGATTAGTATAAACGTTTCTCTTAAACCCAGTTCGAGCCCCTGGCTCCCACCTGCAGGGGGGAAGTTTTGTGAGTGGTGAAGCAGGTCTGCAGGTGTCCCTCGCCTTCTCTCCCTCTTTATCTCCCCTTCCCTCTCAATTCTGGCTCTCTCTAGCCAATAAACAGATAAAGATACATTTCAAAAATTAAAAAGACATTTCTCTTAATTTCTGTAGATGACAAAAATCTGGTTAAATTCTGTTTTCAGATGTAATCATCAGTGCCTGAGCACTTATTTTATGTTCCTTCTACTTATCCTAAACATAGGGAACCATATTGACTTTTATTTGTCCTATATATTACCACACATACTATATATATATTCTTTGGACTGAAGCACTGCTCAGCTCTGGCTTATGGTGGTTCGGGGGACTGAATCAGAGACTTTGGAGCCCCAGGCATGAGAGTCTCTTTGCATAACCCTTATGCTATCCACCCCAACCCAATAAATATTTGTTATCTAGAAAATATGTTTATATATTCAACATAAAAGTGCAAGTAAATATATTTTCTAAATATATGTGTGTGAGTAGGTTATACCATATTTTACTATTTCAGGATAGTAAAGGAACCGCTGAAGTGATTTGGTTAAAAGAGAATGTTGCCTTTTTATGACACACAATGAATATTAAGTTATCTCTGCTTAAAAAGTACACATAGAGCTTTAGAAGTATAGGTATTAACTGTTTTCTGAAGCTAGCATGATGCCAACCAGACTTTCCTGGATTAACAACCCCACCAATGTGTCCTGGAGCTCTGCTTCCCCGGAATCCCGCCCCAATTGGGAATGAGAGAGGCAGGCTGGGAGTATGGATCAACCTGTCAACACCCATGTTTAGTGAGGAAGCAATTACAGAAGCCAGACTTTCCACCTTCTGCATCCCACAATGACCCTGGGTCCATACTCCCTGAGGGTTAAGAATAGGAAAGCTATTGGGGGAGGGAATGGAATATGTAATTCTTATGGTGGGAATTGTGTGGAGTTGTACCCCTCTTATCCTATGGTTTTGTCAATGTTTCCTTTTTATAAATAAATTTTTTAAAAAGTACACATAGAACATAGTTTATACAGATGAGTTTCGAACACAATAGTGGAAACTACATTTGTAAGCATCAAGGAGATTGAAATTCAGACATTATCAAAGCTTGATCCAAATGTTAAATGGAGAAAAATTTGAGGAGTAAGTAATGCGGGTGAAGGAAGGGGAAGCAAATAGTTCTCTCACGGATAAAATGGTCATCACAGCATTTGTATTTCCAGGCAGAAAGCTCTCTTCCGAATGTAATGGAGTCAGCGTTTTACTTTGAACAAGCTGGAGTTGGTTTGGGCACAGATGAGACTTATCGCATATTTCTTGCCCTTAAGCAGCTTACCGATACCCACCCAATCCAAAGATGCCGTTTTTGGGGCAAGATCTTGGGTCTGGAAATGAATTATATTGTGGCGGAAGTAGAATTCCGTGAGGGGGAAGATGAAGAGGAAGAGGACGATGAAGAGGCAATTGAAGAGCGAGACAACGGAGACAGCGAAGCTGATGGCGACGATGATGAGTTACCAAGGTCCTTCTATAAGGCCCCACAGGCTGTACCAAAAGAAGAAAGCAGAACGGGGGCCAACAAATACACTTATTTTGTTTGCAATGAACCAGGAAGACCATGGGCGAAGTTGCCTTCAGTTACACCTGCCCAGATTGTTATTGCAAGAAAAATCAAGAAATTTTTCACTGGGCGATTGGATAACCCCATTATAAGCTATCCACCTTTCCCAGGAACTGAAAGCAATTACTTACGAGCGCAGATTGCCAGAATTTCAGCAGCGACTCATGTCAGTCCTCTAGGATTCTATCAATTTGGTGAAGAAGAAGAAGAAGAAGAAGAAGAAGAGGAAGAAGAGATAGACGGTGGGAGAGAGAGCTTTGAGGAAAACCCAGATTTTGAAGGCATCCAAGTGATCGATCTTGTGGAATCCCTGTCTAACTGGGTTCATCACGTGCAGTATATTCTCCCACAGGTAGGGAGGGGCTTGGCTATTCTCAGCTCCTTAACCACTCAGCAAAGAGTTATTGCATTGTCTCCAACATATACATGATATCAAAGGTCTCCGGTCTCTAGACTGAGAGACAATTAGACAATAAAGTAAAAACAAAGCATGATACTCTTGTCTAGTGTAGACCTGAGATAGTCAACAGGTTTTTTTTTAATTTCCAAAAGAAAAATAAATATTTCTGTGGTTTTTTTCAAAAGTATAATATATGTAAGGATTTAGATTTACAGGTGTCATGAAATTCTTTTTCTTTTCTTTTTTTAAATATTTGTTCATTCCCTTTTGTTGCCCTTGTTTCATTGTTGTAATTATTGTTGTTGTTATTGATGTCGTTGTTGGATAGGATAGAGAGAAATGGAGAGCGGGGGGGGGGGGGAGACAGAGAGGGGAGAGAAAGATAGACACCTGCAGATCTGCTTCATTGCCTGTGAAGCGACTCCCCTGCAGGTGGGGAGCCTATGATAACATGTGCACACTGTCAGGTGTACTACCACCCAACCTATCTTATTCCGTTTCTGTAATGCAAGGAACTATTATGCCAAGAGGAATAAAAGATTATAAAGGTCACTAGGCAGTGGTATACCCAGTTGAATATGCATATTACCTTGTATAAGGACCCACAACTAAGCCCCATCCCTTCAAGAGTGGGAAAGCAGGTCTGCAGGTTCTTTCTCCCTCTCTCTGATGCCTCTCTCCCCTCTCAGTTTCTCTCTGCCCTATCAAATAAAGTGAAGGAAGGAAGGAAGGGAGGAGAGGGAAGAAAGTGAGAAAGAAAGACAAAGAAAGAATGAAAGAAAGGAAAAGCAAAAATGGCTGCCAGAAGTGTTGGGTTCGTAGTATCAGCACTGAGCCCCAGTGATGGCGCTGCTTAATAAAAAATTAAAATGAGAGATTATAAAGAAAAAAGAAAACAGTACTGCCTTGCAGTAATATAACACTGTTTAAAAGTGTTTTCTGTGTATTATTACCTTCAATGCTCACAAGCATATGTAAAAAGTTGATTTTATCTCCATTTTATAGATAAGTAAACTGAGGCCGAGGTTTAGGAAATGTAACAAAGAAAATATCAATAGTAAACATAGGGTTGGATATAAATGGGCTGACTGTACTCAGAGGTCATTCTTCTAATTACTGTGGTACTATGCCTTATTATTGTAAGTAGTCTCCATTACGCATTGCTGCTATATCTTTGTTTGGTATTTTACCAGACCACTACAAAGTTCTGGTTTATGGTGGTGTGAGGGATTGAACCTGAGACCTCAGAGCCTCAGGCATGAAACTTTTTGCCCCCTGCCCTTTCATTACACTTTGATCTATAAATGAGAAACCACTCAAATGTCCACAATGAACCTTAATATTACATTTAAGTGTTTGTTATGTATAATAGTGCTTTCCTGCTTGCATGTAAATTCTTTTTTTTGAAATTAGTAAAAATGAATGATTCATTACCTTTTCCATTAAGCCTGTTGATTCTAAGATGTTAATAATGTTCTATAATTTTAAGAAGCTGGCCCAATTTTGAAATCGAATAACTGTTTGCTTGAAATAACTTAAGAGTGAACATAGCACTCAGTATACTGAATAAATAAGACTAAATTCTCACACAGTGGGCCAATTTATAGATATTGTTTCAATAAAATTAATATTCTGATATTTGAAGTTCAAGGCATTACTAATACTTGCAGTATTCATACCCAGGGTCGCTGTAATTGGTTCAACCCCATACAAAAAAGTGAGGAAGAGGAAGAAGATGAAGAGAAAGAAGAAAAAGGAGAAGAAGCTGAATACATAGAACAGGAAGTAGGGCCTCCTCTTCTGACACCACTATCAGAAGACATAGGTGATTTCATAACCACTGCACCTCTTATGTAATTCATGGTATACATGTATATATTATGCATATGTTTAATAGTTGATATAGTATGTGTATATATGGCACATGACATATGCTTTATGCATTTTATATGGCAAACATGAAAATTGGAGAGCCCGGGGCCGGGTGGTGGTGCACCTACCTGGTTAAGTGCACGTTACAATGTGCAAGGATCTGGGTTTGAGCCCCTGCTCCCCAGATGTGGGGGGGGGAGTTTTGCGAGTGGTGAGGCAGGGCTGCAAGTGTCTGTCTCTATCACCCTCTTCCCATTTGACTTTTGGCTGTCTCTATCCAATAAAATAGATAAATAAAACATTTAAAAAAATTGGAGAGCTCTAAAAAGTGAATAAGAACCAAGGTTTTATCTGTTTCTTGTCATGTATTCTGAGATGGTAGAAAGTAATAATGTAGCTAGCTGGTCACACACCACCAACTTTTACTTAAAGAGGTTGAACAAGTAATTTAGGATGAAAATAAGTAGACTGTAGAGTGTTCAGATGTGGTGACAGTTATCTTGTGGTCTCATTCATGTCTTGCACTCTACAGACCATAAGCACATAGGTATATAGTAAAATAGTAGAAGGTAGTTTTATTTAATCCACTAATGTGCTTATACCCTTACGTCTTCCTGTGCAGTTTTGGAACTCCTTGGCTTATAATACTTGCTCTATGTCAAAGTTATTTTATATTTTATTTAGTCACTTAATTTTCTTTTCTTTTTTTTTTAAATATTTATTTTATTTATTTATTCCCTTTTGTTGCCCTTGTTGTTTTATTGTTGTAGTTATTATTGTTGTTGTCGTTGGATAGGACAGAGAGAAATGGAGAGAGGAGGGGAAGACAGAGAGGAGGAGAGAAAGATAGACACCTGCAGACCTGCTTCACCGCCTGTGAAGCAACTCCTCTGCAGGTGGGGAGCCGGGGTTCCAACCGGGATCCTTATGCTGGTCCTTGTGCTTTGCGCCACCTGCGCTTAACCCGCTGCGTTACAGCCCAACTCCCTTAATTTTCTTTTTTTAAATAAAAGTTTTTAAAGATTTTATTTATTGATGAGAAAGACAGGAGGGGAGAGAGAAAGAACCAGACATCACTCTGGTACATGTGCTGCCGCGACTTGAACTCAAGACCTCACGCTTGAGTCAAGCGCTTTATCCACTGTGCCACCTCCTGGACCACTATTTTCTATACTATATAAACTTCCTCTCCCATTTTTTTTTCTGTTGCTTAAGTACATACACACACACACACACACACACACACACAGAGTAATATTCAAATTTTATTTTTCCAGAACCTTCAAAAAAATGTTGTCCTGATTCTGTGTTAAGCTGTTTTAACATTTTGGTCTTATTTTTTATTTTTATTTTTTAAAAAATATATATACACTTTATGAGAGAGCAAAGCACCATGTCACTCCATTATCTGGGATTGAGTCTTGACCTTAAAGTATTCTAACCTGGTTGTTTAACTTTTCTGTGTTATGAGTTTTCAGTTTTTAAGAGAAGCCTCTCAACTGCACAGCAAATTCTTCTCTATTCCCGAGTTAAAATGTTTAATTCCTCTGTGGCTTACAGAGATCCAGAATATACCACCTTGGACAACACGGCTCTCCTCCAGTCTCATTCCTCAGTATGCTATTGCAGTCCTTAGATCAAACCTCTGGCCAGGAGCGTATGCCTTTTCCAATGGCAAGTAAGTATCCGATGGCTTACAAAGATGTTGCTGAGATCATTTAAAGCTCTGGAAGTTAGTCATCACTAGAATGTTAAATTACAGGAGTCGGGCAATAGCGCAGCGGGTTAAGTGCATGTGGCGCAAAGCCCAAGGACCGGCATAAGGATCCCGGTTCGAGCCTCTGGCTCCCCACCTGTAGGGGGTCGCTTCACAGGCGGTGAAGCAGGTCTGCAAGTGTCTATCTTTCTCTCCCTCCCCCCATCTTCCCCTCCTCTCTCCATTTCTCTCTGTCCTATCCAACAATGATGACACCAATAACAATAACTACCACAAAAACAAGGGCAAGAAAAGGGAAAATAAATTAAAAAATGTTAAATTACATTCCAAATTTTCTGCCCCCATTTCCTACCTCCTTCTCGACAGAAAGTAGAAACCTAGAAAAACAACAACAACAACAAAACCACGGAGGTTGCCCTAGATGGCTGCTTGGGGAAGCCAATCACAATGAGGTTGCCCTAGATGGCTGCTTGGGGAAGCCAATCACAATGAGGTTGCCCTAGATGGCTGCTTGGGAAGCCAATCACAATGACCTGGGGAGCCCCCAGACAGTAAATGGCTGGGTAGGGAAAATGGTGTGGGATATTCTTCCCAAAGACACTCCCGAAGGTCTAAAGAGCAGCCATTTTTAAACTTACCATTTTTCTTTGTTTAGTAACTTTTTCTCAAAAGAGTTACATGATATTTTAATTAGCCTGAAGTATAGGATACATTTTGGCAGGGTCTAACCCTATCATCTTCTTGTCTAGCTTCAGCAATTTGGATGTAATTCTTGTGGCAGAAAAATCATTTAGGAATATTCATACTATCACATTTAAAATTTTGACATTATAATTTCATGACAAAACTTTCTCATTACGGAACTATCAGCTTTCTTTTTAAATTTTTTATTTTATTTATATTTATGTATAGGATAGAAACAGCAAGAAATTGAGAGAAAAGAGGGAGACAGAGAGGGAGAGGGGGAGAGAAGAGACACCTGTAGCACTGTTTCACCGCTCATGAAGCATTCCCTCTGCAGGTGGGGACCGGGGATTTGAACCCGGGTCCTTGCGCACTGTAAAGTGTGCAATCAACCAGATATACCATTACTCAGCCCCGAAAATATCAACTTTCTTACTGAAAAGTTACATAATGGCCATCCACACTTTATTTTTTAAACTTACAGAAAGTTTGAAAACTTCTACATAGGCTGGGGTCATAAATATAGTCCAGACAACTATACACCCCCAGTCCCACCACCAGTTTATCAAGAATACCCCAGTGGACCTGAAATTACAGAAATGGATGACCCAAATGTGGAAGAGGAACAAGCTTTCAGGGCTGCACAAGAAGCAGCAACAGTACTTCCGGTCGAGGAGAATGAAACTGAGGAAGAGGAAGAAGAAGAAGAAGATGATGATGATTATGAATAACAAGAACAAACTAGAGTCAAGAGGACAGTTCACCCGAGAGGGTGCCTGCTTTGACATGGTTCCTGCTGTGGCATCCCTCCAGCTCCTCCTTACCCCTCTCTGAAATATCTTAGCAATTCTCATTTTTAGGTTTATGTAGTCTATGACTGACAGTTTGCAGACCATTCTGACAAACAATTCTCTCAAACACTTTGAGGGGGAATTTAATCCCTACCTGAGCACTTCAGGAAGCGTATCTAAGAGAATGCCCTTTCTATGTTCTGTCTAAGGGGAGATGGGTCAAAAGCAGCAGCAAGTCTGTCCTGGTGAAGGACTTTGGGATGAAAAGAACTAGAACAATGAGTGGTGAGAGTTGAGGTTGGAATGGTTAAGTAGGGGCCAAATTGTGTACAGTACTATCCATATTGAATTCTTATCCATGAAAAATGAATAGGGCCCGAGTAGGATTTCACAAAATCACATTGGGGGGAGGGCTCGGGTTCAGGTCCTGGAACATGATGGCAGAGGAGGACCTAGTGGGGGCTGAATTGTTATGTGGAAAACTGAGAGATGTTATGCATGTACAAACTACTGTATTTTACTGCTGACTGGAAACCATTAATGCCAATAAAGAAATAAAAATAAAAACCACTCATATTGTTGAACATTTGGTTTCCATGTGGAAGATGAACTAACAGAATACAGGGAGGCCAGGTAAGAGATTATCACATTATCCAGGTAAGAGGTCATGGTGACACTAAACGGGATGGGGATAGCAAACAGAAAACTGCTTAGTGAAGGACGGAAAACGTGACATCTCAAAAAATTTCTAACGGGCAATATTCTTTTTCAGAGTGACATTTTTGGTATTTGATGGAGAAGTTACTATTTCTAAAACCTCCAAATATTCCTTTTTAATTTCCTCATAGTATAGTAGATACTTGCTCTTTTTTTTTTTTTTAATAGCTTAATATTTACTTATTCATCTGCCCTCACCATCTTTTGAGAAACCACTTGTCCTCTGGCATAGTCTCATGCTGATCAGAAGTGCTCTCCCTAGAATCTTGAGTTTTGAGCACAAACATTAAACCTTGGCTCTGGACCTGTTTGTTCCTCTAAATGAATCTATAGTCTAGCCTCTAGAATTCCCAGCATTCTAGCATAATTCTCCAGTTACCCATGGATTTTGAGAGTTTCTGATAAGTTTCCACCAAATTTTCTTCTGCTTAAATTGTTCAGAATAAAATTCTTGGTAGTATCCTTGTATGATACATACAACATGAGTCTTAGTTTCTTTTTTACTGAGCACATGAAACATTAGACACTAAATCACATTTGTGTAAGAGTGTAAGTATTTAACAAAAGCAATTTTTTTTTAAAGTTATGCCTGTGAAATGTTTTATAGCTGGTTCTAAGTGGTGAGAAAGGAATTTTATTATGTGTTTTACAAAGGAAAAAAAATCAGAGTGCTCTAATGGTAAGAATTTAGAGGTGAGACATCGTGTGTCCACACCCTGGATTAAGAGAACTTGCTTAGGCAAATTACTAATTTTGTAGAGTATTAGCTTCCTCACAGTGCTAATAGTACTTCTCTCTACTAAACTAATGAGCACATGGAAAATACTAACAATACCTAATACAAATAAGGGCCTAATAAATATTACAGGTTCTGAAACATGGATAAGGAATATAAAGCCCACAATGCAAGTTAATATCTTTTATTGAGAAAATTGCTAACAAGTATGAGGAACATAATTTAGACATTTTTAGAAATTAAATTATAAGCTTATTACTTCTAAGAATTCACAGATACGTAAGCAGTATTAGAATTTAATTTCTGAATGTGGAAAAAGAAACTTCATCACGCAAATGCTTCTTCAAGGAATCTTCTCAGCAGTGAAGACTTGAGAAGCTTGCCTCCTGGCCTTGAAAATAAAACATAATAATAAAAAAACATAAGCAAGAAGCCAATTAATGAGATTTCTAATGTAATTATAGTGTTACCCCGATGAATAGGAAGTATGCAAGGCTAGCACATCTAAGGCTCCCAGCTCTGTTCCCAAGAACATGTACCAGAGTTGGGCTCTGGCTTCTTTCTTTCTTTCTTTCTTTCTTTCTTTCTTTTTTTCTTTCTTTCTTTCTTTCTTTCTCTCTCTCTCTCTCTCTCTTTCTTTCTCTCTCTCTTCCTTCCTTCCTTCCTTTCTCTCTCTCTCTCTCTTTCTTTTTCATGTGAATAATCTTTTTGATTTGCTTTGATCTGGGTTTTGGTGGAAATGGGACCTGCATATACACAATTTCATTGCTTTGGATTTTTATCCTTCAGATAGAGATGGGGGCAGGAGCCAGGCGATGGTGCACCTGGTTAAGTGCACACATTACAGTGTGTAAGGACCCAGGTTCAAGTCCCTGGTCCCCACCTGCAGCGGAAGCTTCTTGAGTGGGAAACAGGGCTGCAGGTGTTTGTCTCTTTCCCTCTCTATTTCTTCTTTCCTTCCTTCTCAATTCTCTCTATCCAATAATAAAAACATTAAAAATAAAATATCTTCAAAAAGAAAAAAAAAAAGGGGGGGGGGAGGGAGAGACCACAACAGTGAAGCTTCCTCCATCACCATACAGCTTCTATGTGGTGCTGGGGCTTAACCCTGGGTAACAGTATGGAGAAACTGGCACTCTAACTGGTGAGCTATATCTCTCCAGCCTAGATACTCTGAAACACCAAATCTGTTCTGAAATTCCTACAACTATAGTTATAACTTAGAAGGCAAGGGGATTATTTATCTCTCTCTTTTTTTAATGAGATGCAGGGAATGAACCCAGGGTTTTGTCCCTTTGTGCTATCATCAATCAGCAGTTGCCTCGGGCCAGTTTTTTCATTCATTGTTTTAGAAGAGAGAAAAAAGAAGCAGGAGGGGGTGGGGGAGCAGAGAGAGAAGCAAGGAGGGGAGGAGAAGGAAGAGGGGAGGAGAATGAAGGAGAGGGAAGAAGGGAGGAAGGGAGGGAGAGAGGGAGAGAGGGAGAGGGAGAGAGAGAGAGATGGAAGTACCCCAGCGCCATTCCACCAACCAAGGAGCTTCTTTGGTAATATACATGATGTTACCCACTTGTGGTGCTTGATTTGAAACTCATTTATAAGATGCAAACTCTACCAAGTGAACTATCTCCCAGTCCAACAGATTTTATATGAGTTTCAAAATCACAAAGTAAAATATTATTTTGATAATTCTGAGCTGAGGAGATGGCATAATTACTATGTAAAAGATTTTCATGCCTGTGGCTCTTAAGTTCTAGGTTCAATCCTAGACACAATCATAAGCCAGAGCTGAGCAGTGCACTGGTGTCTGTTTGCCTCTCTCCCTCTCTGTATGTGTGTATATATGTGTGTGTGTGTGTGTGTGTGTGTGTGTGTGTGTATCTTTCTGTTAAAGTCTCTCTTAATAAAATAAAATATTTAGAGAGAAACTGAGAGGGAAGGGGAGTAAGAGAGGGAGGCAGAGAGACACCTGTAGCAGTGATACACTGTTATGTGCACCATGGCCTGGCCAACCCCCCATTTTTTTTTAAAAATAAAGTTATTATTTTTCCTTTAGTTACAAAATGTAGATTTCTCTCAGATGATAGTATTTACTGAATTCCTAAATGGTATAAGGCACTGTTAAGAAGAACAGATTATAAGATAAAGATAATGAAAACACCGGAACCAAAACCAAAGGGGTGAAAACAAACATTTAAAGGCCAAACTTCTGACACAAAAACTTTGCAGAAAAAAAAAACCAAACAAACAAATAAACAAAACAAAACAAACAAAAATTTTACAGACATAAAACTGTAAGCCTTTGTAATGAACAAACAGGAACAGTAAGTCCAGGGCTGGGTCGGGGTGCTGTCTGAACTGCAAACATAACCGTTACTGTGTAGATGTGTGACCCTGCTAAGCGTAGCAACGTCTCTGTGCCTAGGCAGCTTCATCTGTAAAATGAGAATAACAGTGACTGTTTTATATGGTGGTTGAGTGGATTAAATCACTTCTTATCTGTAAAGTGCTCAGAATAAGCCTTATATAAGTGCTACTTCTACCAGTACTATGAAATTTAGTTAGTCCCTCTTTATCAGACAATTTTGTACACTGACGGTCAATTTCTGATTCTTCCGGTAAGGAGAGAGCTACTCTCCATATTAGTAATGAAAGGAATGGTTAACAAATGTATTTTTACATTTCTAAATGTAAAAATGTATTTTAAGTTTTTAGTATTGTAACATTAGCAATAACGCCTATTTCAAAACTAGAGAGATGTAAGCTAGCTGGGATGTCCTGCTACACTCCCTCCTATTCCGCCCTACCCTACTCTCAGAAGGCATCTGCATTCTCCAATGTGGCTGGGGGCTGGGTTCAAACCAGGGCTGTGGCAGAGGGCAAAGCAGGTGCACTAACTAGGTGAGCCATTTCGCTGACCTTAAAATAAAATACTTTTACGATGTTCTGAGTATTTAAAAAAAAAAAAGGTAACATTTGAGATTTAAATATGTCCATTACAGTAATTAAATGGCATGAAAAGCCAGAGAGGTAACTCACGTGGGAAGGTGCCTGCTTTGCCAGGCAATCACCTCAATGTTGTGCTATCATTCCCTCTCTCTTTCTGTCTTACTGTCTGAAAAAAGTCAGGCCTGGAATGGGGAAGCTCTGTCAACCACCAAAGAAATAAAAACAAACATCTCCGGCAACCTAATGAAACAGACTTAGCAGAATAAATTGTAGGGGCAACAAAAGGCAGCATTGATTTTTAACAAAACAAATTAAAATGCTAAGTTCAACCTCTTGTTTTACGGACTTTGAGCTACTTACCACTTTTTCCTCTGGAGAAAGAACACCCTCTACTGACACTATCTGGTACTGCTTATGTTTTAAATTTCCCACAAATTTCCGAAGTTGCTTGAGATGGCTAACCTCCACATCTTGCTTTAATAATTTCTGCATTTCTCTAGAAGGGCATCCAGGATCAAATATTAGTAGACACAACGTTCGGTTTTTTCTCTCTTCAATTCCAACAACAGTTCGACTATGACCTACCAAAAAATAAAACAATGGTTACTTGTATATCTTACCTACGGGTAACTTTACAGTTGATTTTTCCCCTCATGTTTTTGCTGTTTGGTGTGTGATTAAAAGGTAGTCTCTCTGACCTCTATATCTGAGCTCTCTCATGCTCAAGTACATGTAGCACTCTGTCCTTCAGTTTTCTTTTCTTTAATAAAGGCTTCATCACCAAAGTATCCTACTTTTTTGCTAGCTACTTCACTTCCCCTAATCCTTTGATCTTTTAAAAAATATTTATTTATTCCCTTTTGTTGCCCTTGTTGTTTTATTGTTGTAGTTATTGTTGTTGTTGTTATTGATGTTATTGAAATGGAGAGAGGAGGGGAAGACAGAGAGGGGGAGAGAAAGATAGACACCTGCAGATCTGTTTCACCACCTGTGAAGCGACTCCCCTGCAAGTGGGATCCTTCTGTCGGTCCTCGCGCTTTGCACCACATGCGCTTATTAACCCGCTGAGCTACCACCCGACTCCCTAATCCCTTTGGTCTTTATTCAAATCGTTCAAAAAGAACTTGAATTTTACTTACCATAGAACAAAAACTTTCAAGGCTCCAAAAGGTTTTTTTTAAATAACTCTATGTAGTTACAGTTTCAACGAAAGGCCTAATCTTGAGAATTTATATTTCTAAACAATAACATTCCTAACATTTAATTTTTCTTATTCCTGTCAATCCTAACCATCTAATCAACAAAAATTTACCAAGTATCAGTGTTTCCAGGATTATTACAGGCAGCTGATAACACAGTGGACAACAAACACCCCAGCTTTCATAAGCTTCATAGTTGAACGCAAAGAAATCTCCTAAGGTCTTCCATTCGGGTGGTGTGCTGCTGCGCCATGTGTGTGAGCCAGGTTCAAACCGGCCCCCACTGCGCTGAAGGAAGCTCTGATGCTGTGGTTGCTCCCCCTGCCCCGTGAAAAAGTCATACCAGGGTAGTGATGTCTGGGTGGTAACCAAGCAACAGCAACAAAGAAATACTGTGTAAATACAGGAAATCAGGTCTAATAAGTATAGACTATGTTAGCAAATGAAAATATGAAAGAGGGATTGGAGCTATCTGTGATGAAAGGAGCAGTACTGAGGTGACATTTTAGTAAAGTGATCAAGAAAGGCCCCACTTTACACGTGTGAAGACCTGAAGAAGGTATGGGAAGAACAGTAACGGAAGAGTGAGCCAAGTGACCCTGACGGTCACTAGCCAGCTCTGCATTAAAGATGACATACTGCCCCAATCCTTCCCTTCTCAGTGTCAGAACCTTAAATTTTCCTATACAAAAGCCAACTAAGATGTCTTATCAGGCTATTGTCTTAGGAGTTACACCAACCTTGATGCTGAAGATAGATAGGAGGCTTTGCTGTACACACTACTTTTGGACTCCCTTCCCTCTCCGAGCAATAATAGTTCAATATCCATTCAAATAAGCGAGGGTGTGTGCCCAAAGGACCAGTTGGCTTGTGAAAATCAATGATACGGCACCTATAAAAATTGTCAAAGTGGTTTTGAAAAATTCTAAAGAAGATTTCTATCAATTAGGCTACTAAACACAAGAGAAATTTTACGTTAGAACTATTTTATCTCACTATTAAAAGACAGAGTTTTAAGTCATCTTCATGTATTTTGAGACACAAATTTTATTCTAAAGTCTAAATCTAATGTTTAGCTTGAAGCAGAAATCTAATTTCAGGTACTCAATAGACATTTGCAACTATTAAAAATTTGCTAAAGGGTTAGGGAGACAGCATTAATGATTATGGAAAAGATTTCCATGCCTGAGGCTCCAAGGTCCCAGGTTCAATCCCCAGCACCATCATAAGCCAGAGCTGTGTAGAAACAAAACAAAACAAACAAAAACTAGATGCTCTGGTAAAACAAAACAAAACAAACAGAAACTAGATGTTCTTCCTGTTAGCCCAGAAAAGGTATAGAAAAACCCTAGAAAAACTTGCTATGTACACACAACTATAAATTTATTTATCTCCTTTTTGGTACCGGATCTCTTGATTACTGAGTTTTAAGTGCTGAAATAAATTTTTGGTTTAATTGTTAAAAGGAAGAATAGTGCTTTGAGGTTAGCACTGAGAACTGGTGGCATATGATTTATAAAGGCAGTAAGAGGGAGACATTTAAGTAACCAGTGAAAGTAACCAGTGAAACATTTAAGTAACCAGTGAAAGGTTAGGGAGACAGAGTGATGATTATGTAAATGACTTTCATGTCTGAGACTCTAAATTTCCAAGTTCAATCCCTATCACCACCATGAGCAATCTCTCTGGTTAAAAAAAAAGTAAAAAGAATTCAGGACATAGAAATAAGGAGGCCTATGGTCCGGAAGGTGGCTCAGTGGATAAAACATTGGACTCTCAAGCATGAGGTCCTGAGTTTGATCCCCGGCAGCACATGTACCAGAGTGATGTCTGGTTCTTTCTCTCTCTCCTCTCATCTTTCTCATTAATAAATAAAATCTTAAAAAAAAAAAAAAAAGAAAGAAGGAGGCCTAACTGAAGAGATGTATAAGATAATGTAGAAAGAAAGTTTCCTTTAAAAAGTGCATAAGAGCTGAGAACATAATATAGTAAAATGAAACAAAAAGAAATAAAGTGGATCAAAAAGCAATGATTTAAAAAACAACAGACATGCTCAATAAATATAGAGGGTCAAACAAATTCAGTGGTCAAATAACAATTCAAGAAAGAAAACAGAAGGGCCACAATTATAAACAACAGTTAGTCTGAGATCTGAGATCTTTGTTCGGGTCAGAATTCTAAGCACTTTATTATCTTATTATCACTACAATGCTATGAAGCACTTACAATTTGTATGTCCCCACACACACTTTTTGTTTTTTGTTTTTGGCCACTGGTGCTTGATGGCTGCATGAAAATGCTGTTTCCAAAGACCTTTTTTTCCCCCTCCTTCTTCTCTTTTTCCTATTTTTTTTTTTTTTTTGTTGTTGTTGATAGAAATGACAGGGACAGAGAGGGAAAGACAAAGAAGAGACACCAGCAGCACTTCTCCACTGCTCATGAAGCTTCTGCCCACTGTAGGTAGGGGCTCTAGGCTTGAATCTGGATCCTTATGCATGGCAATGTGTATATTCTACCAGACCCCTATTTGTATTCTCTCTCTCTCTCTTTTGATAGAGACAGAGAGGCAGGCAGATACACACACACACACACACACACACACACACACACACACACACACACACACTTGCCCTAAAGCTTCCTTCAATGCAGTAGGGGCTGGGCTCAAATAGGGTTTGCATGCACGGTAAAGCAGAGCACTATCCAGTCCTGTACGTTCTATTATTCATGGTGGAACTAGGGTAGAGAGAAATCGAACCACAGAGCTAGTAAACAGGAGATCTAGCATTAACTGTAGGCAGTTTGACTGCAAAGTCCAAGTCTTTTATGTATTGGGTGGTTGGAAAAGTCATGACATATTTTTTTCTAGTTTTTGTATGTAAAAATGCACCACAGTTTCTGACAATCCAGAATTTGTCTTTTATTCTTTAGACCAGAGTTCAGTTCTAGCTTATGGTGATACCAGGGACTGAACCTAGCCACTCGGATGCTTCAGGCACAAGAGACACAAGAGTCTGTTGTATAATTATGCTATATTCCTGACCACCCTAAACAGACTTTACCAGAAACTGAAACTATCTTTGGAGGGTTGAAGGTTTATTAGTGGAAGATATAAAAGGAATGTAACAGACAATGTCTAAAACTGGTAAAAGAAAAAAAAACAAAAACGCATTATTTAAAAATAATGACAGTGAAAATTTTCTGAGAAATAGAATTTGGAAATAGAGAACATGAAACAGAGAGTGAACTGCTGGTTGTCATTATTGTAAGTCTTGCTCTGCTGCTATTTAATGTTATTTTTAAACTATCTCTTCTACTGAAAATAAAGTTAGGCAGGAAATACCCATCTCCCAGATAGGACGACAATGTTAGTCTGGGTTTGAGATACGTACTTTACCCGTAGGGAGGTCAGGAGTGTGTATACTTCACATGCGCCAATCCAGGCCCTTGTTCCTTGTAATCGGTTATTGAGCTGAGAGGCGCCCTGGGGATCAAAACCTTCCTTCCATGCATCTTCAATCATAGACTGAATTTTTGGAATGCAAGGAACTGACATACCTAAGATCATGTAAGTGAACATGTTACATGACAGTGACTAAAGTGTTCAAAGTATTAAGTAACAGCATTGAGCAGAATACTGTACACTTTATAGGAACTCCTAACAAACAGTTTCCTTTCCCTTTTTAAAAGAGAAACCATAGTACTGAGGTTTCCCTTAATGGCATGTGCATGGCAAGGCAGGAGGATCATGGGCTATCTTGCTGGCTCCTGATTGTACAATTTCTAATGGTTATTCCTGACATCTTCTATATCACCTTTTCTTTCTCCAACCAGAATTCAGGACCTTGCTGTTATTAAAATACCTCTTCATTAAAAATGTTTAATTGTGCTTGCTAAATACTAACTTGCTTCGTATTATATGCACTTTGTCAGATGGCAAGTTCAGGGCACTGGATTTTACATACCTTTCATGCAATCATCATAACTGCCATTTTGTAATAATGAGGAAAGCAACATCTGGAAATTTCTGTAACCACAACCCCAACCTTTGTCACCAAACGATGAATGAAAGTGATCCACTGCTGCAGAAAGCCACACATGCCTAACATCTGTGGCAGCGTTCTGATAATACTTATAAAGTGCTTCGATGATTCCTAAAACAGAAGAGAGTTAGGAGGCTGCTACATTTTTCTATGACTGTCATATATTTGTAGTAATGGTCTATTCTCCTCTATCTCCACAGTTAAATCCTACTAAGTCCATTTTTGTTACCATTTCTAATGCTACAAACTTAGTTCATGTCTTACTACTATGCAATTTCTCTAACATTAATATATTAGTAATAATACTCACTTGAAATGATTTGGGTAACTTTCGTACCTGCATATGCAAGAGTCTGGCACATGCTGAGTGAATGTTTTTCTACTCTTTACTTTTTATTTTACATCCTTCTGAAAATCACACTCTCTAAAGCACATTCCTAGCCAATACCTTTCCTTTCAAAAAAAAAAAAAATGTCAACAGCTTTCTATTTACTGATGGACTAGCTTTAATCCATGCTAAGTGAAGTCTACAGTAAGCTATTCTCTCAAGTTTAACCTTTATTTAAAACAACTCTCCATACATTTATCTTGGCAGTAGCCTATCTGGACATACTAAATATGATTTTATCCTTGACATTTTTGTCTCTGAGAACATTGAGTAGAAATAGTTCTACTATGGCAAAAGAAAACAAGAGTCAATAATACTAAAAAAAAAAAAAAAAAAAGTTGCATCTATACCTGACACTATCAATGGCAAAATACAGATCATTATAATTACTTCCAAGAACTTAAAAAGACATATGTTTAAATGTATAACTGAGTATTAAACATTAAAGCATGACATTCTAGAAACTCAGAGAACCAAATGTAGGGGCTCAGAATTACTGACATTAATAAAGATATCAAGGTTTGAAAATGAGGGGACTATTTCCCCCCAAGAAAATGAAATGAGGGGAGTTGGGTGGTAGCGCAGCGGGTTAAGTGCAGGTGGCACCAAGCGCAAGGACTGGAGTAAGGATCCCGGTTTGAGACCCCGGCTCCCCACCTGCAGGGGAGTCACTTCACAAGCGGTGAAGCAGGTCTGCACGTGTCTATCTTTCTCTCCCCCTCTCTGTCTTCCCTGCCTCTCTCCATTTCTCTCTGTCCTATCCAACAACAATAACAATAATAATAATTACAACAATAATAAAAAAAAGAAAATGAAATGAGAAAGTAATGTACATTCTACTATACTTTAGCAAATTTAAGTCATTGGCGACTTACTTTCTGGCAGCTACATCATATGACTGCTTTCATGGAACAGTCTTTTCATGATAAAGGATTTGTACTTTGGACCTAAATCTTTCCAAAATGAATCTACCATCGCTGAGTTAAATGCTACTGTTACAATTACGAGGTCCTTAAAGTGACAGCTATTTCAATTAATACCTATATGGAGCTTAAACACATGTAAAACACTATGTATTATTTATAAAACTACACATATGGAAAAAGCATTAAAACACATATTTTAATGTGAATGACAAATACCAAATCCAGGATAATGGTTGCCTTTGAGCAAGAAAGGTTAGAATCTAAGAGGGGAAACAGAAATCAATTTAAGTGAGATGAGCCAAAAAGAGAAGGCTGAATGTGAGATGATCTTACTTACAGGCAGAACTAAATTAAGAAGAACAGAAAGAGAAAACACAAAGTAATACTTGGACTGGGTTTGGTGTATTGTACCAGAGCAAAGGACTCTGCAAAAGGACGTGAGAGAGGGGGGAAAGTTGGGGGGGGGGGCGTTAGGGTCCCGGTGCACGATGGTGGTGAAGGACCCAAACTGGGGGTAAGGGTGTTTTGCAGACGCCTATCACAGTGAGATGAGAAACTGTAACCACCTATCAACAACTGTGCTATAAACCAACAAGGTGATTCAAATAATAAAGAGAATCTAAGAGGGTACAGGTTGTTTAAAATACACATGAAAGATCTTATTGTCTTAAGTCAGTGATTAAAAAAAACTGGAGAGTGGAAGCAAGACTGTGTTCATAACATTTTGTTACTAAATTAATAGGTATATCAAAGCATTTCAAAATCAGAGAAAAGCTATTCTTTGGAGAAAAGCAGACATGGTTGTGGACATTAAGTGGGCCTGTAATCAGTCACGCACCGTTACATAGGGGAAATTATTTAAGGGAAATCGCAATTGGCTCATTTCCAAAATTTTAATGGTGTAGTACACCAAACCAAGTTTCACTTTGTGCTTCCCTCTCTGTTTCCGTTTCTTGAGATTATCCCATATTCATCCAAATAAAAAGACTTTGGGGGACGAGGACAGGGAGGGAAGTGGGGAGTCTTCAGATCCTGGTAATAATAAAAAGAGATGCAACAGCTTTTTAATACTGATTACTTACAGAGACAATACTATAGATATATGAAAAACTAAAATCAATTTCACCTTTGAAATTTTTTCTGTGGTTACTGGGAATATAAAATTACATGTGGCTCATTTTATATTTCTTTTTTTATACCTTAAAATTTATTTTATTTTATTGTTTGTTTAAAATTTATAAAAATTATCTTTATTTGTTGGATAGAGACAGTCAGAAATTGAGGGGGGAGGGAGAGAGAGTCTCTTTGCATAACCGTTATGCTATCTACCCCCTCTCCTTCATTTTGCGTTTCTTTTTTTTGAAAAAAAATTCATTTATTTATTCCCTTTGGTTGCCCTTTTTTTAACTGTTGTAGTTATTATTGTTGTTGTTATTGATGTCTTCGTTGTTGGACAGGACAGAGAGAAATGGAAAGAGGAGAGGAAGGCAGAGAGGGGGAGAGAAAGAGAGACACCTGCAGACCTGCTTCACGGCTTGTGAAGTGACTCGCCTGCTGGTGTGTAGCCGGGGGCTTGAACCAGGATCCTTAAGCCGGTCCTTGCGCTTTGCACCACCTGTGCTTAACCTGCTGCTACCGCCCGACTCCCCATTTTACATTTCTATTAGACAGCATTGGGTGATAACAACTAGCACTCAGTGCCAATTTTTAAAGGAGCCATTTTCAGATATCAAGTAAATCAAGCAACATGAGACTGAATTAGAAGCTCAGAAGTTTCCTCACTTAAATCTGTATGAACTGCGTATTAAAAAAATTTAGCCGAATTCGAGTTACTCTGGTTAGTCTCTGGGAGGCACATAGCATTTGAAAACCATGGTTCTGATGCTGAAGTCCTTACCAGAAGTTTTTGTCTTTCCATCATCAACGCCGAGCGCTAGCGATTCCATCATATCAGCTTTTCTTTTATGAAACTCACATGGATGCATTCTTCCCCTACTCACTTCAATCTCCATATTTCGTAGTTGCTGCTGTTTATATCCTCCAGAATTATCTAAACCATATTGTCGCTATTGAAGATAAAAACCAAAACGACTTCATTCACAATTTCACAGATCCTGGGCTGACTTTTTCACTCTTTTTACTTAAGATAGAAAGAGATAGAGCAGGGGGCCGGGCGGTGGCGAACCAGGTTAAGCTCGGATGGTAAGAAGCGCTAAGAACCCCTGCAAGGATCCTGGTTCCAGCCCCCGCTCCCCACCTGCAGGGGTTCGCTTCACAAGAGGTGAAGCAGGCCTGAAGGTGTCGCTGTCTCTCTCTCCCTCTCTAGCTCCCCCATCTCTCTCAAAGTCTCTCTGTCCTATCAAAAAAAAAAAAAAAAAAAAAAAAGTCAAAGAAGCAGTGGATTTGTAGTGGCAGGCACAGAGCTTAGTGACCGAAAAAAAAAAAAGTGCCTCAGGAGGTGGTGCAGTGGAGTAAGCACCAAAGTATAAAGTAAGCACCAATTGCTCAAAGTATAAAGACCCAAATCTGATCTCTGGCACCACACAGGCCAGAGTGATGCATGAGTGTGCATTCTCTCTCTCCTCCTCTCATAAATATGTATCAGAAAAAATGAAAGGTCCCTCTTTCTCTCGTACTATCTCTCCCTTCTTTCTCAATTTCTCAGTCTCTATGAAAAAAAAAAAAACAACTAAAATATTTAAAGAAAGAAAGAAGCAAAGTAGGTAGGTAAAACAACAAGAGTAAGAGAGACCAAAGAGGGCTGGAGAGATAGCATAATGGTTATGCAAAGACTTTCATGCCTAAGGCACTAAAGGTCTCAAGTTCAATCCCAACCTGGGGAGTACTCTGGTAAAAAACAAACAAAAAAACACAAACAAACAACAACAACAAAACCCACTTAATTTAGAGACATCAAAGAACTTGAGTTGACCCAACAAGATCCTGCAGGGTAAAGCACAAGTACTACTCAATAAGCTTTCTTCTGGCTCTACAAAGATTTTACCAGGTGAGAGTGTACCCAATAAAGGACATGTGCCAATGGTCAAGGACCTGGGTTCAAGCCCCTGGTCCCTACCTGCAAAGGGAAAGCTTCATAAGCGGTGGCCCGAGTAGTGAAGCAGTGCTGTACTCTCCCTCTCTTCTCCCCCTTCTCTCTTGATTTCTGTCTCTATGCAATAAATAAGTAAAAGAATAATACAAAAAGTATAAGCAACCCTGTAGCAAGAGATAAAAGATGTTGGCACAAAGAATAATTAACAGATCCATAATCTACATAAATAAAGTTGAACTATTATTACTTTTTTCTATAAAATATAGTTCATCCTAAATGTTTAAATTACAACCACTAAGATAAAGATCTAACACAGGAGATATTAATTCCAACTTTCTTTTTTTTTAATTTAAAAAATATTCTGTATTTATTTGTTCATTTGTTGGATAGAGACAGAGAGAAATGGATATAGGTGAGGGAGGTAGGGAAAGATACACCTGCAGCCCCACTTCACCTCTTGTGAAGCTTCTTCCCTGCAAGGGGGACCAGGAGCTTGATGCCAGGTCTAATTCTAGGTTTCTAAGTATTCATGCAAATTTAAATTCTGGGCATTGGTTTCCTAATTTTCTTTATAAACTTAACACAGATTTGAATCCAGGCTTTGTCATTAAGTATTACCTGGGCCTCAGGAAGTTAAGTTATGTAAATACTTTTGCCTCTGTTTCCTAAAAAAAAAAATCGTGTTAAGAAGAAAATTATAATAAGACTAAAGCAGGTTTAAAAATAATTCTACCAAACCAAAATATCCTAATTGCCTTTAATCTTTGTACCTGCAATCTCTGAAATTCTTCTATTTCTTGTCTCGACTCTTTGGATCTCCTATTTCTGTCTTCTTCTTGTTGAAGTTGGTGCGCCAGCTCTAAGTCACGAGAACACTGTACACTATTCGTGCCTATTTGATATTTTAAATGATTAGAATAAAGTAATGCAATCAAGGCTGACTCATATATTAACATGCCAATATTTAAGCAGAGTTAAGTGTAATTATTTTTTCAGTCATTCATAAATGGGCTATCAAAGAAACACTGGGGGCAAATTCAGCAGAACATTAGAACTGATACTGTAAAAGTAATAATCACTTGAATCACCAACTCTCACTGAGTGTTTAAGCTGAGACAAGCATTTTTCATGGATTACTTCATTTGATTCTCTTAACAATCATATAAAGTAGGTGTTATTAACTACCAAGAACACCAGAATTTAGGGAAATTAACACTTTTCATTTCATTCCATATTAATAAAGTTAAAATAAATAAAAAAATACTAAACGAGAAAAAATAAGAGACTCAAAGGATGGAAAACTATCATACAAGCCAATGGCCCACAAAAAAGGGGCAGGAACAGCTATTCTCATATCTGACATGACAGACTTTAAAATAAATAAAATAAATAAAATTTAAATAGATAGGGATGGACACTACTTAATGCTCAAATGGTCAGTCAATCAAGAGGACTTAACAATTATTAACATCTATGCACCCAATGGGAAGCCATCTAAATACATCAAACATCTACTGAAAGAGCTACAGCAATATACTAACAGCAACACCCCACTCTCTCAACTTGACAGATAATCCAGGCAGAAAATCAATAAAGACATGAGGGAGCCAAATGAGGAAATATACAAAGAGCTCAGCAAACTTAGCACCAAAAAAGCAAATGACCCCATCCATAAATGGGCAGAGGATATGAACAAAACATTCACTTTAGAGGAGATCCAAAAGGTTAACAAACATATGAAAAATTGCTCCAGGTCACTGATTGTCAGAGAAATGCAAATAAAGACAACACTGAGATACTAACTCCTGTGAGAATGGCGTACATCAAAAGGGACAGCAGCAAAAAATGCTGGAGAGGCTGTGGGGACAGAGGAACCCCTCTCTGCACTGCTGGTGGGAATATAAATTGGTCCAGCCTCTCTGGAGAGCAGTCTGGAGAACTCTCACAAGGCTAGACATGGACCTTCCATATGAACTAGTAATTCCTTTCCTGGGAATATACCCCAAGGATTCCATAATGCCCAACCAAAAAGATATGTATACACCTATGTGCATAGAAGCACAATTCATAATAGCTAAAACCTGGAAGCAACCCAGGTGCCCAACAACAGATGAGTGGCTGAGAAAGCTGTGGTATATATACACAATGGAATACTATGCAGCTATTAAGAACAATGAACCCACCTTCTCTGACCCATCTTGCACAGAGCTAGAAGGAATTATGTTAAGTGAGCTAAGTCAGAAAGATAAAGATGAGTATGGGATGATCCCACTCATCAACAGAAGTTGAGAAAGAAGAACAGAAAGGGGAAACTAAAAGCAGGATTTGACTAAATCTAGAGTAGGGCACCAAAGTAAAAAACCCTGTGGTGAGGGGGAGGGTGGACATTCGGCTTCCTGGGGAGGCGGGGGGGGGGAGGGTAGGAGAGGTGGGTGGGATGGGACAGTCTTTTGGTGGTGGGAATGGTGTTTATGTACACTCCTATTAAATTGTAGTTCTATAAATCACTATTTAATTAATATGAGAGGGGAAAAATTGTAAGTCTCAAACTTTTTAAAGCACAGACTGAGTCTTTTTAATACATAGGCTGAGTCTTTGATATGTTTACTCTCTCAAAAGCCTAGATCAGGGAGAACAGAAGCAACCGGTGGCACAGCTATATACAAGATGTTGGGTATTATACAGCAAATCCTAACAAAGGGACTTTTCAAAGTTAACCCAATTACCAAATAATGTGATGATAACAATAACTATCCATTGTCTTCTTGAACCCTAAGACATCAGGAACCTCACATTTCCACTATAGAGCCTATATTTCCCCCAGTCCTGGAACCATAGGGTGGGGCGCACTTTCCTGCATGCTTCTCTCAATTCATACCAAATAATATTGCATCCGCTTCTTCTTCTAGCATTTGCCATTGCATCCGCTGATCGCAACCTAATCAACGCAGTGAGTGCCACCTCAGCATGCTTCTCTTCAGACTGTGTCCAGAGACTTCAGGTGTGGAATGACAACCCTTCAGTGTCATTACTCTGGTGAGACCTTTCCTTTCATAGTATTCTCTAATTCCATTCCAGGTGGTTCACTTCCTAACAAAGTCCCAAAACCTAGATATAGACCAGGTCCCCTGAGATATGTTCACACGTATCCATAAACTAGGGCAAAATATATACCTGAAGGCAAAAGTACACAATAGTCTGCAGTGAGTACCCCCCAACTCTTCATCTGCACTATTTCAGTCTTTAGGTCCATGATTGCTCAACAATTTGTTTGGCTTTGTATGTTAACTCTCTTTTCAGCCACCAGGTTCCAGATGCCAGCATGAGGCTGACCAGACTTCTTTGGACAGACGACCCCACCAATGTGTCCTGGAGCTCCGCTTCCCCAGAGACCCACCCTACTAGGAAAAGAGAGAGGCAGACTGGGAGTATGGATCGACCAGTCAATGCCCATGTTCAGCGGGGAAGCAATTACAGAAGCCAGACTGTCGTATGCTTTACATTGGTTTGTTCTAGCCCTCCCCCCGCCAAGAGAATTGGATCAGTCCTATTAATTTCGCGGGCCTGCTTGGCCCCGCCCAAAGGAACCCCGGGAGAGGGTTCCTGAGTTCGAGAGTGCCAGAGTTGGAGAGTTCCTGAGTTCGAGAGTTTCAGAGTTCCAGAGTAAGAGAGAGAGTGCTTGCGCCGCCGCAAAGAGACAGCAGAGTTCTGTTTGGTGATTAGTTTGTCTTAGTTTATGAATCGTTGTTCCTGAATAAAGAAATACAGCTTCCCTGCCCAGCCGTGTGTCCGCGAGTCTCTGTTCACCACTGCAAAGCTACCCGCCCGGCAAGAGCCTACAAATTTTAACAACAAATGGTGCCCACGTGGACCTGACCTGCGCATCTCTCAGATAAGTAAAGACAATTTGGCTACCTATGCACTATGGCCTTCTCTTCTGCTTGTAAAGAGATCTCCAAAGGCCTCTGCTCTTTCTTCACGAGACTGTTTTGCTGTTTCTGGAACGTTTATCTCTGGACCACTCTGTGGTTTCCACTCGCTCTGGCGAACTCAGAACAGCCAGCGGGAAGAGCCAGCGGGCGGGAGGAGAGGCGCGGAGCTGCTGTTTCCACCTGGTTAAACAGCCAGCCAGCTGGCTGCGCCCAGACAACCCCGCGCACCGCGCCCGCAGCCCCGCAGCCCCGCAGCCCACAGGAGGCCTACGCCAGCACACAAGAGCCCCTGGAGCCCAAAGCCAACACGCAAGAGCCCGAGGACAGCCCACAGGAGCCGGCTCTCCACCGCATGGCGCAGGGCACTGGACGCGTGATCCCTCCATGCTGCTCGGCCACTGCGAACAGAGCAGTAGACATGGCAGGGCCATGGGGCAGGGCCATGGCGGCCTATCATGGCCGCCACCCCTGGGAACCTAGGCCCACGCCTTCTGCAAAGCTGGCCTGCCTGCCCTCTTTCTATGAATTCTGGAACCATCCCGGGCCTCCCGGACCCCCGGGCTCCCTGCCGAAACTGGACACACGAGATCTCCAGCCGCCGGTCCGGTCTGAAGACAGACAAGCTGGAGTACGCAGAGATTTGTGCAGAGATTGCAACCTGCAATTCCTAGAAGTGGAGCTGCTTGAGAATGGAGCTGCGCGGGAAGCCACCTCCGAATGGTGACCCCCCCCCCCAACCACTAAGACAGTACAGATTTAAATTCGTGTTTAAAATGACATGTCTTCGTAACAAAGGTTTCTCTCCTTGTGTATTAATGACCATGTTTATGTGTATGTTTAAAGTTTGGTAAACAGTAGCTTTAAGGCTAAATTCTTACTAGTCAAAGTTAAATGAAAAAGGTTTTCAATGTAATTCTCATAAAGATAAAATTAACTTACATTTAAAGTCTAAGGTAAAAATTAGTTAACAATCAATATATTTTAACTAAGTTAGTCTAAACAAAAGGTTAAATAGACTTGTTGATATGTAAAACACTACCTTCTCTATTAGAAATGGTAGATCACACAATGGCTATGCTAATTATTCTCATGCCTGAGGTTTCCTCTCCGGCCCACACCTAGGGTGTGTCTCCATCTTGAATGGGTGTAACAAAAGGTTAAAAGACGTTGTTGATATGTAAAAGTCTCAAATTCCTTCTCTATTAGAAATGTTAGATCGTGCAGTAGATATGCTAATAACAAGTTTTGTTTCATAGTAAGTAAGTTGCAGCCAGCTGCCTTTGGGACCCTAGGCCGTTCCCCGCCCCCATGCTAATGCCCGTTGAGGCAAGTAGCCCCCCAGAGGCAAGAAATGTTTTTTTTTCAGATATGGCCCCCTCAGGCCTTCCCTTGGCAACATGCTGGTTTTTGTTATATATGTTTCTGTTCACCCCACACCCTTGATACTATAGTCATTTAGTTAAAAAGAAAAGGGGGAATTGTCGTATGCTTTACATTGGTTTGTTCTAGCCCTCCCCCCGCCAAGAGAATTGGATCAGTCCTATTAATTTTGCGGGCCTGCTTGGCCCCGCCCAAAGGAACCCCGGGAGAGGGTTCCTGAGTTCGAGAGTGCCAGAGTTGGAGAGTTCTGGAGTTCCTGAGTTCGAGAGTTTCAGAGTTACAGAGTAAGAGAGAGTTCCACAGTGGAAGAGTTTCAGGGGGTTCCCCAGTACGAGAGTTCCAGAGTTCCAGAGTTGGAAAGTTCCTGAGTTCCAGAGTAAGAGAGAGTGCTTGCGCCGCCGCAAAGAGACAGCAGAGTTCTGTTTGGTGATTAGTTTGTCTTAGTTTATGAATCGTTGTTCCTGAATAAAGAAATACAGCTTCCCTGCCCAGCCGTTGTCTCTGTGTCTCTGTTACCCGCCGTGAAGCAAGCCAGCCCGGCAAGAGCCTACAAATTTTAACAACACCAGACCTTCCACCTTCTGCAACCCACAATGACCTTGGGTCCATACTCCCAGAGGGATAAAGAATGGGAAAGCTATCAGGGGAGGGGATGGGATATAGAGATCTGGTGGTGGGAATTGTAGAGTTGTACCCCTCCTATCCTACGGTTTTGTTAATGTCTTCTTTTTTAAATAAATTAATTAATTAAAAAAAAGAAATGAAAAAAAACTACAGACCAATATCTCTGATGAACATAGATGCTAAAATATTGAAAAAATTCTAGCCAACCGGATTCAGCAGTATATTAAAAAGATTGTTCATCATGACCAAGTGGGGTTTATCCCAGGGATACAAGTTTGGTTTAATATACATAAATCAATCAACATGATCCACCACATCAACAAAAGCTAGACCAAAAACCACATGGTCATACCAATAGATGCAGAGAAAGCTTTTGACAAAATACAACATCCTTTATGATCAAAACACTACAAAAAATGGGAATAGATGGAAAATTCCTGAAGGGGAGTCGGGCGGTAGCACATCAGGTTAATCGCATGTGGCACAAAGTGCAAGGTCCAGTGTAAGGATCCTGGTTCAAGGCCCTGGCTCTGCACCTGCAGAGGAGTCGCTTCACAAGCAGTGAAGCAGGTCTGTAGGTGTCTTTCTCTCCCCCTTTATGTCATCCTCTCCTTTCTCCATTTCTCTCTGTCCTATCTAACAACGATGACATCAACAACAAAAACTACAACAGTAATTAAAAAAAAAGGGCAACAAAAGGGAAAATATAAATAAATAAATAAGAAAATTCCTGAAGATAGAGGAGTCTATATATAGCAAACCTACAGCCAACATCATACTCAATGGTGAAAACTGGAAGCATTTCCACTCAGATCAGGTACTAGACAGGGCTGCCCACTATCACCATTACTATTCAACACAGTGTTGGAAGTTCTTGCCATAGCAGTCAGGCAGGAGCAAGGAATTAAAGGCATACAGATTAGAAGAGAAGAAGTCAAACTCTCACTTTTTGCAGATCACATGATAGTATACATAGAAAAACCTAAGGAATCCAGCAAGAAGCTTTTGGAAATCATCAGGAAATACAGTAAGGTGTCAGGCTACAAAATTAACATTCAAAAGGCAGTGGCCTTCCTCTATGCAAACACTAAGTTAGAAGAAGATGAAATCCAGAAATCAATTCCTTTTACTATAGCAACAAAAACAATAAAATATCTAGGAATAAACATAACCAAAGAAGTGAAATACTTGTATACTGAAAATTATGAGTCACTACTCAAGGAAATTGAAAAAGACACAAAGAAGTGGAAAGATATTCCATGTTCATGGGTTGGAAGAATTAACATCATCAAAATGAATATACTACCCAGAGCCATTTACAAATGTAATGCTATCCCCATCAAGATCCCAGACACATTTTTTAGGAGAATAGAACAAATGACAAATGTTTATCTGGAACCAGAAAAGACCTAAACTTGCCAAAACAATCTTGAGAAGAAAGAACAGAACTGGAAGCATCACACTCCCAGATGTCAAATTGTATTATAGGGCCATTGTCATCAAAACTGCTTGGTATTGGAACATGAATAGACACACTGGCCAGTGGAATAGAATTGAGAGCCCAGAATTAAGCCCCCACACCTATGGACATCTAATCTTTGACAAAGGTGCCCAGACTATTAAATGGGGGAAGAGGAGTCTCTTCAACAAGTGGTGTTGGAAAAAATGGGTTGAAACATGCAGAAGAATGAAACTCAACCACTGTCTTTCCCCAAATTCAAAAGTAAATTTCAAGTGGATCATGGATTTGGATGTTAGTCCTGAAACTATCAGATACTTAGAGGAAAATATTGGCAGAACTCTTTTCCACATAAATTTTAAAGGCATCTTCAATGAAACGAATCCAATTACAAAGAAGACTAAGGCAAGCATAAACCTATGTGACAACATCAAACTAAAAAGCTTCTGCACAGCTAAAGAAACCACTACACAAACCAAGAGACCCCTCACAGAATGGGAGAAGATCTTTACATGCTATACATCAGACAAGAGGCTAATAACCAGAATATATAAAGAGTTTGCCAAACTCAACAAGAAGAAAACAAATAACCCCATCCAAAAATGGGGAGAGGACATGGACAGAATACGTACCACAGAAAAGATCCAAAAGGCCGAGAAACACATGAAAAAAGGCTCCAAGTCTTTGATTGCCAGAGAAATGCAAATCAAGAAAACCATGAGATACCACTTCACTCCTGTGAGAATGTCATACATCAGAAAAGGTAATAGCAGCAAATGCTGGAGAGGTTGTGGGGTCAAAGGAACCCTCCTGCTCTGCTGGTGGGAATGTCAATTGGTCCACCCTCTGTGGAGAGCAGTCTGGAGAACTCTCAGAAGGCTAAAATGGACCTACCCTATGATCCTGCAATTCCTCTCCTGGGGATATATCCTAAGGAACCCAACACACCCATGCAAAAAGATCTGTGTACACATATGTTCTTAGCAGCACAATTTGTAATAGCCTAAACCTGGAAGCAACCCAGGTGTCCAACAACAGATGAGTGACTGAGCAAGTTGTGGTATATATACACAATGGAATACTACTCAGCTATTAAAAATGGTGACTTCACTGTTTTCAGCCGATCTTGGATGGACCTTGAAAAAATCATGTTGAGTGAAATAAATCAGAAACAGAAGGATGAAATATGGGATGATCTCACTCTCAGGCAGAAGTTGAAAAACAAGATGAGAAGAGAAAACACAAGTAGAACTAGAATTGGCCTATCACACCAAAGTAAAAGACTGGGGTGGGGGGTAGGGGAATACAGGTCCAAAAAGGATGACAGAGGACCTAGTGGGGATTGTACTGTTATATGGAAAACTGGGAAACGTTATGCATGTACAAACTGAATTTACTGTTGAATGTAAAACATTAATTCCCCAATAAAGAAATTTTAAAAAACAGTATTAAACACATCCATCTGTAGCAAAAAGTTGGACAAAAGTCAGAACATAACTTCACTAGGTCTGGCCCAAACAAATGGTCCAACTTTGCGAAATCTTGCCCTGTTTCATCACTGCTCAGTGTCCTATATCGGCATTAAATAAATGTATGCAGTCAGCATCTCTTCTCCTTTTACCTGCCAATCTGATTGCTTGATTAAATATCTTCTTCCTTTCAAATCTCAGTCTCTTCTACATCTTCCTATTTAGTCTCTATTTCTGTTGCTGGAGAGATGCAACCTAAACTGATTTTTAGCATACTTCTGAGACTATCTACAGTGATTTACTCAGATTCTATTTTCCCTCCTATTACCCACTCTACATTTACAGACGAATTTCTGTACAATGCAAAGCCTGTCTCAATCAGAGGTTACGAGACTTAAGCTTGAAAGCATTTTTCTTCCACAGTATTTCTTAGAAGAAAACCACTTAGAGCAAAGGACCCTTCCACTTACGCTGCAGTCATTCTCATCTTGAGATTAAGTTAAGCAGGGAATGTTATTCATGGAGATCACTGTCTGGAGGGGGCCGGGCGGTGGTGCACCAGGTTAAACACACATAGTAGAAGGTAAAAGGATCCTGGTTTGAGTCCCTGGCTCCCCACCTGCAGGGGAGTTGCCTCACAAGCAGTGAAGCAGGACCGCAGGTGTCTATCTTTCTTTCTCCCCCTCCTCTCTTAATTTCTCTGTCCTATTCAATAAAATGGGAAAAAAAATGGCTGCCAGGATCAGTAGATTCTGGCATTGAGCCCCAATGATGAACCCTGGAGGCAAAAAAAAAAAAATCACTGTCTGGTACTAGAATCATGGAATCATGGGTATTAGACACCAAAACCTGCTGCATTAACAAGAGATAGCTATGTACCATAAGAATATGAAAAAAAAATTTTTTTTCCACAAGCCTCAAGCTACCTGCATCTCAGAAGACTGGGGAAGTAGGTTATCTCTGTATCCATGTTAGAAACTGAACCAATATTTTCCAAACTAGTCAACTCTGGGGGAAACCCAAGAGAAATAAAATTCTTCAGACACCAGAGAAGAAAAGTCCATATAACTACGACCAACCAGACACAGCAAAAAAGTCATCACTTCTTGTAAAACTCACCAGTGGCATTTTCCAGAGACCAGTCAGTCACAAGACAAACTTCCCATCTTGACAGTGAGGTTAGATACCAAAGAAGGGAGAAGGCTGGTGACAGCCCAGCAAGCCTCTGCATATGGGAGACTTCAGAGACTCCAGGTATACAGTATTGACAGAGAACTCCTATGCGCTCTACTTCTGACAAGCATCTTTCAAACAACTGCACCAGGTGGTCCAAGTGAATCCTGGGTCATGCTGGTGCTGGGACTCTCGACACCAATCCTGAGCCCAGCAGGACAAGTTATATTGGTGGTCACCATATCTTCATGCTGGGAAGAGATGCTGTAAGGGTCCCATGGGCCCTCTGCAGACAGACTCTGAAATGAACTCATTCCCTTTCCTTTGGGGTTGAGTCCTCCCTCCTCTCTGGGAGTACTTTTGCTTACTAACACAGTCATAAAACTCTTTGTGTCAAATTTGTGTGCGTCAATCTTTAATTCTTTGCTGACTGTCAGTCTACCCAAAGAGACGATGGCTCTCCACACATATTTACCTGGGAACGCACTAGTGCCATGGATCAAACCCAGGGCCTAATACAAAGCACCAGTTTTGGATGCTAAGCCACAAAATAGGTCTCTATATTTTTAAAAAAAGATTTTAGTTATTTATGAGAAAGATAGGAGGAGAGAGAAAGAACCAGACATCACTCTGGCACATGTGCTGCCGGGGATCGAACTCGGGACCTCATACTTGAGAGTCCAAAGCTTTACCTCCCAGACCATTAGATCTCTATTTTTTTAAAGTCACATTTTTTATTATTTTCAAAATATGGGTGTCCTGGGGGAGAGGAAACCCATGTACCACCTCCAGTTCAGTTGTTGACTATAGTCCATCTCTTAAAACTTTTCTGTGAATCCACTCTTAAAAAGAGGTGAAGTTAGATTGTATTCTTTAAAGGGACAGATTATTTTTAATCAGAATGGGTTTTTTTTTTTCTCTTTATCTCTAATTTAAAATTTTGATGTTTCCTATGAAGGAGAAATTTAACTTTTTTCACTTTTTAATTATAAATATACCTTGTCCAAAGCTGCTTTCTTCCAAATGTAAGTCAACATGCTCCTGGAGGATATTGTAATTTGTACAGGTAAGTCCACACATAGGGCAGTCATATACTGGTTGACCACAGTCTGTTTTGGAGACAAAGTCAGTTGATTTTATTTCTAATATTTTGAGATCTTTTATCCCATGCCAAAGTTTGTCTACTATCTACTATATTTACTAACATAAATATGAGGTCTTTGTAGTTACATCTACAAGCTATCTTTTTTGGACTGGACTTTGTAGTAATTAAATTCTTAGCAAAGCCCAAAACAAATGATAAGGTACAGAATTCAAGGACTGTGTTGGAAGCTGCGAAGTGGGGCCATAGCTGTCTGTGAAGGAGGAATCGATCAAAAGACTGTATCCATCAGCCAGCACTACAGACAGATAAGCACATCTTGTATAGGGTACAAGCAGCAGCACCTCTGTCACACCAGGACCAAGACCTGGTCACTACTTGGCACAGAAACAAGACCTAGCTATGTTAGGGGCAGAGTGAATGCACAGAGTAGTCCACACACTTCAGGACTTAGATTTAGAGACAGGAACTGAATAGGCACAGAGAAAGAGTCATAAAACTGGTTCACTTCTGAGAAGGGATTAAGAGAAAAAATTTCCAAAGAATGTCATCTGACATATATACATGATCAGATATACCAAATGGCAGAATACCCTTTTATTGCACAAGGGCCCATGGCAAAGCTATTACAAGAAAACAACATACCATACCTTGGTCCGTCAAGAGCTGAAGTCATACAGAGTGTGTTCTACAATCATAATATTAAACTAGAACTCATTTAAAAAAAAAAAAATCAGAATGGGGCCAGGTGGTGGCGCAGCTGGTTAAGTGCACACACTGCAGTATGCAAGCCCCTGGTTCAAGCCCCTGGTCCCCACCTGCAGAGGGAAAGTTTCACGAGTGGTGATGCAGGGCTGCAGGTGTCTGTCTGTCTCCTTTCTTCTCCATCTCCCCCTTCTTCTCAATTTCTTCCTGTCTCTATCCAATAATAAATAAAAAACATTTTTTTAAAAATCAGAATCCAGGGTTCTGCAGATGTCCCTGTGTTGGAGGTCAATAAAGAACGCTCTCTGGAAAATGAACTCTGAATGTACTTCTCCTTAAAAATGGCTCAAAGGGGCCAGAAGCTGGCATACCCAGTTGAGAGCACACATACCAGGTACAAAGACCCAGGTTCAAACCCCTACTCTGCCTTCAGGGGGAAGTTTCATGAGTGATGAAGCAGCACTGCAGATGTCTCTCTCCCCAACCCCTCTCAACTTCTCTCTCCTATCAAATAAAAGGGGGAAGTAACTGGAGGTGGGAAAAAAAATGGCTGCCAGGATTAGCAGTAGTAGTAGATTCATGGGACATGAACTGAGCCCTAGCAATAACCCTAGAGGGTAAAAAAGACGGAGAAGGAGTCGGAGAAGGGGAAGAAGCAGACACGGAAGAAGAAAGGTTCTAAAACTATTTTTAAGGTAGCTAAAAACTTACGATATGCAACAAAATTCTTGCTCACTATCGTGACTTCATTTTTTCAACAATGCCAAATTAACAGCGCTACACATGTAAACTGAGTATGAAAACACACCTGAAGTCATCTGAGTCACAACAACTTTTAGGACACCACATATCGAACTGAGATGGTTTTTACTTAGAGCAAACAAATGAACACTGTACCTTTTAAGGGGGTGTCTAGTAGATTGCCATGCTTTGATCTCACGTGCATTTCCATATCTCTGCTACAACCTTCTATTTTTCCACAGAATGGACACTCAGGAGGACTATATGTTGTTCCATAAATTGATCCTTTTGCTTCAGATGGGTCAGACTGGTTTCCCTTGTTTTTCAGGAGTTGTCTAGATTCTGCTAAGTTCTCTGAAAGAATAGCTTTATGTTTTAAAGTACTATTCTTAGGCAGATTTTGGACCAGTATTTTTGGATGATCAGATGCACAAGCTGAAAAAATACTTGAGTTAACTTCCACCCTACATTGTAGGCTACTGCCCTTGTTATCTGAAGTTCCATACTGTATTGCTTTGATCCTCTCAAAGCTTTGTTCTATTTCATTTTGCTCCAAATGTGCAGTTTCAATATGAAAACACATTTCTTCATAATTCACACCTGACAACTTACAAAACGGACATATAACTTCATTTTCCATATGAACAACTAGGAGATGAGCCTTCATATCTGGTTCTGAGGTTACTGTTGCACCACAAATATCACAAGAAAGCATGGCACATCTGGTAGCTACAAAGGAACACAGTACTATTTTAAGTTGGAAAGAGTTCAAGAAAAAAAAAGTGTTTTATAAAATAAGCTGGTACAATTATGTTATCACTGGGATAGCTACGTAAACTTTTTTTAAATAAACAATTATTTATTTATTTATTTACCAGAGCACTGCTCAGCTTTGGCAGTGCAGGGGATTGAACCTGGGACTTTGGAGTCTCAGGCATGAGAGTCTTTGCATGACCATTATGCTATCTATCCATCCCCCCGGACCCCCTGTAAATTTTTGATTTACTGTTTCTCAAATCTTTAAACTTACTTATAAACCTCAAGTAAAATTTCACTAAGTCAGTAATAAAGAAAATTGAAATAATTTCATAAGCATTTCAAAGTGTGTTTGATCTGAAGGGGAGAAAAATTGTTTATAAAACTGCCCAGGTAAAATCAGGAAAGAGAAATTATCAACCAATATGTTTGAATAAGAAACTTTAAAGTTAAGACTTTTTTTTCCCTTTTCTTTACCAGACACTGATGAGTTCTGGTTTATGGTGGTGGTGGTGGTGGGGAGATAGAAACTGGGAATTCAGAGCCTCAGCCATGAGAATTTCTTTGCATAGCCATTCTGCTATCTACCCCCACCCCATTTTAAAATTAGGTGGTAATGGGGAGGGTAACAGAAACAAGTTCTAATTAAGTAATTAACATATAAAGAACTTCACAAAGGTCAAACTAAATAACATTATAATCATTCTTCATGACGGAAACTCTAATTTACATTTGCAGTCATAGTTGAGAAATGGTGGAAGTCAAAATGATAAGCAATCAAGTTCCAGAATTCATACTCTCAATTTAAAAAGCAGAGAGGGGTGGGGTCAGGCAGTGGCTCACCGGGCTGAATGTTAAAAGCGCAAGCACCCAAGTTCAAGCCCCCAATCCCCACCTGTAGAGGGGAAAGCTTTACAATCAGTGAAGCAGGGCTGCAGGTGTCTCTCATTCTCTCTCCCTTCTCTTTCCATTTCTGTCTTTATTCAAATAAGTAAAAAAAAAAATGTTATTTTAAAAAAGAATAAAGGCAATGCAGTAGAAATCTTGACTGACTTCTGGATCAGTATGAATCAAAAATCTTTACTGATTCCAGTTAAGACAACTGAATAATAAGCTCAGGTTGTATAATTGCATTTGACATCTCATGTTTGCGGCACTGTCGCGAGCAAGGAATTAGCGCATGGACTCTCTCCGAGAGCGTGTCGGGGTTAAGCAATAATTTTTTAAAATTTTATTTTAGATGCTAGAGAAAGGTCACACAATTCACACAACACAGTCAACCTGATACTTTCTCCTCACTTAATAGCGGTTCACAGGTAAGGCTCGTGTAGTCACCACCTGCTGTGTTGCCGGGGAGGAGGTCCTCTGTCTGCTGGTGCAACCAGGTGAGTGAGGGTCCCTGGAGGCTGGGGAGGCGGTTACTTAGCCTAGCCGCGTGTGCTTTAAGTTTTTAGCAGCACTGGCAGCATCCTGGTCAGTAACAGTGGCAGTGCTTCATTCAACCAGCTGGTTTCTGAGCCTTTACTTATACTTAACTTGCCTCTGGTTTTAAGGTTACATTTCCATTGGCCAATCAGGTTCCGGTTGACGTCTTATCCTATGCATACAATGTGTCTGTCTTTATCACACTATGCAGGCGCACTATGGTTACTATAGTTACTAGAGTTAAATGTTCACTATAGGCATCCCACAAAATTAGCTGTACTGAATCTGCAGTCACGTTTGGATTTTATGTACTAACAAACTACTGGTAACTTATAAAACAGAAAGCTGATTTTGACAAACTTTTTTTTCTTTCCAAAGCAATTACACCCATACTCTTCCTATTAGAAACAGCAGTCAGTGTAGGTCAATTTCAATGCAAAACGAAAAAGTCAGACCTCCCACCTTCTGCAGCCCATCAAGAATTCTGGTTCACACTCCCAGAGGGGTAAATAATAAGGAAATTTCCCACGAAGGGGGATAGGATATGGAACTCTGGTGGCAGGAACTGTTACCTTACAATCTTGCTAATCACTATTGTAGTGCTCCCCGAGGTCGTACGTAGCCTTACCCTTACTGCCACCCGGTGGCTGGCTACTCGACATAGGAAGCTAGATAAGCATATGCAACCTTTTGCCTGACTCATACCCCTCAAACGACCTCGTGACTTTACAGGGAGTAGCTGGTAAAGCCACAGAACCTTTAGTCACTATGACTTCGCTGGTATATCAAAATAAATTTGATATTACCTTTGCATGCTGTAATTCCCCAGAAAATTTGCTAGGAATCAAGGACATCATTACTATATTCCCTGACTTTCTAAATTAAAAAAAAAAAATCACCTCGAACAATTCCATGCAATTTAGCACCAGTAAAGATACCAGACATGGGGAGTCGGGCGGTATCGCAGCAGGTTAAGCGCACGTGGCGCAAAGCGTAAGGACTGGCATAAGGATCCTGGTTTGAGCCCCTGGCTCCCCACCTGCAGGGGAGTCGCTTCATAGGCGGTGAAGCAGGTCTGCAGGTGTCTATCTTTCTCTCCCCCTCTCTGTCTTCCCCTCCTTTCTCTATTTCTCTCTGTCCTATCCAACAATGACGCCATCAGTAACAACAACAATAATATCTACAACAATAAAACAAGGGCAACGAAAAGGAATATATAAGTAAATAAATATTTGAAAAAAAAAAGATACCAGACATAAAACTCCCACCCACCAAACCCAGTTTTACCAACCAATATCCAATTAAGGGAGGTTCAACTGAAATTACAGAAACCATGGGAAACTTACTGAAAGAAAATATAATAGAACCTACCCAGAGCTCTAATTATAACAGCCCCATTTGGCCAGTGCAGAAACCTAATGGCAAATGGAGAAGGACAGTTGACTATAGAAGAGTTAATGAGCTTACTGAAAAAAAAATGCCAGGTCGACTTCCAGATGTTGAGGATATATTCCACAGAATTAGACAATTTAACCCTAAGTGGCTGGCTACTACTCACCTTAGTGATGTTCTTGGCCATCCCACTTGCACCTGAATCTAGAGAACTCACCACATTTTCATGGCAAGTTCCACAAGTCTACAAAAAATAGCCCTATTATTGCACACAACACCCTTAGATGGAGCCTAGAAACATTCCAGTTACCTAGAGACTGTCAGGTATTTTCTTATGTAGATGATTACTAGTAGGAATAGACAAAAAGCAGTTAGGGACTGCCCGACATAACACTGTAACTCACTTAAGATCTCATGGATGGACCATTAATGAGGATAAAGTACAGGGCCCAGCTGAATCAGAACTATCTGGAACTGGATTTCAAATTTTGGTACACCAGACAATATTCAATCAGATCAGGGAACTCTTATCAGTCTATCTTGGCGTTACTCTCGATTGTACTCTGTCATTTCACAAACATCTCATAAAAACTGCAGCAAAGGTGGGCGCGAGGAATAACATCATTGCAAGACTGGCCAGCTCCTCATGGGGCGAGAGCGCTTCCACACTACGATCATCCTCTCTGGCATTATGCTATTCCACTGCAGAATACTGTGCCCCAGTATGGTTCCGTAGCCCCCATGTCCACTTGGTCGATTCCAAATTATATTCCTCCATGAGGATAATTTCTGGAACCATCCGTTCCACCCCGGTTCCATGGCTGCCAGTTCTTAGCAACATCGCCCCACCAGATATTCGTCGGGATGCGGCATCATCCAAGTTCATTTCCCACGTCTACGCTCGACCGGACCTGCCAATATACGCGGATATCTTCACCCACCCTGTCCAACGCTTGACGTCTCGTCACCCAATCTGGTCCCCTACGCCTACACTGAACTTCTCTGTTCCAGTCTCTTGGAAACAGAGTTGGCAGTCAGCTGAGGTAAAGAACAAACACCTCATCACAGACCCCTGTAAGCGTCAACCCGGCTTTGACCTAGCACGTTATGATTGGGCCCTCCTCAATCGCTATCAAACAGGCCATGGCCGGTGCGCCGCTATGTTCCATCGCTGGGGAGCCAGAGATGACCCGAACTGCCCCTGCGGCTCCAGACAGACTATGACCCACATAGTCAATGACTGCCACCTCTCCAGATTCAAAGGAGGTCTCGAAACTTTACATCAGGCTCAACCTGACGCTGTTGACTGGCTACGGAAGAAGGGCAAACGCTAGAAGAAGAAGAAGGGAACTCACTTTACAGGCAAACACATTTTGGACTTTAGCAAATGCATACAAATACAATGGGATTTTCATACAGCCTATAACCCTACAAGCAGGCTCCGCTATATGATGGAATGGTTTGATAAAAGCTAAATTTCATAAATATCCTAACAAAAACTTGAGCGAAGCCTTACTTACTGCCTGCAATGAACTAAGTAACAGACCCAAACTAAATAGGGACAGGCCCATCCAAGAAGCCCTTAGATATGATATAAACATAGATTACCTTACTTTACCAGACAGACAGATACTTAGATCATGTTCCTGTATCCACAGGAGCAAGAAAGATCTGTCCCTATCAAGCGCTGAGATCATCACCTCAGGACAAGGAAACACGGTGACGATTACTCAGGGAAAAAGTGACTTAAAATTATCCATGCTAGAAGATCTTGCATGAACTATGTGCCACTAAGGATGTGTAAGACCATATTCTACACGGCCTTCTTCATTCTTACAGCCATCTACATCATCTCACCACTCATTCACTGGGCAACTAATTTTTGTGACTGTCCATAAGACCAATGCTAGCACAACCCTGAGAGCTGTTGGAGTAACTATTTCAAATTGGACTGTTTGTTGGACTGAACACTTCATCAACATCATATAAGAACGGGGAGCTCTCACCCACATCATTGGTTTTGCTTGTTTATCTTGCTAATAACATGTGCCCTCTCTTCAGTGGATGGTAAAACTCCCCCTCCCTAGCACTCTCGGTACCATTAAGCTGCCTGAGCTTAAATTCCCAACTCTAAAACCACAGGGAAAGTTACCCCTACATTGGGCTGATGAAAATAGGTATACTTCCTACATCAATGAACTAAGATCTTTTTGGCAAAAATATGCCTACCACCTAACTTACCACTGGTTTAAAAGTTGTGAGCAATTTAGACATGCGATAGCCCCCTACCATCCAACATAATATACATGGCTCCTTACAAATGATTCAGTTAACACCAATAGATATGAACAAAATCCATTAAAATGCCACCATTTAGAGGTATGGAGCAATGCGACTGACATCTCTGCTACTTATAACACGCATTGGAGAACACCAACCATAATACAATATAACACCCTCAAAATAGGAGGTAAATACTATACAATCTTGCCCCGTGTAAGATCAGATACTGACTCTACCTTTGACTGTGACATGTCTATAAATACTACCATCTTAAGATCAATGCTTGCAGTACTCACAAAAAATGCATGGGATTTTGAAATGTACTATGCATATAATGAGTCACCGCAAACCATAGAGGAAATAGATATCCCCTTTTTTGATTTTTCTAACTTTTCTGACCACGAGGAGAGCACTTCACCTTCAGCCACCACTGCAGAGGCCACTACTGTGGACCCATGCAGCCCAATGAATTGAACAGCATGTGACTTAAGAGATTTTTATACACACAAGCCCATTTTGAGTGGCAGGCCTAGTTTACCACAACCTTGGGGTGATAAATGGCCTAGTTCACTACGTTAATACTTTGATGAACACCTAAGTAGCACCTAGAGTCCTGCTAACTGGCTCTGCGTGTCAGAATTTCCTAACCTGCCCTGGTTTGGTTATCTAGGATACTATACATCTCCAAATAATTCTAAACCTATAGGCCCATACGTTAAGGTGACAGATAATAACTGGCCATCATCTGAAGAATGGATGAGTATCCTAGCTTTACGAGTACATCATTATCGATCACCGATAGTGGTAATAGATCCCTTACCCCAACCTTGGCAAACTACTTATCAATATCAACAACCTGTCGAATGTACCAAGGATATCAGTACTCACATATGCCACTTGGTGGAAGTATATAACACCTCAGTTAACACCACCAAACCACTCTGGGCCATAAATTGCTGGCCTAAGAGGAAAAAGATAGATCTGAGTCCATCTAGCTCTTCCTTTATTCCTCACACTGGCCCACTGTTACTGAACTTCCAACCGACGACAAGGTTAGCTCACATAATTATGTAATAAATCAGCGTTAACCGCTCCTTGTCTCGTGGATAGAGGCAAAGTACACGTCTCTGAAAACAATAAAACGATATATTTTAAATCTGCTCATTATCCGAGAGGATGGCTTATTCCTCCCATGGGCGGTCCTAAGATCACTGGAGCACCCCTGGCACTGCCAAACATTAACATGCCAGCTACCATAGTTATAACACCCAGGATATGTCCCATCCAGATATCTTTTACACTAACCACGTTCCAACCACCCACAGCATACTGTAAGGACATAATTAATTTAGACAGGCTGCACTATTCATTCCCCACAAAAATGGGGAGGAAGCCTCTTCAACTATTAGCTCTTGGTGCCTTTGCCACAGGAGCTCTGGTTGGCGGACTTGGTGGTGGTGGTGTGTCAGCAGCCATAGTAGCACCCATCAAGGCTGACATTCAGCATTTAGAAATGATGAACAAAGATATGGTACAGGCCCTACATGCCATGTCTCAATCATTAGATACCATGCATGCTATCATTAATATGATGCAAACAGAAATGGAGGTATTTAGAAAAGTATATACAGAAGTATATAACAGAACTCTCCCATTGATTACTGATAATTTAACCTTATCATGTGCCAAATGTACCCATCCAACCTGAATGGCCTAGAAAGGGAACTAGACACACTATTCACCAGAGTATTGGTAGATTGACTAAGGAATTCCATCTTGAACCAGAAAAAGACTCCTATTGTGCAGAAGGCATCTGCACTCTAAATCTATTACAGATATTCCTTGATAATACCTACACAGCATACCATACTCAATCATTGCCACAAAAATTAGAAGACCAATGGGTAGTGCACACCGACCATTTCCTATGGTCTGGCCTGAACACAACAGATACAGCAATGTTCACACCTATAGAAGATTGTACTAGAATTGGACCCACAATGTACATACACACAAATACCCCTGAAACAAAACTGACCACTACATACTTAGCTTCAGCATATATACCAAACATGTTGAAAGATTTAGGCGATTACTCATTCCTGGCCTGCACTAGAGACAAGACCATCTTAACATGCACATTCCTAGATAGACACTCCCTTATAGAAAATATGAACTTGATACTGGTTCTTATGTTGTATCTAACTGCTCCATGATTTCAATGTATAACACCTCAAGGATAACCACCATCAGACCTGAACAAAAACATTACTTTGACTCTACTGGTGTGTTTGACTTTAACCTTGAATGGGATAACTGCCAAAATTATTTAAAGATAGCTCAAGACATAATGAACATTGCTACACACAATGAAAAACAGCTTGACAGTATACATAAAAAGATAGTACAGCATGAATCCATCCTCAGTGCACATCTTGATGTAAACAAATTGGTAGGAATACTGCAGACTAATACATTCATACACAAAGACTGGGCCGAAGGTATCCAGAAATGCTCCCTTTGGGACACCCTTGTGAGAGCTGTACAACTTGATTTTGTTTGCATTCCCATATTGAATTGGTGGCACTGGGTAAAGGAAATATTTTGGTTTGTGTGCTTGACTATTGCACTTGTAATGCTGGCAAAGGTTTTTGTTATCTTCTTTAGATTGTGCTTCCACCATGCCTCCAAGACGTTGCAAAAGAAACGGGATCGCAAATCCTTGGGACTCTGGCCGTGAATGTGACCTAGGCTCTCCCAGGAAGAGACTTTGGTTCTTCTATAGCTGCTACAGGAAACACTGCAAAAGCATTGAAGACATCTTCCCGTCTTCCATATCAGCAACACCAGAAACCCAATGGGGTGCCCATACTGCGAAAATAAATTCGCAGTCATTTGTCTCTCAGGCACACCAGGCATCGACCCTCTGATGGAACTGGCATACCACATAATCTTCCACAAACCCTTGCAGAAGGACAAGTTCATAGGTCTTGGTATTATTTCTAACACTGCAACCTGCATTGTGGCACTGTTGGCAGCATATCTAGACAAGGGCTCATACAACAGTCATATGGTTAGCCACTAGGCCCAAACTTTAACATTCGCTCTTCTGGAGGGCGACTGGTTCAGACAATCTACCCCATATGGGAACTATAAACCAAAAACTCTGAAATCTTATGCTGCCTGTATGATATTAAAACAATTTACTATGGAATGTATTCACTAATTTATAGCTTACCGCAATTGGAGAGACTTTAAGACTGCACATTTTAGAGGAGAGCCCATCCCTCGACCTAGCATAATTACCCCACCTCTTAGGCAGCCCACATCTGTGAACATCCCACCAATGGCCATTGTTACCCCCGTGCTGCATCACTCAAAGGACACTGAACCCTCCACTTAGGAGACTTCAGTGCCCAGGGGATGGAATGTAGTGAACATGTAACTCTAGTAACCATGGTGCGCTCGCATAGAATGATAAAGACAGAAACATTGTATACACAGGATAAGACGTGAACCCGAACCTGATTGGCCAATGGAAATGTAACCTTAAAACCAGAGGCAAGTTAAGTATAAGTAAAGGATCAGAAACCAGGTGGATGAAGCACTTCCACTGTTACTGACCAGGATGCTGTCTGTGCTACTAAAAACTTAAAGCACACGCGGCTAGGCTAAATAACCGCCTCCCCAGCCTCCAGGGCCCCTCACTCACCTGGTTGGCCCTCACTCACCTGGTTGCGCCAGCAGACAGAGGACCTCCTCCCCGGCAACACAGCTGATGGTGACCACCTTGCGAGCCTTACCTGCAAACAGCTATTAAGTAAGGAGAGGTATCCGGTTGACTGTGTGTTGTGTTAATTGTGTGACCCTTCTATGGTATCTAAAAATAAATTTAAAAATTATTGCTTAACCCCGACACGCTCTCCGAGTCCTTGCTCTAATTCCTTGCTCGTGACAAGTATTAAATCACTAGTAAAAAAAAAAAAGAGAGAGAGAGAGACAGGGAGTCGGGCTGTAGCGCAGCGGGTTAAGCGCATGTGGCGCAAAGCACAAGGACCGGCATAAAGATCCCGGTTCGATCCCCGGGCTCCCCACCTGCAGGGGAGTCGCTTCACAAGCGTTGAAGCAGGTCTGCAGGTGTCCATCTTTCTCTCCTCCTCTCTGTCTTCCCCTCCTCTCTCCATTTCTCTCTGTCCTATCCAACAACGACGACATCAATAACAACAATAATAACTACAACAATAAAAAAAAACAAGGGTAACAAAACGGAAAATAAATATAATAAAAGGAGAGACAGGGAATAACAAGGATGCTATACCGATCATTTAAATAAATATGTTGAGTTTCATGAGACTTCCCTACATAGTCCTTCTCTTTGTCTCCGGAGAAGTGAAAAGAGCCTCGCATTTAGAGTCTCTTCTTTTCCCGTGGCTGGGTAAAGGGGGAGCCTTCTAAACACCTGGATAACAACAGGTGGGTGAGAGATCAAAGCGGGGACCAGGTGTGGGGAGAGTGGGGAGAGCGGGCAGGTGGGTGGGCGGCCGGGGGCCCGCACCCACAGCGCCCAGGCTGCCCGGAGGTCCAGGCTCACGCCCCGAGCGCCAGGGTTCACGCATCAGACTCCAACAAGGGGAGTGAGGGCAGCGGCCACCGCTTCCTACCCGCCCCAAGATCCGGTGCTGCGGCCGCGACAAGTGTCCCGCGATGCGCTTCCCCCGAGTCCCGCCGCGGCCACTGTCTCCCAAGCAGGCGGGGAGAGGGCGGGAGACGTCCAACAACACCCTTTCCTTCCCCAAAGACCAAGACCAGGCCCACTCTGGTACTCAAACATAAGACAGTTCACCAAGAAAAGGACCAAAGTGCCTTCAGCCTCCACTACCACATTCAAAAAAAAAATCTTATCCGGTGTCCGAAAAGAGAACTCCCAGCATGCATCTTTCCATACGGATCTGGTTTGTAGTGCATTCTGGGAGTTGTAGTCCTTTTTTGCATTCCTCCAACAGGATTCTGATTTGCTTATGGCACAGAGGATCTATGCTCTGGGATCTTTTTGAATAAATTCTTAGGACGCTATATGAGACAACAATATCCACTATCCAGAGCCTGAATGAGCAATACTCTTTGTCATCAATAAAATATTTGCGATGTTGTTAGGTATCAAACTCAAAACCATACTCTGCAGAGGAAGGATGGTTTGCTCTTGTCTCAGTACAAGATCATACATACCTTATTGTTATGGTTTAGTCCTTTTTTATTGAATAAATATTTAATGAAAACTTAATGTAACTGCAGCACTGGTTAAAATAAACAATACCTACAGCATTTGAAGCTTGCATTTTGTTAAAGCAGGGAGAAGAATTGGGGAGGGGGTGGTGGTGAGGGGTAAAGGGACATGTTTGTACTGCTGGTGGGAATGTAAAATAGTCCAAGCCTCGTGGAAAACAGTCTGGAGATTTCTCAGAGCAGTAGAAATGGACCTGTCCTATGACCCAGCAATTTGTCTTCCCAGGATTTACCCAAAAGAAACAAGCACCTGTCAAAAGAGATCTTTGTACACCTCTGTTCATAACAGCACAATTTGTAAAAGCCAACACTTGGAAGCAACCCAGATGGCTAATAACAGATCAGCGGATAAGAAAATTGTGGTTTATATAAACAGTGGAACAGTACTCCGCTGTCAACAATGATGAAGTCATCTCCCTTTCCTCATCTTGGATGGAAATAGAAAACATTATGCTAAGTGAAATTAGTCAAAAAAGAGAAGGACAAATGCTCAATGATCTCAATTGTAGGTGGAACTTAAGAAAGGGGAGGTAAAGTGAGAGAGAGAGAGACAGAGAGAGAGACAGAGACAGAGAGGCAACTACAGCACTACTTCACCACTTGAAAGCTCCCCCCCACACACACACACACGTGGAGACTGTGGGCTTGAACTCAGGCCCTTGCACATTAAAATATGTGTGCTCAATCAGTTGTGCCACTGCCCAGCACTGCTGTATAATGTATTTTTGTTTATTTTTTTATTTTTATTTTATTTATTTTCCCTTTTGTTGCCCTTGCTGTTTTTTACTGTTGTAGTAGTTATTGTTATTGTTGTGGTTACTGATGTCGTCATTGTTGGATAGGACAGAGAGGAATGGAGAGAGGAGGGGAAGACAGAGAAGAGGAGAGAAAGACACCTGCAGACCTGCTTCACCGCCTGTGAAGTGACTCCCATGCAGGTGGGGAGCCAGGGGGCTCGATCCTTATTCCAGTACTTTAGCTTTACGCCATGTGTGCTTAACTCACTGTGCTACCACCTGTCTCCCTGTATGATGTATTTTTAAAAAATCATTGGGAAGGAATGGTTTTAAAATGTTGGGCTGAATACAGACATTTGCATTCCTCTTTTTTTAAACTTTATTATTATTTTTACTTCAAAGATTCATTTTATGAAAGATAAAGATGAAAGTGGGGAGGGAAGGCCAGAGAAACACTTTGGAATATGCAGTGCTGGGGTTTGAACTTAAGATCTCATACATCTAAGTCTAGAGTTCTGCTGCTGCATTACCTGTTAGGCCACTATTCTCTGCCTCTTAAATTTTATTTAAAATGACCCTAGAACAATAAAATAATAATACATGTAAACAGTGATAAGAACCTGACATTCTGAAAACACTACAAAGGATGGGTAAGAAGTAGATAATTTACATAACAAAGTAAGTCAATAAAAAGCACGATTCATATGCCAGAATTGCAGAATTGCTTAGAAATAAAGGTCCAGGTGATCCAGAAGGTGACGCAATGGCTAAAGCACTGAACTCTCAAGCATGAGGTCCCGAGTTCAACCCCCGGCAGTACATGTACTGGTGTGATGTCTGGTTCTTTCTCTCTCTCCTCCTATCATTCTCATTAATAAATAAATAAAATATTAAAAAAGAAGAAAAGGTCCAGATATCTCTAAGTGAAAAATGTTACATTTATGCCTGAAAAGAGGGACATTTTTGCTCAAAGTTTGAATAAGGAGCAGTCAATACCCCAGATATAGTCTACCACAGCATTGCCAAGTTAGTCATATTTTTTCCCCAGAAGACAAACATGAAGGTTTAATTTATGAAGCAAATGAACCAGAGCAGCTATGAAGTCAGAAACACACAGTTAATGGTGAGGGTTAAAGACAAGAAGAACTAAAATAGTTCAATATTGAATTATGAGACCCCTACCATCACCATCCCTTTCCATTCAGATGCCTGATTTGGAAAATTATTTTTCAGGGAAAATTACTGAATTGAGGGAAAAGATCTAACGTAGTGAAGTTTTCCAAAGGAAATAGCCAAGACTCCATTGTATTACTTTATAAAGAGGACTACAATCTGCAAATAAGCAAGTCCCATTGACAGATACAGTCTACAACAGTTTAGTTTATTCTTTTTTCTTTTTTTGCTGTTTAAATTCTCCAGTGCCTTTACTTTATTTTCTTAAGTTTATTCTTAAATACTTACGGATGCCTAACGGTCACAGTCCATTTTCCAGCATGTGGCAAGAAAGCACAAAGTCAAAACGATCAAAAAGGAAAAAGTCAACTCGTTAAATGTATAGACAATGGGTGACAGGGAAAAAAAAATTTGAGGAAACTACATTAACATATAAAGGAGAAAAATATTTATTTTTTTAAATAAAAATTAAGAAATAACTCGGGATTAAAATATATACCAGAATTAGAAAACAGATCTACTAATAGAGAATTGGAAGAGTACCTAGAGAAGCTATCTGAATTGTACAAAAAGAACAACTAACGAAAAATAGGAGATTCTTCAAGGTAGGAATAATGCTATCCTGTATACTCTGTACCTAACATATTATCTAAATAATTCAGTTTTCAATACTGCTTGTTGAACTACAGATAGGAATACAGAGTTAGTTATGTGTTGCTTTAGAGTGTTTTCTGTCTGGACTTACTCATTTCACACATCAGTTAACTTTTTTGCTTAAAAGACTTTTTATGTCTGAGGCTCTGTGTCTCCAGGTTCAATTCCCAGAACCACCACTATAATAAGCCAGAGCTGAGCAGTGCTTACACGCTCTCTCTCTCTTTCTCTCTCTCATTAAAATGAAATATATTTTTAAAATTCAACTTCTGTGCCAACAACGGTGCTGTAAATCACTAGCCCCTCCCCTTCCACAAAGTGGGGAAAAAAAATCCACAGCTATTTTACACTAGAAAACTAGAAATGAAAGGTATATCCAATTGAAGAGCTTGGGAAAAAAAAAAAAAGAACATGACAGGAAAAGCTAATGAAGCGGTAGAAGGCAAGATTTAGGTGGTGGATCACACACCCTAGTGAGCAAGGACCCGGGTTCAAGCCCCTGGCCCCCACCTGCAGAGGGAAAGCTTCACATATGATGAAGCAGGGCTGCAGGCGCCTCTCTTTCTATTTCTCTCTCTCTCTCTATTTCTCTCTCTCAATCTTCCCTCTTCCCCTCTCAATTTCTCTAGGTCTCTATCCAAAATAAAAGATTTATTTATGTGGCTGAAATTTTTATTGGTTATGAAGACACTTGTAGTCCCAATAGTCAGACTAGTACCTGGCATAGGTTCCATCCTCATTCAACACTGCCTTGTAGAATGAATGAATGAATGAATGAGTGAACGCCAGACAGAGGATTGAGGACAGCAGGCCGCGCTCAGCGGCCGCCACGCAGGGGCTCCTTTAAGGCCCGCGAGTCTGCGCAGTAGCGGGGTTCTCTCCGGGTGGGCGGGGCTCCGCGTGCCTGTCGTCAGCCGCCTCCTCAACCGCCGCCGCCGCCGCCGCCGTTACCGTCGTGCAAGGGCTTCTGGGAGCCAGACCTCGGGGTCTCGGGGAAGGGGCGCAGGTGGCCGCCATCTTGAGCGGCGGCCCTGTCGCTGCGTTCCACGCGGGAGGCGGAGCGGAGTCCCTGCCATTGCCCCGCAGCGGACGCCGCCTGGGACGGGGGAAGTGTGGGGGGTCCCGGGACAGCTCCACGTTGATGGGTGAGTGGGAGCGACCGGACAGGGGGCGAGCCGCGGGCTTGGTGGCTTCGGGAGCTCCTGGAGTCGTCACCGGTGTCTTTTCTTTTTCTTTAAGTGTTACAGCCGTTTCTTGGGACAGGTTCAGCGCCGCAGGGCGCCGAGTTGTCCTCGGGCTCCTCTGCGAAGGGACGGAGGTGCCGGGGGCGTGGCGGGCTCGGCCCCGGGCGGATCCTCGCGGAGACCCGACGAGGCGCCGCGGCAGATGGCGTCCCCGCTCCGCTGTTCCTTCTCTTTGAAAATTTCCAGTGTGCGGTAGAGACAGAGAAATCGAGACGGGAGGGGAGAAATGGAAATAGAAGGGGAGAGGGGGCCGCCGGGTGGTGGCGCAGCGGGTTCGGCTCCATAGTCCGAAGCTCAAGGACCCGGGTTCGAGCGCCGCCGGCTCCCGGCTCCCCACCTGCAAGGGGAGGGTCGCTTCACAGGCGGTGGAGCTGGTCTGCAGGTGTCTGTCTTTCTCTGTCTTCCCCCTCCTCTCTCGATTTCTGTCTGTCCTATCCAACAACAACAGCAACAATGCCAACAACAACAAGGGCAACAAAAGGGAAAAAAATAGCCTCCAGGAGCCGTGGATTTGTAGTGCAGGCACCGAGTTCCAGCAATAACCCTGGAGGCAAAGAAAAAAAAAGAAAATTTAAAATAAAAGAGAGAGAAAGGGACAGAGAGACATCTGCAACCCTGCCTCACCTCTCATGAAGCTTTCCCGCCTGCAGGTCGGGGCCGGGGCTTGAACCCGCGTCCTCGCGCACTGGCATGCCTGGCGGGTCCTCGAGCCTGTTTCCCCGGGACTTGGTCCTTCTTGCTTTCTCCGCCCCTGGTCCCGCCCGCATGCCGTCGCCTCTCTGATCCGTGCCCAGGGCTTGTTGTGAAGTCCACAGCGGTCCGAAAGGTCGGTTTCCGCCATGGACGGGCTGCCCTTCTTCCTCCTAGGGCTTTGTGCCTCCCAGCCTGGCTGCTGGTAGCGGGGTCACCACGCCTTGAAGGTGAGGACTTAGTAGGGTTTCCCGGATTTTGCCGAACTGATCAGATGACAGCATTTGACAAGCTGTGTGTGCAGACAGCCGGGAGAGGGCTTCAGGGAGGCTGTGACGCTGCTATCTTCTCTCCAGCGGTGTGAACTCACTGCAGCGGCACTCTGACCTGATGTTCCTTCACCGTGACACTAAGGACTGGTTCCTGTATTGTTAGGAAAGGAGCCATTTTTTAAAAATTATTATCTTTATTGGATAGAGACAAGCCGAAAATCAAGAGGGAAAAGGGTGACAGGGAGAGAGACCCCTGCAGCACTACTTCACCACTCGCAGAGCTTTCCTCCTGCAGGTGGGGGGACCGAGAGCTTGAACCTGGGTCTTTGAACATTGTAAAAGGTGCGCTCAACCAGGTGTGCCACCTGAAAAGCAACCATTTTTAATAGCTGAGTAGTATTCCATTGTTTTTACAGACCGTACTTACTCAGCCACTCATCTGTTGTTGGACACCTGGGTTGCTTCCAGGTTTCAGCTATTACAAACGATGCTGCTATGAACATAGGTGTAGACAAATCTTTTTGGATGGGTGTGTTTGGTTCCCTAGGCTATATCCCCAGGAGAGGAATTGCAGGGTCTGATAGGTACATGTCTAGCCTTCTGAGAGTTCTCCAGACTGTTCTCCACAGAGGTTGGACCAATTGACATTCCCACCAGCAGTGCAGGAGGGTTCCTTTGACCCCACACCCTCTCCAGCATTTGCTGCTGTTACCTTTTCTGATGTATGACATTCTCACAGGAGTGAAGTGGTATCTCATTGTTGTCTTGATTTGCATTTCTCTGACAATCAGAGACTTGGAGCATTTTTTCATGTTTGTTGGCCTTTTGGATCTCTTCCGTGGTAAATATTTCTGTTCCTATCCTCTCCCCAATTTTGGATGGGGTCATTGGTTTTCTTGTTGCTGATTTTGGCGAGTTCTTTATACATTTTACCTAGCCAAGATCTTGTCTGATGTATGACATATAAAGATCTTCTACCACACTGTGGTAGAAGCTACAAATGTTTATCTGGAACCAGAAGAGACCTAGAATTGCCAAAACAGTCTTGAAAAGAAAGAACAGGACTGGAGGCATCACACTCCCAGAATCTCAAGTTGTATTATAGGGCCTTTGTAATCAAGACTGCTTGGTACTGGAACATGAATAGACACACTGACAGTGGAATAGAATAAGAGTCCAGAAGTAAGTCCCCACACCCATGGACATCTAATCTGACAAAGGTGCCCAGACTTAAATGGGGAAAGCAGAGTCTCTTCAACAAATGGTGTTGGAACATGCAGAAGAATGAAGCTGAACCACTATATTCCACCAAACACAAAATAAATTCCAAGTGGATCAAGGACTTGGATGTTAGACCACAAACTATCAGATACTTGGAGGAAAATATTGGCAGAACTCTCTTCCGCATAAATATTAAAGGCATCTTTAATGATATGAATCCAAGTACGAAGAAAACTAAAACAGACAAAAACCAGTGGGGCTACGTCAAATTAAAAAGCTTCTGCACAGCAAAAGAAACTACCACCCAAACCTAAAACATTTTTTTAATTATCTTTATTTATTTGATAGGGACAGCCCAAAATCAAGAGGAAGGGGGATATAGACAGTGAGACAGCTATACCACTGCTTCACTACTCACCCAGGTTTCCCCCTGCAGGTGGGGAATGAGGGTTTGAACCTGGGACCTTGCACATTGTAACGTGGGCGTTCAACCAGGTGCACCACCACCCAGTCTGTTTTTTTTTCTTCTTCACTTTTAATAATTTAGATTGGAAGGTTTAAATGTGGCCACCTAAAGTAGCAGTGTCTAGTGTGTGTTGTAGCACAAGGTATTTTAATCAGATGTGGGGAGAAAATAGTAGAACTACGAGGGCTGGACATTGGTGCGCCTAGTTAAGAGCATGTGTTAACTTTCACAAGGACCTGAGTTCAAGCCCCAGCTCCCCACCTACAGAGGGGAAGCTTCCCGAGCAGTGGAGCAGAGGAGCAGTGCTGCAGGTGTCCCTTGGTTTCCTCTTCAACCCCCTTCCCGCCCTCCCAGTTTCTCTCTATGCTATCAGGACTAATAAATCAATCTGAAAAATTTTTTAAAAGAAGAAAATATTAAAATTACTATTTGTATGCTTTCAAAAATATGCCTTCTTGAATTTTTATTTGTGAATTTTTCATGTAATTTTTTTATGAGTCTAGTCATTATATGAATGTGTCTTGAGGTTTAATGGCAAATATATTTTGTGTACCTAAGGATGTACTCATTAAGAATGTTGAGAGGCAGTGACATTGGACATGCCAAATACGTAGATTGTTAATATCTTCAGAGGCTTACTGTTGAGTCTTTTCACTTGGTAAAATATTATGTACGTATTGAGCACACCTCAACAACTAATGCTGAAATTCACTTCTTTAGTGAACTCGGAACTCAAATTTACTTTTTACCTTTTTAGAGCCTAAACTCTTACTACAATGACAGAATTGGGCTGGGAAAATAGCATAATGGTTATGCAAAAAGAGTTTCATGCCTGATGTACCCACCAAAGGTCCCAGATGCAACCACTTGCATCACCATAATTACCCAGAGCTGGGTAGTACTTTGGTTTGAGAGAGAGAGAGTAGAAGAAGAAGAAAGGAAAAGGAAAAGACAAGATTTCTGTATAAAGTTAGATTAAACGAGCTAATGATGGATATTTGTTGATGATATTGTTGAAACCACTTCCTTAAATATTTATCTTCAGAGGAATCTGATCAATTGTAAATGTGCTTTTAATTGCTAGACTTTAGGTGTTAAGTTTAAAAACATAATGTCTTTCAAATTATTCTGAAATTCTCCGCTTATTTTATTCTACCTGTAAGCTCCAACATAAATAGGTGACTTTCGGGAGTCGGGCGGTAGGCAGCGGGTTAGGCGCACGTGGCACAAAACGCAAGGACCGCTTAAGGTTCCCGGTTCAAGCCCCCGGCTCCTCACTTGCAGGGGAGTCGCTTCACAGGCGGTGAAGCAGGTCTGCGGGTGTCTGTCTTTCTCTCCCCCCTCTGCCTTCTCCTCCTCTCTCCATATCTCTCTGTCCTATCTAACAACGATGACATCAATGGCAACAACGATAATAGCTACAACAATAAAACAACAAGGGCAACAAAAGGAAAAATAAAGTTTAAAAAAAATAAGTGATTTTTCTCCCACTCTATCAAGTCTTACTGTTGACGCTTGATATTTGCAGTATGAATAGGGCTATATTGAGTGCTGCTACAATTTAACACTCCTTTTCTTTTGAATTCTATCGTCATTCAGTACTCTTATTCCTCCTGATTCTCTTCTCTGACCTGTTTCTTTCTCTTTCTTCTTCTTTTTGTCCTTTTTCACTAAAGTGTGAACATTCTCAAGGTTTCTTTTTTGATCATTTTTCTGTATAACTCATCTTCATCTCTGATGATCAGTCAGTGCTTTTTTCCTGAGATTTGATTCACATATTACACTATTTGTATATAAAAGCTCCTATATGACCTTTAAGCACTGTACATTTAATCATAGGAAAGTCCCAGGAGTGGGGAGGTGATGCATCCGGTTCAGCCCACAGGTTACTGTGATACACTACAATTTATCCATCACTGGTTAAAGGACATTTTGGTCAGTTCTGTCTGGGGGGCAGCTATAAGTAAATATGCTATAAACACAGGGATTAGTGTTAATATAAATTTTTGTGCCTTGTGGGTGAATATTTAGGTACTATATTGATAGGTAGTATGGCACTTACATGCTTCAGATTTTACTCAAAAAAGAAATACAGAAAACAAAATTTACAAAATACTTTGCAAATTATACTAATTTGTAATTCCATCAGCAGTGTGTAAGAATTTTTGTTGCTCTGCACCTGCCTACATTAGCTATTAGTCACATTCTAATGAGTGTATAATGACTTTCAGTATTTATTTCTTTATTTTAATTGCCATTAGGGTGTTGGGGGCACACTGCCTGCGCTATGAATCCACTGCTACAGCCAGCCATTTTACCTCTTTCCTTCCTTCCTTTCTTTCTTCCTTTTTTTTTTTTTTTATTAGACAGGAATGATAGAAATTAGAGGGGGTGGCAGTGATTTAAGATATAACCCAGTTCAGAAAGGTTAAAATAGCAGTGATTAGGGAAATGCACCTTAGAATCAATGCTGTTAAGGTAATGGCCTTGTGTTTCGGTCAGAATCTGTTATTCACTAGCTTATTCCTAAAATATTTGGCCATTTTGTTCCAATCTAGCTATGGGAATAAAGGGATTATATTATAATATAATCCCTTTATTATAATAATAAGATTAAATTATATTTATATAATTTTCAAAATAAGCTTTGTTTATTTAATTAGATAACCTGAACTTGGTAGTCCGTGCATAAGTGCCTTGTATTATCTTGAGAGTTACCAGTATCTGTTTTTTTTTTCCTTCTCTCCTTACCATAAGATGCCATGGCTAGTCCAGGGAAAGACAACTATAGAATGAAAAGTTACAAGAATAAAGCCTTAAATTCCCAAGAGATGCGTAGACGAAGAGAAGAAGAAGGAATACAACTTCGAAAACAAAAAAGGGAAGAGCAAGTAGGTGTTTTAAATTATTTTAAACTGTTTGGCACAAAAGCATTGCTATATACAGATTTTAGACATGTGCTATTGCTGATTTGTAGATAATTTTAAATGAAAAAATTCTTTAGAATGGTGAGTATAATACATTTATTCTTAAATTTGTCATACTCCAGGAATAATAATAGCTAATATTCGAATCAGCATTTTGATTTTCAGTCACTGATGAGAATAGCTTTTCTGTTTCATTGATGAACTTTTTATGTAAATCATTTTTACCCACAGCCGGGACACTTTTTCTTATTTATTTATTAATTACTGGATAGAGACAGAAATTGAGAGGGATTGGGGAGATAGAGAGGGAGAGACGAGAGACACCCGTAACCCTGTTTCACCGCTCAGAAAGTTTACCCCCTGCTGTTGGGCACCAGGGGCTTAAACCTGGGTCCTTGCACATTTGTAATGTGTGTGTTTAACCAGGTGCACCACTACCTGGTCCCACGGGGACACTTTTTCTCTTGAGCCCAGTTAGACTATTTCTTTTTGCGTTACAATTTTCCCCTATAAATGCTCTAATTACGTTTATTTGTTGCTTTGTGGCTTTCTTTGCTCTTACCTCTAGTTACAGTCATCTTCCAGTGCTACTGCTGCTTCTATAGTCAGTCTCATTCATTTGATGCCTTATTCTTCTGTTTGATCTCTGTATATGTGACATAATAGAAAAAGGACTTAAAGAAGTGCATGTGAACATTTTCTCATACAGCATATTCCTTTTTTTTTTTTTTTTGCCTCCAGGGTTATTGCTGGGTCTCAGTGCCTGCACTACAAATCCACGCCTCCTGGAGGCTATTTTTTTCCCTTTTGTTGCCCTTTGTTGTTTATCGTTGTTGTTATTATTGTTACTGCTGTCATTGTTGGATAGGACAGAGAGAAATCGAGAGAGGAGGGGAAGACAGGAGGAAAGAAAGATAGACACCTGCAGACCTGCTTCACCGATTGTGAAGCGACCTCCTTTAAGTTGGGAGCTGGGGGCTCGAACTGGGATCCTTGTGCCAGCCCTTGTGCTTTGTGGTCCAGCATCTTCTTTATTAGTTTTCATTTTGGGGACTTTCTTTTTCTTTTTTCCTTTTTCTTTCCTTTCTCTTCTCTGTCTCTCTCTCTCTCTTTTTTTTTTTTAATAGAGACAGAAATTGAGAGGGAAGGAGGAGGTGGAGAGGTAGAGAGACAGAAAGACATCTGCAGCAATGCTTCATAGCTCAGGAAGCTTCCCCTCCTATAGGTGGGGACGAGGGGCTGAAATGCAGGTCCTGGTGCCTGGTAACATGTGCCCTACTGGGTGTGCCGTCTCCTGACCCTCCAGCACACGCTTTAGCCACCTCACCTGTTGTCTTTGGGGGCTATTTTCTAAGGTCCTCAGCTGATAACCTGAAACTGCAGAGGATACCAGGGTTTATATATGTACTCACGACTCATTGATCTTGATTACATTTCACAGTGGTTCATCTTTATTTTAATAAATTGGAGACTTTTTTTCCCCTTTGCCTCCAGAGTTATTGTTGGAGCTCAGTGCCTGCACTACAAATCCACTGTTCTTGGTGGGCTTTTTTTTTTTTTTTTCCATTTTTATTGGATAAGACAGAAATTAAGAGAGGAGGGGGAGGGAGAGAGGGAGAAAGATACCTGCAGACCTACTTCACCACTTCTGAAGTGACCTCCCCCTTAAGTGGGGAGCTGGGGGCTTGAACCAGGATCCTTGTGCTTTGTACTATGTGCGCTTAACCTGGTGCACTTAAGCCAGTGCACTACCTAAATTGGAGATTTATGAGTTGCTGCTATATTTTTTTGCCAGTATGTGTTCAATTCTTCTGTCAGATTTTTTTTTTCTATTTTACTATGTCTGTTGTAATCTGCAGTCAGTGATCTTTGATGTTTAATATTGTAATTGTTTTGGGACGCCACAAGCTGTGCCCATGAAGGATGATGAATCTAATCAGTAAACATTGCAGCTGTTCTGACTGCTGCACTTTCTGCTGCATAACCTCTAAGTTATCTACACCCCCCCATATGTTAGTGTTTTGCCTCTTTGTATTTATATTTTATTGTGCATTGTAAAATTTATTTCCTTTCTTTTTCTTTTTTTTTTTTCCTAATTACCTTTATTTATTGGACAGAGACAGCCAGAAATGAGGGAAGGTTGGGATAGAGAGGAAGAGACAGATGCCTGCAGCCCTGCTTCACCGCTTTTCTCCTGCAGGTGGGGACCAGGGGCTCGAACCTGAGTCCTTGTGTGTTGTAACATGTGCACTCAGCCAGGTGCGCCACCACCCGGCCCCCCTTTATTTTTCTATTACAGTACACTACTGAGTAAACATAAGTACATTTAAAATGTTTTGCATAGTGCAGAGATGACATTCAACTATCTAAAGATGGTTGAAAAACCCACTACTAGTATAGTACATTATGCCTGAAATACCAGTGTTGGAGGTGTTGACTGTGCTTCAGAACTGCATTCTTTTTTTTTTTTTTAATTTTTTTAAATCTTTATTTATTGGATAGGGACAGCTGGAAATTGAGAGGGTCAGAAAAGAGAGAGAGAGAGAAAGGGAGACACCTGCCGCACTGCTTCACCATTTGCAAAGCTTTCCCCCTGCAGGTGGAGATTGGAGCCTTGAACCACTTGCACTTTGTAACATGTGAGCTTAACCAGGTGCGCCAGAACTACACTCAGGTCACCAGGCGAGGACTATATCTATTTGCTTTACTGCAAAATAAAGTGGCCTGGAACTGAATGATACACTGTTATAAAAGTCAGGTGAAAGTCTTCTCTTCCCTCTCTCAAAATGTTTTAGTGTATTTAATATCTTCAAGCCATAGTTGACTGTGGCTTAACTGAAGTCAGAGAAAGTCACACCACAAATTTGGAGCAGTGGGGGAGCGATGGTAGACTGCTGCACTTCAATTTAGATCTCTATAGTAGGAGGGTGTGCTCTCTGCAGTACAGGAATTAAAGCGAGTGTGAAAAGGACTGGCAGTGAAGAAAGTAGAGAAGGTCTGTGTGAGAATAAGACAACGATTTCTTAAATCTGTTGAGTAATACAATATTACAGTAGGAGGGAATGTTGAATGGTTTGCAGTAAGTTGTTGACCCGTGGGTATCATTTCTCATCTTCTCACAGGTTGGTGCAAAACACTCTTACTCCCCACTTAGATCCATTTCCACCGTCAAGCACCTGGACCCCAAAGACTTGTACAATACCTCCTCTTTGCCCTCCTCTAGAAGAGGCCTTTGCTTTAGTGCAGTACACCAAACCCAGACTGAGTTTTACTTTGTGCTTTCCCTGTCTGTCCTTATTCCTTAATTCGAACCTATGAGTGAGATCATTTGGTAGTCATTCTTCTCTTTTTGACTTATCTCACTTAACATGATTACCTGATTTCCCCCTCCATATTATAGTATAATGGTAGTATAGTATAATATAAAATAATATTGTTGAGTGTACTGTTAATATGTTCCGTATTGTATCTCCATATAACACTTTATTTTTAGGATTTTTCTTGCAATAATTCTTAGATGCCTTATAACTCATTGTGGGCACAAGTATTTTTTCCAATACTGTAAAATGTAAATATGTACTCTACTTAAGGATTTGGTCATTGACACAAGACCTGAGATTAATAATGACATAAAACTGTCTTCAGTGTAAGAGTTATTCTAGCCTAGATAATTTAGGTTCTGACACTGGATTAAAATAGTAAAATATTTTAAGTGGGGGGTTGGGTGGTGGCACATGTTACGAAGAGCAAGTACCTGCGTTTGAACCCCTGGTCCCCACCTGCAGAGGGAAAGCTTTGCAAGTGGTAAAGCAGTGCTCCAGGTGTCTCTTTTTCTCTGTCTCTCTATATCCCCCCTTCCCTCTCAATTTCTTGCTGTCTCAACCAAATAAATAAAGATAATAAAAAATTTAAAAACAAATACAATATTTTAAGAGATGAAGGTATTTGTTTTATTCATTTAAATTAAAATTTTAATTGTATGGGAATTCAGTATTTATGGAAAGATCAATACAAAAGGTTAATATTTCTTTATCACAGCTGTTCAAACGCAGAAATGTCTCTTTGCCTAGAGGTGATGACTCTATGCCAGAAAGTCCTATTCAGGATCCAGATATCAGTTCCACTGTACCCATTCCAGAGGTAAGTTTCTTTTTTCTTTTGATCAAAATGTATTTCAAATTATGTCTCAGCAATCTTTCAGAGGTAGCAGATAGTGAAGATGTGATTTACACGATTTTTTTCAAGTGATGAATTGTGTATTTTTTGTTTTAGGAAGAAGTTATTACCAAAGATATGATTCAGATGATCTTTTCTAATAATGCTGACCAACAACTAACAGCAACACAGAAATTTAGAAAACTACTTTCTAAAGGCAAGGCACAAATTTTCAGTTCATTAGATTTTTTTATTTTTTTATTTTAAGACATTTCATTCCAGACAGGTCATAATTTTTCTTTAAAATGTTTTGAAATAACACCTACTTCTAACATGTTAAAGTAACTTGTTTATAGAGTATTTGTATAAAGTTTTAAAGATGCAAATATAAAAATAGTTTTAACTGCTAAGAACCAAAGTTATAATTATGTATGTATGTTTTCTTTACTTCTTTTTCCCCCACCAGGGTTGTTGCTAGGGCTTGTTTTGATCTTGGTAATTCATATTGACTATTTATATTATTTGTCCAGCTTTATGTTATGTTTTTCAGAAGTACTTGTTAAATAACAGTTTAACCTTTATTCTTCTTTTGTTTTTTATACTTGGAATTTATAGAAGTATTGATTACTGAGTTGTGTATATGAGCTGAAAAAATTATGAAAATCTCTGACTCTCCTTAAGAGACAGAATTTTATAACCGGTATAAGGATCCCAGTTTGGACTCCCAGCTCCCCACTTGCAGGGGGTTACTTCACAAGTGGTGAAGCAGTTCTGCAGCTGTCTTTTTGTATCTCTCCCTCTCTATCTTTCTCTTCCTTCTCATTTGCTTTCTGTCCCATCCAAAAAAATTGGAAAAAAATGGCCACAGGAGCAGTGGACTCATAGCGTGGGCACCGAGCCCCTGCAATAGCCTTGGAGGCTAAATAAATAAATACACAGACAGATAAATAGATAAAATAATAATAAGTACTTGTTCGTAAAGTATATTTAACTTTTATTTTCTGTTCTTTATCTTCTCAGCCAGAGTAGTTTTCAGTAATGGAAGGAAATCCTTATGTAATCAAAAGTGGCTTCCTCCCGTCCATCATACTTCATAGGGGTGGTTGTTGTTAGATTATTTTAAGTCACATTAATCATTCAGAATTATTTTTATCCTCTTTTAAAAGATTTTTTACATGCATAGTATTACAGCCTACTACAGGATGTATACTTTTGTTGAAGAACATTGGAGCACTAGGTTTATCAGGTAGGGTGTGTGCTTTACCAGGCACGTGGCCCAAGTTGATCCCTAGCACAGCACAGGGGTACTATGGCACTTGGGGAAGTTCTAGTTGTGTAATATCACCCCCCCCCATGCTGCCCCCTGTGTTTATGTCTGTATCTAAGTGAAACAGTGCAAATAAAATGATAAAATTTTTGTCCTTTTTTTTTTAAATGAGGACAGTTTATATTTCGAAAAGCCCAAACTTAGAACACTCTGGAAACTCTGAATACCCATTTGCTAAGTTTACAAAAATCTTAGTAGTTGCTGTCTTAGAAGCATGACAATTGTGGGGGGAGGAAAGATGAAAAGGAAGGAAGAAGTTTATTAAGTAAACAGTCTCTTTAAGAATTGACTTCTAAGGTTTCTATATTCTATTGACTTGAAACATAATCTATTTTTTGTGGTTACCATTTGTTCATTTTGTTGATTAAGCATGACCATAACCTTTGCATGTGACTTACTTGTAATCATTAATATAGTCAAACAAGAATCAAGACAATCAACCGTGGAAACGAGATCTTTGCCCTGTGATTAGCTGTAGGCAGATAACTTAGCAGCAGCTTTGCCTGGTAACTGGCTATATGACGAAAGGCAGGAGTAAGCCTAGTGTATTTATGGATTTGATTATGCTTCATTTTGAAGAAATGGTAAAAAAAAAAAATGTGTCCAAAAGGCACTTAAAATATAGTGTAGAGCAGTGAAGCAGGTCTGCAGGTGTCTGTCTTTCTCACCCTGTCTTCCCTTCCTCTCTCATTTATCTCTGTCCTATCTAACAATGACAATATCAACAACAACAATAATAATAACTAAACCAACAAGGGCAACAAAAGAGAACAATAAATTAAAAAATATATATATATATATGTATGTGTATATATATATATTTAAAAATATATATAGTGTAGAATATGGGAGAAAAGAATTCTGACCTGGAGGTCAGATTTATTATCATAAATTATAATCATAAGTGATAATTGAATTAGTTGATAGATTGGATAAATTAGATAAATTGTGAAGTATTCCAAAGAAAGAGTGGAAGAAAGCATCCCAAGCCCAAAGGGGTACCCCCCACCCTCCAAAGAAAAATGACTAGAGAACCCCACAATAGAATCCTTTACTGAAATTAAGGAAAAAATACATATATTTTTTTGTTTGTTTGTTTCTTTCTTTCCTCTGACCTAGCTTTCCTGCCCAGGTCAGCTTTTTCAGATATATATAGAGACAAAGGAGAGAGAGCACAGCACCAGCGTTTACCCCAGTACTGCAGTACTATTTGGTGTGGTATTCTGGGGGCTCGGACTTGGAAGGCAAAGCAGGTTCCCTCCCAGGTAAATTGTCTCCCCAGCTCCAAAGAAGAATTCTTGACTCCTGGGCTGTCAGTAACAAAAATAACTTAGTTTTAGTTTAAAATCTCTTAGAGATTTTATAGTTTTCAGAAGCCCTTTGTATTTCATCAGAATTTCTCAAGAATTTCTGTGAATAGTAGATAATAAACACGTCAAAACAACCTCACCTGGCCGTGAGACATCAGACAATTCATGATTGGTAGTGAAGGAGATATCACTGGAAACAGTTTCATAAAGAATTCTTGGAACTTTATTCATTATCCCCTTGGTGTGTTGTAAATGTTCTCTCTAAAATAGCCTTTAAAGAATTTACATAGCTGCATAGAAAATAATAGTTTTAAATTTTTTTCTTACGAGGTTACTGGAGGAGAATTTGCTTTACTGTAGACATTCTAACGATTAGAACATTTGTCATATTTTTGAATATCCAGCTAAGATTTTTCAGCTTAAAGTGCAACATAGAAAAAGAGTCATTTCGTGTGTCCTTTTTAACTGTCAAAGGGACCATATCATTTGTCTTGTTCTATATAATAACAGAATTCTTTTTGTTTGTTTGTTTGTTTTTAACTTTTAGAGCCTAATCCACCAATAGATCAAGTTATACAAAAACCAGGTGTTGTACAGAGATTTGTGAAGTTTCTTGAAAGAGATGAAAATTGTACTTTACAAGTGAGTTGTATAGTTTTTTTTTGTGATCACTTTTTAGACTGATAGTTTAAAGTGTCTAGTTTGAAACTGACAGCTGCAGTGCTGATTATAGGATTATAGTGTAAGCATTCAGTTAGTGAAGAGTAAGGCTAGTTCTTTTTAGAAGCTGCTACCAAACAATTGGGGAAACTACAAAATAACAAAATCTTTATGTGCAGTAGGAATTATCAACCTTTAATTACTTTCAGTTTTAGACAGCCTCCAACAGATATGGAATATGTCCTGTAAGAGTATGTGTTTTGACTTAGTTTAATTAGGGTTGTAGTAGAAACTCAGTCTCTTAAAACATTTCCCTCTGATTTTGTTTTGTTTGTTTGTTTTATTTTGTTTTGTTTGCTGGGGCTTCATGCATGTGTGGTTTTGCTTCTGTAGGCTGCTGTTTACATTTAGGTTGATTGAGAGAAAAGACTCCATAGCATCTTCCCTGTAGTGTCAGGACTAGGCCACATGCATAAGATGCATGCCCTGCTTGGTGAGCTATCTGAAATTGGAGAATTTCAAATAAAAATAATCAATTTTTTTAAAACTTTTTTTGACAAATCAGAGAAGCTGGCATTATTGTTATATGGTAAAGATTAGTTGAAACTGAATAGAAGTTTTGCCTCTTTTTTTTTTTTTTTACTTTTTAAAAACAATATATATATCATAGCAGTACAATCCAGTTTGCTGCAGTTCCTGCTTGCTCGTATGACTCTTGATGTTAATTGCTGGACCAGTGAATTTATGATATCTGGTACTTACTAGGTAATCCTTTCACCTGAAGATCCCAAGGAGACTTTTTGAAGTGACCTTTTAGTTATATCATTATCTAGTATTTTAGGACTATGGTCTTCATTTTTTAAATAAAAATTTCTGTGGTCTAGGAGGTGGCACAGTGGATGAAGCATTGGATTCTCAAGCATGAGGTCCTGAGTTTGATCCCAGCAGCACATGTACCAGAGTGATGTCTGGTTCTTTCTCTACAATCTTTCTAAGGATAAATAAATAAATTCTTTAAAAAAAAATTCTCCCAAGTGCCACACATAATGTAACTATATTTTTCCCATGCCTTTTGTTAGTGATTTCAGTGCATGCTTAGTTTATGAATCATAATGGTATCTACCCTAATCTGAAAAGTTATTCATTTATAAATGGCAAGTATTTTTAAAATTTTGCGGTCATTACTCTTTTGGTTGCCTGTGGACTTGTTTATCATTTTCGATAAATTTCATCTTAATACTTGGAAGCCATGGATTAAAGCTTTTCTTCTGTTACAGACCTAACACATATAAATATATCCAAATTCTAATGGAATCAGTAGGGCTAGCTTCTCAGAGGTCTGCTGTTTAAAAAATACATGATACTTGTCCTGATTCTGCTAATAATGAACTCTTTGACTTTCAATAAATAGTCTGAATCTCTGGACTGAACTTCTAATTTTTTTCTTAAACTAACAGGCAGGTAATAAATGATTCTTAGGGAAACAAAAATACTACATACGATTCTAAGTTCCATTACTATGCTACTATTCCAGCAGCTTGTTTATTTTTAAATTGCTTGCTTTTTATAACTTCTGCCTTTGTAATAGCAAATATTTGGAGTTTTTAATTAAATTCAAATATGTTCAATTATTATTTATAATCTTACTAATTTTTTTTTTCTCAGTTCTTATTTTTTCCCGAATAGTCCATTCTTCGTAGGATTCTTTTTCTCTCCCCAGTCCCCTCATTTTTTTTAACGATATTTATTTATTTCCTTTTGTTGCCCTTGTTTTATTGTTGTAGTTATTGTTATTGTTGTTATTGATGTCATTGTTGGACAGGACAGAGAAATGGAGAGAGGAGGGGAAGACAGAGGGGAGAGAAAGATAGACACCTGCAGACCTGCTTCACCGCCTGTGAAGTGACCCCCCTGCACGTGGAGACCCGGGGGCTTGAACCAGGATCTTTACCTGGGTCCTTGTACTTTGCGCCGCGTGCGCTTTTAACCCACTGTGCTCCCCTCACTTTCTTTATAGAGATAGAGAGGATGAATGATAATAGCACTGAAGCTTCTTTCAGTGCAGTGGAAACTGGGCTGAGCACATGACAAACCAGCATATTATCCAAGTGAGGTATTTTCCCAGCCCAAAGAGGCCCCCCCCCCCCGTTTTTTTAATTAACAGATATTCATCCTAAATTGAAATCGGGTTTCTGTAATCTCCCTCTTGGGCTTGTTTAAGCCTTCCTCTTCTTACCCCTCCTGACATTTCTTTAGCACCTTCATGTATTTTGCTTGTATTTTTCCTTAGTTTGAAGCTGCATGGGCATTAACTAATATTGCATCTGGAACCTTCCTGCATACCAAGGTAGTGATTGAAACTGGGGCTGTTCCAATCTTTATAAAGCTTCTCAGCTCGGAGAATGAAGATGTTCAGGAACAGGTGAGTTTCCCACTTGAACTGTCTCACTGACCTCCAACAAAGGTACACAAATTGATAATCTTACCTATAGAGGGAGAAAAACGGCATACTTTAAGATAACAATATTTTTCTTAAAAATTTATCATTTGCAAGAGAGAGGGACACACACGCACCCCCACTTACCCCCCCCCCCCCATTTAGCTCTGGCATATGCCAGTGCCAGAGATTAAATCTGGGACATCTGGAGGCTCAGGCATGAAATGTTGGTGCTCTGTTGCTCTAAGTGTTACCTTTTTTTTAAAGTGTTACCTCTTTAGAACTTTAGAAACTGTTCTCCTTCATGCTTTACTGTATGGTTGTTGATATATATGCACATAAATATCCCGGGACCCTTTCTAAGAATTTTTACTTATTGATTTAATAATGATCGACAAGACCATAGGATAAGAGGGGTATAGTTCCACATAATTCCCATCACTAGAGTTCCCATCCCCTCCATGGAAGCTTTCCTATTCTTTATCCCTCTGGGAGCATGGATCCAGGATCATTATGAGGTGCAGAAGATGCAAGGTCTGGCTTCGGTAATTGCTGGACATGGGCTTTGGCAGGTCAATCCATACTCTTAGTCTGTTTATATCTTTCCCTAGTGGGACAGGGCTCTGGGGACGTGGGGTTCCAGGGTACATTGGTGAGGTCATTTGTCCAGTGAAGTCAGGTTGGCGTCATGGTAGCATCTGCAACTTGGTGGCTGAAAAAGCATTAAAATACAAAGCAGAACAAATTGTTTAATAATCAGGAACCTAGAGACTATAGCAGATGAGATTTGGGGTCTCCATTTTGGAAAAGACTAGTAGGTCTATTTTAGGTCTGTTCCAAGGGACCCATGACTTAACTAATTTTTGCCTGAGTTCCACAGCTAACATACAGGTGGGCCAAAGGTGTTCCCCATGACCCTGTTTACTCCCTTCCCAGAGTCTTGCTTTGGTGCAGTATGCCCTGCATAGTTGACGGTTCACTTGTGGTTTCCTTCTTTTTTTTTTTGCCTCTGAGGTTATCACTGGGGCTTGGTGCCTACAAATCCATTGCTCCTGGAGGCTATTTTTCCACTTTTGTTGCCTTTGTTGTTTATTGTTTTTGTTGTTAATTGTTGCTGCTATTGTTGTTGGATAGGACAGAGAGAAACCTAGAGAGGAGAGAAAGACCTGCAGACCTGCTTTACTGTTTTTGAAGCGATTTCCCTGCAGGTGGGGAGTTGGGGGCTCGAACCAGGATCCTTATGCCTGTCCTTGTGCTTTGCACTATGTGTGATTAACCTGCTGTGCTACCGCCCAGCCACCTGTTCTTTCCTTTTTAAGCTCCACTTATAAGTGAGATCATTTGATATTTGTCCTTCTTGCTTTGACTTATTAAATGAGCATGACCCTCCAAGGTCCATCCAAGACTGAAGCAAAGGAAATGGCTTCATTGTTTTTGATAGTTGATATATATATATATATCACAACTTGCTTAGTCACTCATCTGTTGTTGACATATGTATTGTTTCCAAGATTAGGCTATTAGAAATTGTGCTTCTATGAACATAGGTATATAGAGATTTCTTCAGGTGGGTATGTTTGTTTTCTTTATGTCCACAGGAGAAGAATTGCTAGGTCATAAGTTAGGTCCATTTCTAGTGTTCTGAGAAGTCTCTAGACTGTTTTCCACAGGGGTTTAGCCAATTTGCATTATCACTAGCAGCATAGAAGGGTTCCTTTTCTCCACATCCTCACAAACATTTGTTTCCTTTTTAGTGTTTTTGACAGGTGTAAAGTGGTATCTTTTTAGTGTTTTTGACAGGTGTAAAGTGTTGTCTTTATAGACATTTTCTGATAATCAGTGACTTGGAGCATTTTTTTCACATGTCTGTTGGCCTTTTGAATCTCTTTGGTGAAGATTCTGTCTGTATCCTCTAATTTTGGAAGGGATTGTTCATTTTTTGTTTTTTGTTTTTTTTAATTTATTAAAAGGAAACATTGACAAAATGCCAGTCCCTGTTTGGGCACCAGATGCCAGGCTAGCTTCGTGGGTGGGAGACAGACTACCACGGACTCATGGCTGAGCTGGGAAGCAGTGCAATGTTTATGGAGAAAATAATCTGCATTTATAGTTTCCAGGAAGGAAGTGGTAGGGTGGAAAACAGGATGTGACTAGGAGAGGGGGCAGAGCGAAAAGAGAGTGCAAACCAGTGGGGGTTAAACCAGTGCCCTCCAGACAGGGCGGGTCTCAGGTAAAACAGTGATTATGTAAATAGACCACAGTGTTAAGCAAGCAAACCTACCATGGTGGTCAAAACAGAAGGTCTTAGAAGCAGAATTAGAAGCATACCAACAACAAAACCATAGGGTAAGAGGAGTACAACTCCACATAGTTCCCACCATCAGAACTCCATATCCCATCCCCTCCCCTGATAGCTTTCCTATTCTTTATCCCTCTGGGAGCATGGATCCAGGGTCATTATGGGGTGCAGAAGGTGGAAGGTCTGGCTTCTGTAATTGCTTCCCTGCTGAACATGGGCGTTGGCTGGTTTATCCATACTCTCAGCCTGTCTCTTTTTCCCTAGTGGGGCAGGGCTCTGGGGAAGTGGGGATCCAAGACACATTGGTGGGGTTGCCTGTCCAGGGAAGTCAGGTGGGCATCATGGTAGCATCTGGAATCTGGTGGCTGAAAAGAGAGTTAACATTTAAAGTTAACATTTAAAAGAGAGTTAATATTTAAAGCCAAACAAATTGTTGACTAATGAACCTAAAGGCTGGAATAGTGCAGATGAAGAGTTGGGGCTAGTAGGCCTATTTTTAGTTATATTCCAAAGGGCCTATGACTATACTAGTTTTTTTTTTTTTTCCCCTGAGTCTGAAATCTGATATGCAGGTGGATCCTAGTTATTGTCTGAGGAGATGATGTCATACTGGAAAAAGGACTAGAAAGCTGGATCAGGGAAGAGAGTAGCTCCCAAATGTGGGAAAGGTGTATAAATATTGTTGACTGTAAACCCCACTGATTTGATCTAATCTGGGGCCCATATTCAGTTTAGGAGCCTGTGTGACCTCTGCATCCCTGTAGATCTGAGCTCACATTCTGTCGTGAGTAGATTGATTGTTTTTTGTTGCTGAGTTTGGTAAGCTCGTCATAGATTTGGTTATTAAACCCTTTGTCCACTGTGTGGCATGTAAAGATCTTCCCCCTGTATGGGGTGTCTCTCTGCTAGTCATGGTTCCTTTTGCAGTGCAGAAGCTTTTCAGCTGGATCTGGTTCCTTTGATTTATTTTTGCTTTTGTTTTTCTTGCAACTAGATCTGAGTCATCAAAGATGATTTGAAAATTTACATTAATAAGGGTTGTACAGTATTTCTATCTAGATATTTTCTGGTTTTTGGTCTCTTATCCAAATCTTTGCATCCATTTGGAGTTTACTTTAGTGCATGGTGAGCCCCAGTGACCCAGTTTCATTCTTCTACTTGTTTCAACCCAGTTTGCCCAGTACCATTTGTTGAGGAGACTCCTTATTCCATTTAATGTTTTGGCTCCTCTTGTCAAAATTAAATGTCTGTAAGTGTAGGGACCTTCTGGGCCCTTAATTCTGTTTCACTGGTCTGTAAGTCTGGTTTTGTTTCAGTACCAGGCAGTTTTGATTACAGTAGACCTGTAATAGTTTCAGGTCTAGAAGTCTGATGCCTCCATTCTTGTTAGTCTGTTCTTAAAAAGAAAAAGTGGGGGGGGGGGGAAAGAAAACTGTGGAAAATAGATTAAGAGGGCCAAGTGATGGCTCATTGGGTAAAGCACATGTTACAATGCACAAGGATCTGGGTTCAAGCCCCTGGCTCCCACTGTGGGGGAGAAGCTTCATGAGTGGTGAGGCGGTGCTGCAGGTATCTCTCTCCCTCATGTCTCACCCTTCCCTCTCAGTTTTCCTCTCTGTCTTTATTCAAAATTTAAAAAGTTAAAAAAAATTTTAATTGAAAGAGAAGCAAATAAGGCGTAGTATACTAGTGTAGACGGTAAAAATACTAGCTCATATGTTAAGCATTAAAATAAAGTTTCTCAGTTGAAAGGCTAACCAGGCCTTTTTCTCACATTAATTTTATAGGGCATTCATCTGTGTAGACATGTCTCTCTCCTTACTACTTTTTTAAAATTTATTTTTATATTTATTTATTTTCCCTTTTGTTGCCCTTGTTATTTTAGTTATTGTTGTTGATGTCGTTTTTGAATAGGACAGAGAGATTGAGTGAGGAGGGGAAGACGGGGAGAGAAAGATAGACACCTGCAGGGAGTCGGGCTGTAGCGCAGCGGGTTAAGCGCAGGTGGCGCAAAGCACAAGGACCGGCATAAGGATCCCGGTTCGAACCCTGGCTCCCCACCTGCAGGGGAGTCGCTTCACAGTCAGTGAAGCAGGTCTGCAGGTGTCTATCTTTCTCTCCTCCTCTCTGTCTTCCCCTCCTCTCTCCATTTCTCTCTGTCCTATCCAACAACGACAACAACAATAATAACTACAACAATAAAACAACGGCAACAAAAGGGAATAAATAAATTAAATAAATATTAAAAAAAAAAGATAGACACCTGCAGACCTGCTTCACTGCCTGTGAAGTGACTCCCCTGCAGGTGGGGAGCTGGGGGCTCAAACCAGGATCCTTAGGCCAGTCCTTGTGCTTTGCACCACGTGCACTTAACCCGCTGCACTACGGCCTGACTCCCTCCTTACCACTTTTTACAAATCAATCAATCCTTTAGGATAGATAATTGAAAAATACACTAAATATACATATTTTATTTTTATGTGTAGATTCTGAGTATACAAACTATTTATTGAACAGAATATTTTGTTTTTAATTTGAATAGAAATTCTATTAAGTGACAACTTGAACGTTTTCCTTTTTTTTTTTTACTGTCTTATTTCTTTATCTTTAAAACGGTCACTTTGTTCAAAACATGTACTAAATTAAGAGCGTCTTTGTAAAGATATTGCTGTGAATTACGTATTTTTCTTATTTTTCTAAGGCTGTTTGGGCACTTGGTAATATTGCTGGTGACAATGCAGAATGCAGAGATTTTGTTTTGAATTGTGAAATACTGCCACCTCTTTTAGAGTAAGTACCTCAAGCTTATCACAGCTGAAATTGACACTTCCTTTGGAAGAGAAAACTGTGTTCTTCACAATATTTTTACATAAACAAACAAGTTCCTCAGTGGTGCTTTTAAATGACCTGTGTTTAGTGATGTGTGCAATAGCATAAAAATAGATCTGAGCCCCTATGTTGGAACAGGATGATGGGTTAGTGCGGGGTGAGCCATACCCATCAATCCTAATCTCGGAGAATTATGGAAATGAATGCTTAGAACAATAGTAACCATGTAAACCAGCACTTCTCCAATAGAGGGAAAATAAAAACACAGGGTATATTGAATTTGTTTAATGTTTAGTTGTGCTTAAAATAGCATGAAAATAAGTCTAAAAAGGTATTTGTTTTTTCTTATTTGTTAAGTTGTTCTTCATAGCAGTCTTTGTTTACCTGCTACTTGCTGTGTTAAAATATTTACTGGACTGAACAAATGTTAGGGGGCTGGAGAGAAAGCATGATGGTTATTAAAGGGACTTTCTTGCCTGAGGCTCTGAGGTCCCAAGCTCCGTCTCTCTAGCACCACCATAAACCAGAGCTGAGCAGTGCTCTGTTGTTTCTCTCTCCACTCCCCCACCTCTTATTGAAAATAAATAAATAGGCTATATTAAAAGGAGAAATGGTAGTTTTGTAATACAATAAAAATTAAATTATGTTAATACCTAGACTCTTAGATGAACAACAGTGTATCAATAGATTTTTCTTTGATTTTGAAATGTTTAGAGAACAAAGATTCAGAGTCATTTTTAAGTTTGTACTACTAAAATTTTTTTTTTTTCTTTATTGCTGCCAGGATTGTTGCTGAGGCTCCGTGCTGGCACTACAAATCCACTGCTCCTGGTGGCCTTGAAATTTTTTTTTATTTCTAATTTGTATTAGGTAGGATAGAGAGAAATTGAGAGAGGACAGGGAGATACAAAGAGGGAGAGAAAGACACCTGAAGGTGGAGGGTAGATAGCATAATGGTTATGCAAAGAGACTCTCATGCCTGAGGCTCCAGTGTCCCAGGTTCAGTCCCCTCCCCACCCCACCCCTGCTCCCCCCAAAAAAGATAAGACAGACACCTGCAGACCTGCTTAGCCGACCCTCTGCAGGTGGGCAGCAGGGACTCAAACCCTGGTCCTTGTGCTTGGTAATAGGTGTGCTTAACCAGGTGCACCACTGCCTGGCCCCCTAAAAGCCTCTTTTAAAATTTAAATTTAATTGATACTGTTGTCATGATTGCAGAATAACTGCATACTTTATTTCTCTTTTTACCTTTACTCCTATTTCTGGACTATTATTTGTTACTGTTTTAAACTGGTAGAGGTTCTAAGGAAGTACTAATCAATGAAGAAACTGTACTAGAAGATAAAATACTAACAGAATTAATAGTAATCTCATCTGTGTGCTGCTAGTTGTATAGAAAACATAAGCAATATATTTTCTATACAAAGAGGCTTAGAAAATTGAAACTTAGACTAGGTGTGGTCTGTTGCAACAAAAGTAAGGACTAGGGTGAGGGAGTTTGAGGGGGCATTGGAAACCCAGTGCATGACGGTAGAAGACTTCAGTCGGTGATGGGAGTGGTATGCAGACAGACACCTGTCACAGAGAAATGGAACATTGTACTCAGTGAAGCTGGCAAAATAGCTTGCATAGTGTGCTGCTTTGTCATCTATGTGACCCAGAATCGAGAATGGCCCACCTCCCAGACTACCTTTTAAGATCTTCTGTATAGCTATTTTCACCCATTATTTTATTTTATGTTTAAATTTCTTTATTGGGGAATTAATGATTTACATTCAACAGTAAATACAATAGTTTGTACATGCATAAAATTTCTCAGTTTTCCATATAACAATACAACCCCCACTAGGTCCTCTGTCATCTTTTTTGGACCTGTATCCTCCCCACCACCCACCCCAGAGTCTTTTACTTTGGTGCAATATGCCAATTCCAGTTCAGGTTCTACTTGTGTTTTCTCTTCTGATCTTGTTTTTCAACTTCTGCCTGAGAGTGAGATCATCCCATATGCATCCTTCTGTTTCTGACTTATTTCACTTAACATGAATTTTTCAAGGTCCATCTAAGATCAGCTGAAAATGGTGAAGTCACCATTTTTTTTATATCTGAGTAGTATTCCATTGTGTACATATACCACAACTTGCTCAGCCACTCATCTGTTGTTGGACACCTGGGTTGCTTCCAGGTTTTGGCAATTAGTTTACTTTATTTTTAGTTTTTTCTTTTATTAGTGATTAATGTTTTACATTTGACAGTAAATAAAATAGTTTGTACATGTATAACATTTCTCAGTTTTCCAAATAACAATACAACCCTCACTAGGTCCTCTGCCATCCTTTTTCAGGGCCTGTATTTTCCCACCCATTCTCCCCAGAGTCTTTTACTTTGGTGCAGTATACCAACTCCACTGATTATTGATTATATTAGTGTTTCTGATAAATTGTTTTACAACTGTATTTCATCAGTTATGTCAATTGTTGCTTCACATTTTTGTTGCTAGGTTTTATGAATTTGTAACTGTTTTGTCTTCATTATTGAATGAGTTTTTTTTAAATATGGAGGTTTTTTTTCTTAAAAGATTTCTTAGGGGGCTGGGCAGTGATACATCTGGTAGAGCACACACATTATAGTTTGCAAGGATCCAGGTTCAAGCTCCTATTCCCCCATGAAGGGGAGAAGATTCACAAGTGTAAGACATTGCTACAGGTGTTTTTCTTTCTCCCTCTCTGTCTTCCCTTCCCTCTCAATCTCTGTCTCTTTCCAAATTAAATGAGCAAACTATTTTTCAAAGGTTTTTTTGGCTTAAAAGTCTGTTTTGCCTGATACAAGGATATTTAGCTTGGCCCTTGTTTGCTGTGTTTAGATGCCGGGGGCATTTGGTGCTCGTGGCGCAGCTCGAGTCTTCCTTCTCCCTCTGCCCTCTGCCTCCCACTGGCCATTTGCATTCACTCGTAGCCCATGATGCTGCTGTTTTCTTACCCAGAAATTCCCGCTGTGATCTCATGAAATTCACTGTGTTGTGTCATTGTCATATTTGTCGTGTTAGGGTAACACCACTTGGCTGTGCCTGTCCCACCAAGGCATGACCCAAGAAGTAGTTTTTTTTTTTTTCTTTTTTAATTGTTATTGTCAAAATATTTTGGAAATTTGTTTTAAATATCATCCATCTCAACTGAGTTTCCTGCAGTTTATTGAATAAGTGACTTTTTTTTTCCTTTTTCTTGGCAGGTTGCTAACAAATTCAAATAGACTTACAACAACCAGAAATGCTGTGTGGGCCCTCTCAAATTTATGTAGAGGAAAAAATCCTCCTCCAAATTTTAGTAAGGTATGAATAAAATACACAAAGTAAGGAGTCTATCTAGTCTTTCTTTTAGTGGATCTTTAGAGACTGAGGAAACTTCCATTTCTTCATTTTTCATAGTGTCTTTTAATTCACCAGACAATACTTGCACAGTTAGAACGTCAAGAGATGCATAGTCTAAAGGAAGTTTCTTCCTCCTCCTCCTGCTCCTCCTCCTCCTCCTTCTCCTCCTCCTCTTTTTCTTCTTTATCTCCAGGATTATCTATGGGATTTGGTGCCTGTACAATGAATCTACTGCTCCTGGTGGCTTTTTTTGTTTGTTTTATTTTGGTTTTGATAGGAGGAAAAGAAACTGAGAGGGAGAATTGAAGGAGGTTTTAGAGAGGGAGGGAGAGAGCGAGAGAGACAGACCTGTAGCACTCTTTCCCTCCCACCCCACAGACATGAGGACAGGGGCTTGAGCCCTGGTCCTTGTTCATGGTAACATGTGCTTCTCCACTGTACGTGGAGATCAGGAGCTTGAACCTGGGTCCATGTGCACTGTAATGTGTACATTCACCCAGGTACGCCACCACCCAGCCAGCCCCACTATGACTTTAAGATCTCATTAGACCATGGTCATTAGATCTTTTGCCTTACCCTGCATCATTTTGTGGGTTAGTCTTAATTCATAAAATTCTTTCACAACCCTCCATGCCTTTTTGATTCTGTGGTAACTGAGAAGTAGATGGCTAAGTAGGAACTGTTGTAAAGCATTATAAACCATTTGGCATATAAAAGGGAAATAAAACCATTATCATAAGCAGAAATTTGATTTATCTATCTTAGAGAAAAGAATTTTGAGTGTACCCATCACATCTCAAGAAAAAAAGTCTTGAAATACCATTATAGTAAATGTCATATTCCTTTAAAAGGAATTTTGTATGATTTTTAGTAGTAGTAGGAGGGGAAGGAATACATATCCAGGTGGGTATAATGTAAGAAAAGTTATATATATATATATATATATATATATATATATATATTTTAAAGCATCTTATTGAGGTAGAACTTACATAGCATATACTTCTTCCACTGCAATTTAGATGACTTTTAAGTAAATTTTTAAAATTTCTTTATTGGGGAATTAATGTTCTAGAAAAGTAATATTTTTGAAGTGTACAAGTAACTGTCAGATTTTTTTTAAATGTATTTTATGTAAAATCTGTTAGCTGGCAATGACATAGAATTGAAAGGAAAGAAAACTGTACCTGTTTCATCTAAGAAGATAACAAAAGGCCAATGCATGTGATAGTGAACTCACTGATTATCTGCTACTTATATATTTAGACTTGTACATATAAAATTGACTTGCTAATTGTATATTCATGGGTTTAATAATCTTAGTGACTATTTTACCTCTTTAAAATAGTACAAAATGTCTGTTGATTTTTTTTTTTATTCCATCATCATTCCTCCTCCCCCCCCCTTATTTTTTTTGCTTCTTTTTGCTAGAGGCTAAGAAACTAGGGGGTGGGATAGGGACAGGGACAGTGACAGCGAGGAGAGACACCTGAAGCATTGCTCCACTGCTTATGAAGCTTCCCTTCTGCAAGTGGGGGCCAGGAATTTGAACCCCATAGTGATTTTATCAATTGTGCCACCACCCAGCCCCACATACTGAAATCTTATTAAGTGAACTTTGATTCATGCATTACTCTTTAAAATTTGTTTTTCTTTAAAGTGTATTTCTTTTATGGGGCCCAGAGGTAGCTCACCTAGTAGAACATAAACTTTACAGTTCAGAGGGACTCAGATTTGAGCCCCTGCCACCACATGGCTCTGGTTTGTGATGGTGTCTGGAGATTGAACCTAGAACTTTGGAGCTTCAGGAAGGAAAGTCTTTTTGCATACCAATTATACTATCTCCCTCCCTATGCCCCCCCTTTTTTATTTTTTAAGTTTTTTTTTTTTTCATTGTCCATGGAGTTCTTTATTGCTCCACAGAAGACCCTCACATATGCACTCTTCTGCTGAACCACCTTCCTGGTCCCTTCTCTCAGCATACTGTATCTTTTTGGGAGTGTATACATGTGATCTTGACGTAGTTAGGGAGTCTGATACTATTTCATTATTTTAAAAGTAAATGACTACATATCTTATTAATAGGCACCATAAATGGTTATATGTCGGGCTGAGCTTCACTGACGGGAGACAGATGACCCGGGACTCATCTCTTTATTCATGCAGGACACAGCACAATCTAAGCCGAGCTAAGCTAAACTCAAACTAAACTGAAAACAATCTTGTCCTTATATATATATACTAGCCAAGTAGGGTGGGGACAGGATGTGACATAGAGAGGGTGGAGAGAAAAGTGACTGGTGAATATCAGGGTGTGACAAGGAGAGGGGCCGGAGCAGGTGAGAATTCTACCACTGAGCCACCAATGCCCTGGAGGGAGGGTGGTGCTTGTTAACAGTGGTTATGTAAATAGAATACAGTGTTATGTAAATAGAATGCAGTGTCATGTAAATAGAATGCAGGGGGGATTAAACCAAATGAAACAGAAGAGGTTTTTAGAAGCAGAATTAGAAGCATACCAACAGTTATATAGTCATCTATGTGATAAGATAAACCTTATATATTTCTCTGTAGTTTTTGTAGCTTTGTGTTTTTGTTTTAATACTAGTTTCTGTGTTTTTCCTACAGAAAACTGGTTTTTAGGTAGAGAAAAATTCTAAAAATTGTTTGTTTGTTCTTTTCCCTTTCCAGGTATCACCTTGCTTAAATGTTCTATCAAGGTTACTTTTTAGCAGTGACCCAGATGTATTAGCAGATGTTTGTTGGGCTCTCTCTTATCTCTCTGATGGACCTAATGATAAAATTCAAGCAGTTATTGATTCTGGAGTCTGTCGAAGATTGGTGGAACTTTTGATGTAACTATAACTTATGATGAATAAGTATAGGATTGGGTTAAATTTAGAAATTAGAGTAATGACCTGGTAAATATATGGGAATTCACTCTTCTGGAAGGATTGTAAATCTGTGAATCCTATTTTGTATTATACATAGTGCACTAGAATGTTGAGTCTCACAACTAATGAGTTTCATTAGTTTTATGTGACTTATTAGTGAGAGGGACCTTATTCAATAAGTACTATGGAATACTAGCTGGTAGGACCTTATCAGGGCATTATTGATAAACTATATAGTTCTTGCTCTTATAGAGCTAACAATCTAGTTAACTGTTCATTACCATAATTTGTGTGAAAGTTCATATAGTAAAAATTATTTAATCTAGCTTTGCGCAGTGGCAGTATCATAGCCAATGAGGTTTATCCGAGGCACAATTATTGCTAATTGAAAAATTATTTAATCTTTCACTTCTATCAATATTTTTCTTTACTAGGCACTTTTTTTTCTCCAAAGGAACATTTTTTTTTCTTCACAGAAGCTAAAAATCATATAAGAAAAATTTAAAAGATAAATGTAACAGTTTTTTTTTTTTCTTTTGTGGGGGAAAAAAAAACAACAACCCTAGTTGATAGGTTCACGGCACAGGCATATGACCTGAGTGCAAGAAGACTATCAAGGGGCTGGGTGGGGACTCGCCCAGGAGAGTGCACATTGCCAGGCTCAGGGACCTGGGTTTGGGTGGGGACTCGCCCAGAAGAGTGCACATTGCACATTGCCAGGCTCAGGGACCTGGGTTTAAGTTCCTCATCCCCACTTGCAGGGCCAATGTGGATTGTTGGGTAAAGTGTTTACCAGAACTTTGCATACTTTTCTGAACCTTCTCTATAAATAATTATGTAGAATGTAAGTCTGTATTTTTATTGTTTTTAGGCACAATGATTATAAAGTTGTATCACCTGCACTGAGAGCAGTAGGCAATATTGTGACTGGTGATGATATTCAAACACAGGTGAGTTCAGATTTTAATGTAACAAATTTTTAATATAATGAGCTTTGAGAAGTTTATCATACTTTTTTTACATGAGAAAGTTATTTTATTTATGTATTTCTGTCATCGCCTGGGCTTCACCATTCTACTCAGAAAAGAGGGTAGCAGAGAGAAGGAAAGATACCACAGCACTGGAGCTTCTCCCAGTGCAGTAGGGGCTGGGCTTGATTCTTGCTTACGCATTGGAGAGCAGGTGCACTATACAGGTGAGTTGTTTTGATGGCCTGAGGAGCAATTTAAAAAAAAATTCAGTTTATGATCTAATAATGCTTAACAAGATTATAAGACAACAGGGGGTATAATTCCATACAGTCCCCAAATCCAGAGTTCCATGTCCCATCCCCTCCATTGGAAGCTTCCCTATTCTTTATCCCTCTCTGGGAGTATGGACAGAAATTATTTTTTAAAATATATTTTATTTATTTACTACTGGATAGAGATAGAAATTGAGAGGGAAGAGGGAGACAGAAAGGGAGAGAGACAGATACCTACAGCCCTGCTTCATCATTCAGCAAGCTTTTCCCCTTCAGGTGAGGACCAGGGCTTGAACTTGGGTCCTTGCGCACTGTGATGTGCATCACTACCTGCTTCTTTAAGAGTTATATGAACCACTGGTGAGAGAGAGAAGGCAATACATACAGTGCAGGGATCAAGATGGGAACATCAGCCTTATAATTCCTGTGTCCGCAAGCTGAGCTGTCCCTCCGTCTGAAGTTTGCCATAATTCATATCACTTGATTACCTATTAATCAGTTTCATGACTCTCTCATAGTTATGTAAGCATCTATATAATGTGACAATGTATTCCTTTTAATTAATTAATATATTTATTTTACCGGAGCACTACTCAGCTCTGGCCTATGGTGGTGCGGGGGATTGAACCTGGGTCTTTGGAGCCTCAGGCATGAGGGTCTCTTTACATAACCATTATGCCATCTACCCCCGCCCTTGTATATTCTTGATAATAAATGATCAACCTCAAACACTTCTATGGAAATGTGCTTAGACCTACATCACTGTGAAGGATTCTTCTGCCCCTTATATAAAACTATAAATTAATTGGAGAGAAAATATATATTAAAACAAAGTAGATGCCCAAGACAGTGTATGTTTGCTGTGATTTGATTGGTCTGTAAATGTTTTAAATTTCTCTAAAAGAGAAATAGGTGTGCTGAGAATTATCTGTAATTAAGTAATTGGAACTAAAATTTCATCTTAAAAGTGGTGAAAAGTATAAACTAAGATTTCTGTGACTGTAGGTACAGAGGCAGACATGTGAAGTATGTTAGAGACATTAAACTAGTGAAGAAACTTTACTAGAGGGTGAGCTTACTGTAAGGTCAAAGCTAGGGCTGGCAATGGAAGACTTTATAGTAGATTGTGAGAAGGAAAGAAAGACAGCGAAATATTTCTTGGGCTGGTGATTGATTATGTGCTGTGGTGTATCTGGTATATGTGTTTGTGTGTCTGTATCCTTCGGAAGATGGTGAGCTATCTAAAAGGATACAATACCAAGACTGACTTCAGATTTGGGGTGGATACTCTATTTCTTGAAAATGGAAATTTAAACTAACACATTAGATTTTTCTTTGCTGCCACAGACTAAACCATTTTCAAATTTATGTATTCCAGTTTTAAAGCCTCTCAAGGTTTTTCAAGCCTCTCAAGTGTGAGTCACTGGGAGTGTTTTGAAAACAGGAACATAATTAATCTTTCCATGGGATAAAGAATGTAAAGGGGAAAATGAGAACGTACTTCTTTTTTAAAATATTTATTCCCTTTTGTTGCCCTTGTTGTTTTATGGTTGTAGTTATTATTGATGTCGTTGTTAGATAGGACAGAGAGAAATGGAGAGAAGAGGGGAAGACAGAGAGGAGGAGAGAAAGATAAACACCTGCAGACCTGCTTCACCGCTTGTGAAGCGACTCCCCTGCAGGTGAGGAACCAGGGGCTTGCGCGTAACCCGCTGCGTTACCACCCAACTCCCAGAATGTACTTCTTTACAAAAGAGAAGTGGAACCAGTAAAAATCGTAATGATCCAAACTTACATTCTGCACATTATTATCTCTTAACAGTTACAGAAGTATATACTTTTACACTATTTGACATTTAGATATATTTTTTCTGTTGGCAAAACTAGAAGTCGAATCCTGATCTCAACTGCTAAGTTTCTTTTCATATTACTTTGTCAGGTGGATTCATTTCATTGACAAAATGTCTCAGAGTGATTTGCCTATTTGCATTTTAGTGAATTTAGAACAGCTTCTATTCTACACGAACATTAGGGAGGTTTTGGCTGTGTGGGAGGGTGGAAGAAGACTGTGAGTGCCTAAGTATCACTTTCGGATAAATGTCCTTTTTTGTTATTGCGGATTTTCAGAAGTTTTATATTTATAAATAGTTAATTTTTGTGTTTTTGTATGATTTGTCATTAAACTTAGTGTTCTGTCTTTTGTTTAAGGTGATTTTGAACTGCTCTGCATTACCCTGTCTCTTACACTTACTAAGTAGCTCCAAGGAGTCAATTAGAAAAGAAGCCTGCTGGACTGTTTCTAACATCACTGCTGGAAATAGAGCTCAGATTCAGGTAAATAAACACCTTTTAGATCTAAGAATAAAATAAGAAAATCTTGGAAATCACTTTGGACATACTCATTATTTTTATCAGAGTTTTGTTGCTTTGTTTGTTTTAGTGAGTTCCCAAAGGAAAAAAAGATTGATAAAGTACTTCTTATGTGTTTGTGACACATGTTTAGTCCTTTGAGATTGGTTTTTGCTAGTTTTAAGTAGTTAGGCAATGATCTCAAATGAGAAACTCCTTGCATCAGGAATCACTCATTTTGAACAAACAAGCATATTTTTCATTTTATCATCTTTAAAGTTTATATTCCACTACCTAGAAAACTATTTGAAGGTTTGTTAACAGGAGTAAATTATCTGTAAGAATGTTACCAAAATGCCTCATTTTTTATCTTTTATTGGTGACTTAATAATGATTAATAAGATTGTAAGATAACAGTGCTATAATTCCATCTAGTTCCCACCATCAGAGTTCTGTGTCTCATCCCCTCCATTGGGAACTTCCCTATTCTTTATCTCTTCTGGGAGTAGGACCAAAATTCTTCATGGGGTGCAGAAGGTCTGGCTTCTATAATTGCTTCTCTGCTGAACATGGATGTTGGCAGGTCAATCAGTGTCTGACTTTTTAAACCACTGAATTTCAGGATTCCAGTATTTCGTATTATTTTAAAACAATATATTGATTACGTTCTGTAACTTTTCTCCCTTAGGCTGTCATAGATGCAAACATTTTTCCTTTTTTGATTGAGATTCTTCAGAAAGCAGAGTTTCGAACCAGAAAAGAAGCAGCGTGGGCAATAACTAACGCAACGTCAGGAGGCACTCCAGAACAAATAAGGTGTGATACAGTTTGTTTGCTTTCAATATAAAGTGGGATGAAAAGTGAAAGAACACACATTTTTCATGAAACTAAAATGTTTCCAGGTTATTTCAGTAAGCATTTCTTGTATAAAAGAACAGCATTTATTGTTATTATCAGTGAAATTATTGGCAGTGTTTTTTGTTTTTTTTTTCTCTTTTATCACATTAGTGGCATAGTGATTTACAAGACAGTTATTACCACATGTGTATAGTTTCTTACCCTCCTGTGGTAGGTGTCTGCACACCACACCTACCACCAGCTGCCATTTTTCTCCACCATAGGATACTAGGTCTCCAACCCCTTTCCTACCTTCTCCGGTCTCCCCTCTCTAGGACTGACCCTCACGCCTGTTGCAGCACACCACAGGTAGCTTATGTCTCACCATGTGTTTTCCATTTCTCTGTTTCTAACGTTCCATTTATTTGTGAGGTCATCTGATATTCATCCTTCTGACTTACCCAACTCAATACTACTCCTTTAAGTTCTACCCAAGATGAAGCAAGAAGAGAGTATTTTTTTTTTTTTTTTGCTTGCTTGTCTGAAATGTAATCAACATCTTTGTCCATGACAGAGAAGTTATCAGAGATTAAATATCAGAAACGGGAGTCGGGCGGTAGCGCAACGGGTTTGGCACATATGAGGCAAAGCACAAGGACCGACATAAAGATCCCAATTCGATCCCCTGGCTCCTCACTGCAGGGAGGTCGCTTCATGGGCAGTCAAGCTGGTCTGAAGGTGTCTGTCTTTCTCTCCCCATCTCTGTCTTCCCCTCCTCTCTCCATTTATTTCTGTCCTGTCCAACAACAATGACATCAATAACAACAATAATAACTACAACAATAAAACAAAGGCAACAAAAGGGAATAAATAAATATTTAAAAAATTTAAATATCAGAAATAGAACAATCTATTAATTTTATACAGTTTATATTTCTAATAAATTTGAATTTGATGTTCCCCTCATTGATCATTATGTTTGCCTGGGGATACTGTCTTTTTTGAAAATTATTTTATTTATTTTCCTAGAGACAGAGATCAATTGAGAGGAGGGGGAATATAGAGAGGGAAAGAGACAGAGACACCTGCAGCCCTGCTTCACCACTTGTGAAGCTTTCCTCCTGCAGGTGGGAGTCAGGGGCTTGAACCTGGGTCCTTGTGCGCTATAATGTGTGCACTCAACCAGGTGTGCCACCACCTGGCCCCATGTCTTTATTTTTCTATGCTAACCTTGCTAATTTTTTGAATATATTTAATCCAGATATTTTGTTTTAGTTTTTGTTTAAATTTTTCTTGCCTTACAAAGAGTTGCATCAGTTTATTTTCATCTTACTCCATATATTGCTTCATAAATTATTTAGCATGAATTAGATATCTAAATTGAGATAATTATTTTAAAAAATATTTTCATCACTTCATCGTCATGTGGAGGGGGGAGAAATCTTGATCTCCTATTAGGTTCCCCTTACATACTGCTAGTATACTGCCGGTTACTGTGCCTGCTCATTCCAGACTCTTAGTACCAGCAATGTCTGTCTCACCTCCTCTACTTTCATAACTCGATTAGTTAAATCATCCAACAAATATTTTCTGTTAGTTTAAGTATAATACAGCAAGTGAGTGCTCAGGCAAAGATAAATTCCTTTTTAAACACTGGGATGGAGACTAATGTTTAGCGAATGACTAATATATTCTCACAGCCTTACAATTGAATGCCTGTTGTATTCTCCCAGTTTGTACCCTGATTTCTTACCATTTCTATCCTCATTTTAAGATGGGAAAACCATGCCAGTAGTTGCTCAACATCACACAGTTAATAAGGAGTGGAATCGGCACTTGAAACTATGGAGTTTGGATAAAGAGCATGCTTTTAACTTCGTGCATAATATGGTCTTTTTTTTTTTTTTTATATGAACAAATAAAGTTACTTTTTATTCCGGAGAATGGAGAAAGAACCAATAACAACCAGAAAAGTACAAAGCATTAAGAAATTAGTAAAATAATTTTTGTGAATATGACTTACAGAAAACACCCACTAGGTGGCTTGTTTTGTCCCCTAGAGGCTTCTGAAATACAGTGATGTTTCAGAGCATTAATAATGATTATTTTGTAGGCAGTTTCTTGAGGTTCTATTTAGATGAACCTTCTTCTCCTCCATTTGTACTTCCCATCCCGTCTCCTGTGGGTATATACAAAGTTATCTTAAAAGAAAAACAAAACAATGGAGCACTAATTTTAGTGCTCAGTTGTCATGCAAAAACAGGCTCAAGTGCAAATTTGTTCATGTGTATTTTATAATACTTATGAGAGCAGGAATGTGGAAAAAAAGTTTTCAGGTTCCTATGGTGATCTTTGATGATGGGAGTGGTTTAAGTTAATAAATAAATAAATGAAAGGGGTAATCCTCCAATATCTTAAGATAGTGTTGTAAATATAAATAAAAGGGACCAGGCAGTGGCACATCTGGTTAAGCACTCACATTGCAGTGCACAACGACCCAGGTTCAAGCCCCTGGTCCCTACCTGCAGGGGAAAGTTTCACAAGTGGTGAAGCAGGTCTGTAGGTGTCTCTCTCCCTCTCCCCTCTCAATTTCTCTGTCTATCCAATAGTGAAAATAAATAGAAACATTTAAAATAAATAAAACAAAATACTTTAAAAAATAATAAATTAAAATTTAGTTTTTGTATTTATGTAGAAATAACTTTCTTAATTGTTTACACAGCATTTCATTATATTTTCATGTAACTTCTATAATTTATGCCTATTAAAATATTTTCCTCACATTTATTTTGATTATTTTGAAGGTATTTGGTAGCCTTAGGCTGCATTAAACCACTCTGTGATCTTTTGACTGTTATGGATTCTAAAATAGTCCAAGTGGCTTTAAATGGACTGGAGAATATCTTACGTCTTGGAGAACAAGAATCTAAGCAAAATGGAGGCGGCATTAATGCATACTGTGCCCTCATTGAGGAAGTGTATGGTAAGCAGTCAGTTAAAAACTCAAACTTACAGTCTGTAATTTGCCATCTGCATGGCCCCCCTCCGTTTCCATACAAACACTTTGCTATGGAAGCAGTTTAATTTTCTTCCCTTGCTCCCTCCCCTCCATCATGGATTCTCTCTTTCTTTTTGATTGTCACTGTAGATTTACTGCCCCAGACTGACATTTTTCAGAAAGACAGAGACCAAGAGAAAGAGGAAGACCCCACTGCATTGAAGCTTCCCTCAATGTGGTGGGGTTGGGCTTGAACCTGGGTCATCCCCATGGCAACGTAAATGGCACTACTCAAATGAGATCCCTTGCTGGCCCACTATATACTATTTTTTAAAATATTTATTTATTTTCCCTTTTGTTGCCCTTGTTTTTTTTTTATTGTAGTAGTTGTTGTTGTTATTGATGTTGTTGTTAGGACAGAGAGAAATGGAGAGAGGAGGGGAAGACAGAGAGGGGAGAGAAAGATAGACACCTGCAGACCTGTTTCACCACCTGTGAAGCGACTCCCCTGCAGGTGGGGAGCCTGGGGCTCGAACCGGGATCCTTAGGCCTGTCCTTGGCGCTTCTCACGCTTAACCTGATGCACTACCGCCCGACTTCCTATAACTTTTTTTTTTTTTTAATATTTTCTTTTCTGTTTCGTTTTTTTTTTTTAAGTTACCCTTGGGCTGGAGAAATAGCTCCCAATAGGGTGCCTTCTTTGCCGTGCACTTGCCTCAGGCTCCAGCTCATGGAAGGTGTCACAGTTGCACTTTGAATAAATGCACAGTGGTCGTACTAGCTTTGCAGTGAGTATTCACTTATTGAATAGAGAGAGAAATCACCAGGGAATGGGGAAATAGGAAGAGAGACACATGTAGCACTGCTTCACTGCTTGTGAAGCTCTTCCCCCCCGCAGGTGGGGATCATGGGTTTATACTCAGGACTCTGCCACACTGTATTGAGTTGTCAGAAAAGTCATGAGGAATTTTTGTTTTAAAAAAGAGAAAAATATGTCATGACTTTTCAGACAGCCCAATAACATGGTCATCCTACCAGATGTACTACTTCCTGGCCCTCATGTTGTTTGCCTTTTTGGTGCTTTTTCTGTAGTATAATCATTCTAGTAAAGATCTGTGGAATTAATCTAAAACTGTCATCTTAAAATTAGGAAACTGTTTCTGGGAGGCAGCATACCCATAGTGTCTACATGCTGCCCATTCCTGAAGACCCCCATTCAAGCCCCACGTCCCTACCTGCAGGGGCAAGCTTCAGAAGTGGTAGAGCAGTACTACAGATGTCTCTTCTTCTCTTTATCTCCCCCTTTCTCTTATCCTGTCCTTTAAAAAAAAAAAAAAAAGGCCATCGGCACATCTAGCCCTAATGATAAAAAAACCCTGGGAACAAAAATTAATCATTGGGTTATCAGAAAAGTCATGACATATTTTTTTTCTTGATTTTCAAAGCAAAGATGAGTCACGACTTTTCTGACAAGCCAGTAATATAGAAACTGAGGTACAGAAGATCCAAACCTACATGGTCAGAATCAAAAACTTAGCAGAATGTAGACTATAATCTCAACTTCCAGGCCCGTCCTCCTTCCTCATACCATTCTAACTCCTACTTCTGGCATGTACAGAAGTTAGGTTAAAGTAAACCTTTGGCTGATGTACTGATAGTTGGTACTTTTTGTTTTTTGCTTTAAGTATATATTGGAATTTAACAACTTTGCATTTACATATGTGCTTTGTATAACTAGGTCTGGATAAAATAGAATTTTTGCAAAGCCATGAAAATCAGGAAATATACCAAAAGGCCTTCGACCTGATTGAACATTACTTTGGTGTAGAAGAAGAGGACCCTAATATCGTGCCTCAAGTGGATGGAAACCAACAGCAGTTTGTATTTCAGCAGCAAGAGTCACCAATGGAAGGCTTTCAGCTTTAATTTGTTGGGCAGAAAACAAAAAAAAAACAAACTAATGACTAAAAAGAAAATATTTTTTTTTGCAATATAGTAGGAATATTTGATGTGATTTTATAGAAAACAAAGAATTTGACGCACTTAACAAGCAAAATGAACTAAGCTTCCATTCAGATACAACTTTGCTTTTTTTTTTTTTTTTAATCAATGTGTCTGTATTTATGTCTTTTACTTTTTTATTTATTTTTGTATCTGAATAGTTAAGTACATTATGGAGTCAATAACTGGAGCTTGACGAGGAGAACCTTATTACAAGATGACCTGTGGTTCTGGCTTTTCTTCTGAGCATTCTTTGACATTGCACTTTAGCAGTACAGTTATTGATAATTGTATCTAACAAAAAGTCTGACAGTACCCAATCTCTTTTAAATCTACCTCTATTTAAAGCAAAAGTAAAACCAAAAAAATCCAGAAGCACGAACCGTGATTGACATAAGAACTAATTAGAATGTGAAAACACTTACAAAATGATATATCACTGTGCTATTGTTACACTTTGCAAAAAAAAAAAAGTTATAACCTGTAAAATTTATGGAGCAGAAGAAATATTGTACAGTCTGCCAGTTTTAAGTGTGACAGTTTTGTAAAGAGAAATGCTGTTCTTCATATTGAGCAGATTAAAATTGTTACACATTTCAATATTTTGTTTTAACATATAAATCCTGTTACAATAGTACATTTTATATTTTAGCTAAATATACTATCATTTTTGAAAATATTTTATTATTTTTTTCACTATTTCTAAGAACATCATGATAAGGATACTGTCATGAATCTAAAATAGCAAAAATACTATAATTTTTTTCTCTGATTTTTCCAGAGCAGTTACTGAAAAGCTTCACTATATCTGTAATGAACTTTGGTACTTGAATGGCAAAATATTTTAAAGAAAGCACCTTGTTTCATGGGTGAAATTTTGTTAAATGCACTCCTTGTCTGGACACTAAAGGGTGATAATACTTAAAATTCTAAGGATTGCTTAATATAGTTATAATCTATCAGTATATTGGGAACTTGGGTGTATAAAACTTCGAGGGTTATACTGCTTGTTAGGAATCAGCATATTAGATTACGTTTATGTCAGATCGCTCAATATAATGCGTGTTTTATGTATTAACAGCAAAAACCTCTTCAGACTGAAACTTTGAAAAGTTTGAATAGAAAAATTTGTATTTATTTATTTATAGATGTGTGTGTTACTCTCATGGTACTACTACTCAATAGGGTTTTTTAAGCAAATGTGTTACAATTGAACTCGGTCTTTAATAGTTATCTGCAAGTGATTTAAATTTCCAGTTATATATCTAAAAATACTTTAAATACTTTAAGTACTTTGGTTTATACCTCTTTGAAGATGGAAATAAAGCATTTTGTATGATTCATAGTCTATTCTGTAAAGAAAAAGCTCATTTACAATATTATTTATAATGTTTCTGCTGGAAATCAGAGGCATGTAACAAGAAATATAGTACTTTTAAGCAGTATGACAGTTTGTAAATTACATATCATGAAGTGATATAATAATATAATATATATATAATTAACTTATATATACATAACTTATATATACATAACTTATATATATAATTAACTTATATATATAATTAACTTATATATACATAATTTTGACAAGACACTGAAAACCTATTGCTGTAAAATACAGGTTTGATTGGTGTCCATAATACTGACATGTCTGCCAAACTTCTTATATTGTTAAGTAAAAGATTGTATCTGTGTCCTTTTTATTGTGGTAGATGTTATGAAATTTAGAATAAAATGTATGTCTTTTACACTATGTATATTTAAAAGAACCAGGTAGTTATATTTAAGATGATCAAATTAATGATGTATTTATCAGATAAACACTCTGGTACAGAGGGTTTTCAGTATCAGGTGACAGGGTATCCATTATTTCTAATGAATCAAACTTGACAATGCCACAAAATTCATAAACTAGCCAGCTGTGCCTCCTTTTTTCAGAATCCTGTAGTCACATTAATAAATGAGTCAAATCTTTCAAAAAAAAAAAAAAAAACCTAAGGGAAATATATGAGTTTGTCTAAGTTTTTAAATTTTTTTTGCCAACAAGACAAATTTTGTATCTCAAGTATGTAATTAAACCTGTAACTATTTTAAATATTAAGTTTTATTTAAATCTTGTGTAACTAATTTGATCAAATTTGAACATGAGATGTTATTTACGTAGTACTTGGGACCAGATACTGGCCTGGTGATGAGCTTATTGGACGCATATTAATAAGCAAACACATTGTTTTACAATTTTTCAAAAAAAATTAATGCTCTTTTTAAATGTATTATTTAAACTGCTCCAAAGGAGATTTTCATTAATCTTCACTGACCCTGGTGAAAAACAATTTATAAATTGGTTTCCTAAGATTTACGATTTTTAAATATGAAACTGGAAAAGACTTGTTATAAAAGGGAATGCATACAGTACTAATATAAAAATTAAGAAAGCTTTTTATTTACTTAAATGGTGTTTTATTTTGTTTCACTTTGAATTTGTACTAATCTATGCAATTATACTTGCTTTTGATTTATATGTCTAGGTACTTGCCTCATTATCCTAGCTTTCTCTGTTTTAATTTAAAAGGTTGTGCTTGCACTTTAATTTTTACTGTCATTTTATTAAATTACTGGTAATATCAGAACAAGAAAGGAAAAAGTGATCTGCTGGCACAGGGACTCATTTGGTAACTGACACCTGCTTGCAGTTAACAGTTGATTTGCAGGATAAAGGACTACAAGAAGTATTACCATTGCCTTTATATTTTTCCTTCTTCAAAGAAGGAGCATTATGGAAAAATAACTGTGATATAAAGTCTTAGTGGATTTCTGCTGCTACTTTAAATTCAGCAGTTTTCTTGCTGCTTCATAGTGAAACTGAAATCAAAGTAATTGCTGGTAACCTTTATATTAGTTCATCACATTACTGTTTTATGAAATGTGACATAACAGGAGCTAATGTGGTAGGATTCTAACATGATAGGGTGTCTTGAAGTTCTGATCCGGGAGTGGGATGATATGGTTTTCTTGCCTAACCCAACTATTGAGCAGTATGCAATATTACGAAATAATACAGCACTATCTTAAACCAATAAAATACTGTTTTACAATTGTATTTATATAAATGTCTGTTTCCTTTGTTCTCATTTGTGATTATATATATTCATAGAGTAAAAACACATACCTTCTTTGTTTATTTCATTCACTTTCCCTGTCTAGGTACTAGCCAGACCTGCCCTCCTTGGCTTCCAAGATCAGACAAGGTCAGTCATGGTCAGGGTAGCATGATCATAGATTTATCCACTTCCTAAAACCAGAATAGCATATTTTATACAACTATATATTGCTTTTATTTTAGGGAATATATAATAGGGAATATATCAAATTTATCTTTGTATCTCAAGCTTTGGTACTCAGTGGAATCACACTTTTTTTTATTTGAATATTTTGGACAAATTGAGAGGGAAGGGGGACATAGGGAGGGAAAGAAAGTCACCTGCAGCAACACTTCACCATTTGTGAAGCTACAAGGTAGAAAAGGGGAGCTTGAACCTGGGTCCTTGGACATGGCAGTGTGTGTGTGCGCTATGGGGTATACCACTGCCTGGCCCCTGGAATACATGTATTTTAATTGGGATCAATTCCCGTGCTTATGATTTGAAGACAGCATCTGCACTGAACAGGCAGAAGAAATGGAAGTTGGAAACGAGATACTAGTGTAACTCGCAAATGCTTTCTATAGTGCTTCCCCCCCACGTGATTATATTCACTAAAACAAATCACTGGAATATAAAGTTTTTTACTGTGTATTGTTCTTGCACAGTTCTCGGATATTAATGAAGTTAATCCCCAACTGCTGAACATTCACACTGCTTTCAGACTTTGCCACTGTAAACGGTGTGGCAGTGACTAGTGCTATAAATTGCTGACACAGGGACTTGGGCGGTAGCACAGTGGGTTAAGTGCAGGTGGCACAAAGTGCAAGGACTGGCTTAAGGATCCCGGTTCAAGCCCCCGGCTCCCCACTTGCAGGGGAATCACTTCACAGGCGGTGAAGCAGGTCTGCAGGTGTCTATCTTTCTCTCCCTCTCTCTGTCTTCCCCTCCTCTCTCCATTTCTCTCTGTCCTATCCAACAACGACGGCATCAATAACAACAAGGACAACAAAAGGGAATAAATATTAAAAAAAAACAAATTGCAGACACAAATGTCTATGAAGTTTTGTTAGGTATTTTCAAAGTCTCCTCCAGAGGTATGATACTGTGTTTTCATTCTGAAAAGCAACATGAGAGTACATGCCTTCTCACACCCTTGGAAAAAGTATGATGTTCAGGTTTTATTTATCTTTTTATTAACTATCAGTGTAACATATACCATAAAATTTGAGTATTTTAAGTTTACCCAGTTTTCATGTTTACACAACTGTTAATGCATCACTACAATCCAGTTTTACAATCCTTAAATCATCTCAATTTCTGCTGTAATCGCTACTAAGCAATATACATACATACATATATGTATATATATACACACACACTTTACTGGCAGAGGTGGCACAAATAGTATAGATTCTTACCCCAGCCACATGTAATAACAAAAATATAGTGAGGCATTCTCCAAGCAGCCTTTTTTTTCCTACCTTTCATTTAGAACTAAACGTAGGCAAAATTTTCCTATCATTCCCTCTCTGAGGGACTGTGATAACTAGTTTTATGTATTTGACTAGGTTTTCTATACTAACTAGTTACCCAATTAGATACTAAGTCTTCCTGTGAAGATCAGCTTGCTGGCCTCCCTGGTTTGCCAACACCAGTCATGTACACCAAATCCTTTACATCTTTTACAAACATGCACACTTGTACACACATTTTTTAAAAAATACTTATTTGCTTCCTTTTGTTGCCCTTGTTTCATTGTTATAGTGTTGTTATTGGTGTTGTCGTTGTTGGATAGGGCAGAGAGAAATGGAGAGAGGAGGGGAAGACGGGGAGAGAAAGACACCTGCAGACCTGCTTCACCGCCTGTGAAGCGACCCCCCCTGCAGGTGGGGAGCCGGGGGCTCGAACCGGGACCCTTATTCCGGTCCTTGTGCTTTGTGCCACGTGCACTTAACCTGGTACACACACATTTCACTTGTTCTATTTTATAGGCCCCTGACTGGTAGGCATCCTGTCAAACTCCATCCTCTGACAGCAAGTCTGGGATTCATTTATTTATTTATTTAAAAAGGGAGACATTAACAAAACCATAGCATAGGAGGGGTACAACTCCACATAGTTCCCACCGCCAGATCTCTATATCCCATCCCCTCCCCTGATAGCTTTCCTATTCTTTATCCCTCTGGGAGTATGGACCCAAAGTCAGTATGGGTTGCAGAAGGTGGAAGGTCTGGCTTCTGTAATTGCTTTCCCGCAGAACATGGGCATTGACTGGTCAGTCCATACTCCCAGTCTGCCTCTCTTTTTCCCTACTAGGGTGGGTCTCTGGGGAATCGGAACTCCAGGACACATTGGTGGGGTCGTCTGTTCAAGGAAGTCGTCATCATGCTGGCATCTGGAACCTGGTGGCTGAAAAGAGAGTTAACATACAAAGCCAAACAAATTGTTGAACAATTTTGGACCTAAAGGCTGGAATAGTGCAGATGAAGAGTTGAGGGGTACTCACTGCAGACTATTGTGTACTTTTGCCTTCAGGTATATATTTTGCCCTAGTTTATGGATACATGTGAACATATGCTCTATCTCAGGGGACCTGGTCTATATCTAGGTTTTGGGACTGTTAGGAAGTGAACTACCTGGAATGGAATTAGAGAATACTATGAAAGGAAATATCTCACGGAGTAATGAGGCTGAAGGGTTGTCATTCCAAGCCTGAGGTCTCTGGACACAGTCTGAAGTGAAGCATGCTGAGGTGGCACTCATTGCATTGATTAGGTTGTGATCAGCGGATGCAATATTATTTGATATGAATTGAGAGGAGCATGCAGGAAAGTGGGCCCCACCCTAAGGTTCCAGGACTGGGGGAAATATAGGCTCTATAGTGGAAATGTGAGGTTCCTGCTGTCTTAGGGTTCAAGAAGACAATGGATAGTTATTGTTATCACATAAAAGATAAGCAAGGCCATTACATAATGATTAGAGGATCAATCAGCCAAGAAGACTTAACAATTATTAACATCTATGAACCCAATGAGGGGACCATCTAAATACGTCAAACACCTACTGAAAGAACTACAAATTAATAATATAATTAATATAATACAATATACTATACTGCATTATATTACTATAATAGTGGGAGACTTTAACACCCCACTCTCACTCTTAGATCAACAAAGCAGAGAATCAACAAAGAAGAGAATTAAATGAATAGATGGACAGACTAGACCTCCTGGACATTTTCAGAGTTCTTTACCCCCAAAAACGGGAATACACATTCTTTTCAAATCCACACAACACATACTCAAGGATAGACCACATGTTAGGCCACAAAGACAGCTTCAACAGTTTCAAGAGCATTGAAATCATCCCAAGTATCTTCTCAGACCACAGTGGAGTAAAGCTAACATTTAACAACAAACAGAAAATTACTAAAAGACACAGAATTTGGAAACTAAACAACATGCTGCTTAAGAACTACAGGGTCAGAGAGACACTCAAGCAGGAAATTCAAATGTTCCTGGAAACAAATGAAAATGAAGACACAAGCTATCAAAATATTTGGGACACAGCTAAAGCAGTACTGAGAGGGAAACTCATAGCCATACAATCACATATTAAACAACAAGAAAAAGCTCCAATAAATGACCTTACTGCATGTCTTTTGGGATTCTAGCCTTCCCAACTCTTCCAAGCCTCATGTTTTCTACTGTTCTTCACTGTAATGAGACCACCCACAGTGATGGGATTTGTTACTCCATTTAAGTTGTTTCTTTTTCTGAAGTCATTACTGGAGTTTCACTGCTCCAGGCTGTTTTTCAGATAGAGACAGTATAGCACCAAAGTTTCCATGGGTTGAGGTGGCAGGTGGGGAGAGTGGAGAGGGCTTGAACCTGGGTCATGCTCAGGACAAAGCAAGTGCCCAATCCAAGTGAGCTCAGTTACCAAATTTAGTGGAACCTTGGTTGAAATTTGTTCAGATGTTAGCCCTAAGTGATTGAATTCAACCTCATTTTTAATACATACAAAGTGCTGCTTTAGCATTATCTTTCATAGCAAAATAAAAAATGTCCAGGGAAATTGTGGAATAGACATACAGTGGAATGCTAAAATGCAAACACAATTTGCTGTGGGTAAAACAGTGTTGAGAATAACAATCCTCATGCATACACATTGTAATCCCATTGATGCAAATTAAGCATTATAAAATAGGTGTACCTAGCTGAATGGTGATACAACTCAGAACACTGGTGATCATTAGCGGGAAATAGCAGGACAGAAAGGATGCTTCTGAGGGGTGGGGAGGGGGCGTTGTTGATGTTATACATCGTATTTGTACAGATTTGTTCACTATGGAGAGATTCATTACACTGTGTACATTTTTGTGCACTAACACATACTTCAAAAAAAAAAAAAAAGGGAAGAAAGACTGAGCTTCTTAGCACCAAAATAAAAACAGGGCAAGTATTTTGTTAAACTCTTTTTTACCTCTCCTTTATTGTTACTGAGAACAGTGGAGACCTTCTGATTTGTCCTTTGTGCTCTAAGTATGTCATTTAGCCTTAGCCTGTACGGCAGGTGCCGCGTCTTCCCTCCACCTAGCTTTCTTCGCTAAGTTCCAGCTTGTTAAGGATTCATGTCGTTCTGCAGCCTCCAGAAAGAGCAAAATAAAACATAACGATTCTCCTGAAGAGAATGTATTTTAGATAGAAATACATAAGCCAGGCAATGAAAAGGAATGGAGAAAAGTTAAAGCATCTGTCAGGAGGGGCCGGGAGCTAACTCGTTAGGTAACACAGGCATTTTCCCATGCGCAGTAATCTGGTTCTAACCTCCAGCTCCCACATGGGAGCATCTGCACAAGGGAAGGTTCACAAGTGGTGGAGCAATGCTTGATATCTGTCTTCTGTCCTATCTTACAACCTCTATTTAGGGAAAAAGACACACACACACACACATACACACACACGTCTGTGGAAGAGGAGGAGTCTTCTAGGCACAGAGCCCCAACAATAAGCCTTATGGTAAAAAATAATAAACCTGTCACACACAGTATCCAAGAAAAATGATACTCTGGTATAGAAGAAAAGATCATTGAATTCCTAGGCTTTCAGCTAACAGGACAGTAGATATCAGAAGCCAGATCCCATCTTCTCCTGACACACATACATGTGCTAGATAAAAATGTAAATGAAGTTATTTTTTTAAAAAATGCTTAATTCAAAATTAAGAAAGGAAAATCCTGGGGCTGGGCGGTGGCACACCAGGTTAAAGTGTACATAGTACAAAGCACAAGGACCTGTGCAAGGATCCCGGTTCAAGCCCCAGCTCCCCACCTGTGTGTGTGGGGGGGGGTCGCTTCACAAGCGGTGAAGCAGGTCTGCCAATGTCTTGTTTTTCTTTCTCCCTCTCTATCTTCCCCCTCTCAATTTCTCTCTGTCCTGTCCAAAAAAATAGCCACAGGAGCAGTGGGTTCATAATGCAGGCACCAAGCCCCAGCGATAACCCTGGAGGAATAAAAAGGAAAATCCTTACATATCAGAAATAAAAGGAACTCAAAAAATAAACATTGGTAGGAAATTAAAGTACCAAAACCAGGGTAAAAGAAAGTGGTTTCACTCAAAGGGCATTAGGGGAAACATTTTGGCAATTACAACTATGAACTGGTTATTTAATCTCCACACCAAGAGGTAAGTAGGAGATGATTTGGACCTTACTCATAGGGGAAACTTAAAGAAAAAAGAAGGGTCAATACAGAGAGAAACAGATTTTCTGTGATCTACTGTCACAGAAACAAGGACTCTAAAGGTGGGACATGGGTCAAGGTTAGGTGGGAGGTCAAGAGATCCAAGCTGAAATGGGAAAGGAAGACTTCCCTTGTCAGTTGGTGTCATGTGCAGTCAGACACCCATCATAAGGAGATAAGAAACTGTACACATGTGACAAATACTGTCTTGCAAATCATCACTTCCTTTCTCCTTTACTTTTTTCTTCTTTTTTAAAAAATTTTTATTTATGAAAAGGAAACACTAACAAAAGCCACAGGATAAGAGGGGTACAACTCCACACAATTCCCGCCACCAGAACTCCGTATCCCCTTCCCTCCCCTGATAGCTTTCCCATTCTTTATCCCTCAGGGAGTATGGACCCAAGGTCATTGTGGGATGCAGAAGGTGGAAGGTCTGGCTTCTGTAATTGCTTCCCCGCTGAACATGGGCATTGACAGATCGATCCATACTCCCAGCCTGCCTTTCTCTTTCCCTAGTGGGGCGGGGATTCTAGGGAATCGGAGCTCCAGGACACATTGGTGAGGAACAAAATGGAGACCCCTTTCTCCTTTTCTATGTCTTGAATGAAACTTGAAAAAATCAGCTTAAAAATCAATAATACTGTGGGTGTTATTGATGATATGTGATTCAGAACATTACATACATAATTTTCATTATACATTCTAGTAGATATGATTACAGTCTACAAATATAAAGAACTTTAAAAATTCTTATTTGATATTATAATTCTAGTTTCTCCATTGTTTTTAAAGATCCGTTAAAACATTAGATGAATTTTATTTTTAATTTCCTTCCCTCCCTTTTCATCCGGTCCTTGTAAAATTAAGGCATAAAGTGGAATCTCATTGTTGTCTTGATTCTCATTTTTCTAATAATCGGTTACTTTGAACATAATTTCATGTCATCTTGGATGGAGCTCGAAGGAATAATATTTAGTGAGGTAAGCCAACATGAGGATGACCCCAGATATCTCACTCATAGTTGCAACTCAAGAAGCAAATATAGGAAGGAAAAACACAAAAGTAAAATTTGGACTGGTTTTAGTGTATTACACGAAAGCACGGCACTCTGGATAGGGTGGAGAAAGCAGAGGCTGAGGGATTTTTGAGGTCCTTGTGCATAATAACGGAAAAGGACCCAAGCTGGGGTGTGAGAATGTTTTGCAGACCCTTAAGGAGATGAGAAATTGTATCCATGTGTGATCAACCACACTGCAATCATTCATTACCCACCTAATAAACTTAGTAAAAAAAGAAGAAAAAAGTGCTGGGAAAATTTTTGGGTTTGACTTAAATTGGTTTTATACAAGTGTCATTTGCTATCTATCTATCTATCTATCTATCTATCTATCAATCATCTATCTGTCTATCTCCTTTAACGCTATGGTGCCCTGAAAATGAAGTCTTTAACTCTGAGTTTTCATCATTTAACAAATGTGTCATGGGGTTGTGTTGTTAAAATTTCGGATGCTCTTGCCGGCTGGGTTGGCTTGCTTCACGGTGGTGAACAGAGACGCGGAGACAACGGCTGGGCAGGGAAGCTATATTTCTTTATTCAGGAACAACGATTCATAAACTAAGACAAACTAATCACCAAACAGAACTCTGCTGTCTCTTTGCGGCGGCGCAAGCACTCTTTCTTTTACTCTGGAACTCAGGAACCCAGGAACTCTCCAACTCTGGCACTGTCGAACTCAGGAACCCTCTCCCGGGGTTCCTTTGGGGCGGGGCCAAGCGGCCTGCGAAATTAACTGGACTGATCCAATTCTCTTGGGTGGGGGGGGGCTAGAACAAGCCAATGTAAAGCATACGACAGGGTTGGGATGGGGCACTGGAGCAGTTGTCTCTCTGTCTCCCTCCCTCTTCATCTCTTTCTCCCCTCTCAACTTCTCTCTGTCCTTTCAAATAAAATAGAAAGTGGGGGAGGTACTAAACAGAGGAAAAGGAGGAAGGGGAGGAATAGGAGTAGGAGGAGTTGTTGAGCACACATGTTACAATGCGCAAGGATCCAGGTTCAAGCCCCTGGCCCCCACCTGTAGGGGCAAAGCTTTGCAGGTAGTGAAGTAGTGTTGCAGGTGTCTCTGTCTCTCCCCCTATCACCCCCTTCCCTCTCGATTTCTGGCTGTCTCTAATAAATAAATGAAGATGATAATTTTAAAAAGTTAAAACACACACACACACACACACACACACACACACACACACACACACACACACACACACACACACACACACACACACACCCCTCCCCCGTCCCGCAATCCAAGGCGGGATCTCCTCCATCGTTCTGAATCGGCAGGTCCAGAGCAGGATTTTCTTGTCGAACTGCTGGGACTCTGTGAATCTTCTCTATTGCAAAAGGGTCGGGGAGAGGGTATTGGGTACACGCTCAGCCTCGACCCCGCAGCCCCGACCCACCCCGGGGCCCCCATGCCTCGCCAGCCCCCCACCCCGGCAGCCTTCTCCCTCCTGGGCTATTCCCAAAGCCTGGCTCACGCGCATTTCGGCTTCCAGGTTGCTGGTGGTCCCGCTCCCGGAGGAGCAGGAGAGACTCAGGGAACGAAGAGGTGGGACAGACCCCCGCGAGGTTTTTCCAAGCGCCGTGGGGGCGCAGCGGAGTATTGCCCCCAAGCCAAGAGGCAGAAGTCTGCGCCCCGACCCGAGCATGGCCGGCTTCCAGCCCCCCAAGCCGCGAGCGCAGCCAGTGTGCTCGCCGCCCCGACCGCCGCGCTGCGCTGGGGGAAGCGCTGCTGTTGTCTGGGATTTGAGCGCTGGGCTCCGGGTCTCCACCCCCGCGGGCGATCGGGGTCTGGGCTGGTTGACCCACGGGCAGATTCCTTAGTCGGCCTGGCCTGGGAGACTCCTTACATCTAGGCAACTCCACTCCTAGGCCGAGATTCACCACTTTCTCAGCTCCCTGCACAAATCTTTGTTCTAGTAGAAACTCATTTTCTCCTTTCTTTCTTTCTTCCTTCCTTTCTTCCTTCCTTCCTTCCTTTCTCTCTTCCATTTTTGCTTTGTTTTCTTTTTTATTAATTTTTTTATTTGACAAAATTACATGTCAACAGGGATTTAAATCCACACCACCAGAGTTCTGAATCTTCAGTTTCCCCACTGCAATCCACCACAGTTCTCCTAAGGTTGTAGACAAAGGGCAACCAGCATCTCTACAACTGTCTACATTTATATGTAATTGCCCCCTTTTTCTTCCTGATCCAATCCTCTCTTCCTCTCCAAGTCACTCATGACAACATTACTCCCATCTTATGTCCCTCTCCTTTTCCTTCTCTCTCTCTGGGTGCTGATGGAGCTGGAGTTCAGAGACCTCTTATCTTCATTCTGTCACTCCCCTCCACCCCTGGCTGGGAGTATGGATCAAGGTTGTTTTGGGGGTGCAGAAGGTAGGAGTTCTGGCTTCTGTCCACTGAACATGGGCTTTGGCAGGTTGATCTATACCCCAAGCCTGTTACAAACTCATATTCATAAGTCTTCTGTAGTTGTTTCCTTGCTGAACATGGGCATTGATCCATACTCCCAGCCTGCCTCTCTCTTCCTAGTAGGAATCTGGGGAAGTGGAACTTCAGGACACATTGGTGGGGTCATCTGTCCAGGGAAGTCTGGTCGGCATCATGCTAGCATCTGGAACCTGGTGGCCAAGTAATGTGGCTGAAGGGTTGACATTCCACATCTGACGTCTCTGGACACAGTCTGAATTGAAGCATGCCGAGGTGGTACTTGTTGCGTTGATTTCTAAACATTTTAATTAATTGATTGATTGATTATTATTTTTTAACCAGAGCACTGTTCAGCTTGGGCATATGGTGGTGCATATGACTGAACTTGGGACTTTGGAACTTCAGGCATGAGAATCTCTTTGCATAATCATATGCTATCTACCCCCACCCCAGTCCTTTATTATTTTTTTTAATAAAGCCACAAAATCTCTAACTTCCCCTCAAATGAACTGTCTTTATTTTTCCTACTTTCCACCATTTCCACTGCAAACGAGCAGGAGTTACTCTCTTATGCCCTGGCATTTAAATAGAAGCTGAGTGCCTTAACAGTAATTGAAGAGATTTGTAGGAAAGATTTTTACTTTCTTTCTTCAAATTTCTACTAAGATTTCTGTGGAAATTTGCTTCTTCTGCTAACTCATATTGGGCAGAAAACAGCCAGCTGAAGTGTTCTTCAGAACCCAGCACGAAGCCCAAATCACCCTTCTCCTGTTACTGTTTCAAAGTTTTCTTCCATATCCAGATACTGCCTGACCCTTTCAGCTCACTTTCCAGAAATTTTTTCCTAATTAAACTGTCAGGCTCTGAAAGGTAAGAACTTATCTGTAACTCATACATATAGGTGTTACATATAGGCGCTAAATGAACTAGGATAGACTATATTCTGGTTTCTCTTTAGGTGGTTTAAGTTTTTTGTCTCTCACAAGAGGGCAAATTAATTAATACATTTGTAAAGAAAAATGCATCTACAGAAGTAATTGTGGAAAGATCCATATCTTTGTCTTCACACCGTAAGTTAACCCTTGAATTATGATTTAAGAATTGTACAATCATGAACAAACACTTTAAGTTACCAATATTGGTGTCATTACAAAGCAAGATTTCCTACATTTAGAGTTTATTCATACAATAATTACAGAAATCTACTATGAGACAGTCGCTCTCAAGAGCTGGGGATAGGACAGTAAGCAGTGTCAAGTAGGGATTAGTAGATAAGAAAAATAAAGCAGGATGAAAACTAAAAAGCTAAGTGGGATGAAGTGGAAATGATTTCAAATGTATCATTAACGACAACCCCCAAACTACTTCTGACATAATAACATTTCAAAATAGGTTATGAGTTTTTAAGAAAAATTTTTTAAACAGAAACTAGTCCCCCCAAAACCACTAGCACTACGATTTTTGTAGGGAACTGTAGGAGGCTGAGGACTTTTCTGGCTTACTCACTGCTGTACCCCCTGGAATATAGACAAATTCACAGTTGCTAGATATTTAATAAATGTATCTTAAATAAATGAATACAGTTTTCAATTATAAAATAGATTCCATCTGGGCCAGTCTAAGAAAAGACTGAAGTACTTGAGAATCAACTATATAATGAACAGAAGGAATTTCTGCCTGACAGATTGTATTGCCATAAATAATGTTTGATTGTGGAAGAAACAGGCCACTTAAAAATTACCTCATTATTGGGGAGTCGGGCTGTAGCGCAGCGGGTTAAGCGCAGGTGGTGCAAAGCACAAGGACCAGAGTAAGAATCCCGGTTCGAACCCTGGCTCCCCACCTGCAGGGAAGTCGCTTCACAGGCAGTGAAGCAGGTCTGCAGGTGTCTAGCTTTCTCTCCTCCTCTCTGTCTTCCCCTCCTCTCTCCATTTCTCTCTGTCCTATCCAACAACGACAACAATAATAATAACTACAACAATAAAACAACAAGGGCAACAAAAGGGAATAAATAAATAAAATAAATATTTTAAAAAAAATTACCTCATTATTCATATGTGCTATATCCTTTTTTCCAATGCTTTATTTCTCTTTAATTTACTATGAAGAAATATCAGTAGGACTAGAGAAAAACAAATCTATGAAGCACAGTCACTATAGTAATAATAAACTAAATGCCAAGCAGAGTTTTAAACTAAATAACTTTATTTTCCCAGAGAATAGTAAATGAAATAACCTTACTTCCCCAGAGAGAACCACATGTCAGGCATCTATATAAGATCTTCTATCTCAGACTTCTCTTGTCTTGCCAAGCTCCAGGACTAGAGAATGAAGACATTTGCCATGAGAGAAAGAGTGATTTGCATTCTATCTCTATTCCTCATGGGATTAAAACATCAGTATTTGGCAGTGATCTACATTAAAACTATTACAGTGCATGAGAAAATTTTGCTTCTAGAACTGGAACAAATTACAAAACCTCAAATCAACTCTTAATGGAAGAAAAAGCTAACTGCATTCCTCTCTCTCTTTCTCTCTTTTTCCCTTCTCCATCTCTCTTTCACTTGGATAACACATTCATTCATCAAATATTTGAGTGCTTCCTATGTACATTACAGCTGATAAGCAACCAACCATCTCTGCCTCTTACAGAGATTGATATCAATCCAGAGTGATATCAGTTAATCCGCTCATATTTTTCAATCTCATAATTGTGATATGTATAATGATTTAATATTGCTTTCAGTTTTGTTCCTTCAAGTTTTTTTTCAAGTTTTATTTTATTTTTATTATTTTTTAAATTTCTTTATTGGAAAATGTAACCTAATCATTGTTTTATCTTTTTTTTTTTTTTTTTTTTTAACCAGAGCACTGCTTAGCTCTGCCTTATGGTGCAGGGGATTGAACCTGGGACTTTTTTTTTTTTAGTATTTATTTTAATTATTTATTCCCTTTTGTTGCCCTTGTTGTTTTATTGTTGATGTCGTTGTTGTTGGATAGGACAGAGAAAAATGGAGAGAGGAGGGGAAGACAGAGAGGGGGAGAGAAAGACAGACACCTGCAGACATGCTTCATCACCTGTGAAGTGACTCCCCTGCAGGTGGGGAGCCAGGGTCTCCGACTGGGATCCTTAAGCCTGTCCTTGCGCTTTGTGCACTTAACCTGCTGCACTACCGCCCGAAGCTGGGACTTTGAAGCTGCAGGCATGAGAGTCTTTTTGCATAACCATTATGCTATCTTCCCCTGCCTTCAAGTTTTGTTTTTATTTGTGTAATTTATATTTTCACTCACTACAGTAAGCTTATTTATTTTTTCATCTTATTTGAGAAGATAAGTAGGATTGGGATTGGTTAGTACTTGGATGGGACACATTGAGAACTGGCCTATTTGAGTGCTTTGCCTACTTAGTAATAAAAAAATCATTTTATTAAAAGAACATTCTTTTCTCTTTTTCAAATCTTTTTACTTGTGGCTATTCCTGTATCTACAATCTAAAGTATAATACTTAGCTTATCATACATATGATTTTAGGGCAGAGAATATGTTTTGTGGGAATGTTTATTTTGTATATTTTTTATCTGACCACCATCTAAAAATAAAAATGCAATCATTTTTATGATTGTGGTCATAAAAATTTAAAACAATTTGTGGGAGAAAAATAATGACAACACACTATTTATACAAATCACTTTATTTACCAGATATGTGGATTGAGTTAAGGAACCAAAGTCTAGAAAAAATTTCCAGAGTTAAAACTGGATAATTTAAGGAATAGTTTGAGTGTGAACATTACAGTATGCAAGGACCAGGGTTCAAGTCCTCAGTCCCCACATGCAGGGAGGAGCTTCACAAGCAGCAAAGCAGTGTTGCAAGTCTTTCTCTCCCCCATCCCCATCTCCCTTTTCTCTCTGTCTCTATCTAAAATAAGTACATGAACAAATAAATAATATTTAAAAAATCTTTTAAGTAAAAATTTTATTATCTTTTATTTGGTGTTAAATAGCCAGGAATTTCGAGGAAGGGGGAGATAGAGAGGGAGAGAGACAGAGACACCTGCAGCCCTGCTTTATCACTTGTGAAGCTTTGCCCCTGCGGGTGGGAACAAGGTGCTTGAAGTCGGGTCCTTGCAGGTGTTAACATGTGTGCTCAATTAGGTGCCCACAACCTTCACCCTTAAAAAAAAACTTTAAATTCACATTTCCACTATATTTTCCCCAGTCCTGGAGCCTTAGGGTGGGGCCCACTTTTCTGCATGCTGCTCTCAATCAAATCAAATAATATTGCATCCGAGGATCACAACCTAATCAACGCAACGAGTGCCACCCCAGCACGCTTCACTTCAGACTGTGACCAAAGACTTCAGGTATGGAATGACAACCCTTCAGCTTCATCACTCGGGTGAGGACTTTCCTTTCATAGTATTCTCTAATTCCATTCCAGGTGGTCCACTCCCCAATAAAGTCCCCAAACCTAGATATAGGTCCCCTGAGATAGAGCATAGGTTCACCCATGCCCATAAATTAGGGGAAAAATATATACCTGAAAGCAGAAGTACACAAGAGCATGCAGGGAATACCCCCAACACTTCATCTGCACTATTCCAGTCTTTGGGTCCATGATTGCTCAACAATTTGTTTGGCTTTGTATGTTAACTCTCTTTTCAGCCACCAGGTTCCAGATGCCAGCAAGATGCTGACCAGACTTCCCTGGACAGACGACCCCACCAATGTGTCCTGGAGCTCCACTTCCTCAGAGCCCCACCCTACTAGGGAAAGAGAGAGACAGACTGGGGGTATGGATTGACCAGTCACTGCCCATGTTCAGCGGGGAAGCAATTACAGAAGCCAGACCTGCCACTCTCTGCAACCCACAAGGACCCTGGATCCATACTCCCAGAGAGATAGAGAATGGGAAGGCTATCAGGGGAGGCGGTGGGATGTGGAGATCGGGTTATGGGAATTGTGCGGAATTATACCCCTCTTATTCTATGGTTTTGTTAATGTCTCTTTTCTTAAATAAAAAAAAAGAAAAAAAAGAAGAAAAAACTTTAAAGAAAAGACAGAATATTAAAAAGGTTATAATCTATTATATATGCTCTTTTTGCTTGTATATATTTATTTTTTTAGCTAGAAAGGGTAGAATAAATATCTGCTCACAGAGGCATAGTACTAATAAATATTCAAGAGTGACTTACATAGAAGTATATAAGAAATAAATTTCTCCTGGAATATATTCTTTTAAAAATTTTTTAAAAGATTTTATTTATTTATTTTTAAATTAAATTAAATTAATTTTATTTTTTTATTTAAATTTAATTTATTTTCCAGAGACTTCACGTGTGGAATGACAACCCTTCAACTTCATTACTCGGGTGAGACCTTTCCTTTCATAGTATACTCTAATTTCATCTCAGGTGGTTCACTTTCTAACAAAGTCCCAAAACCTAGATATACACCAGTTTCTGTGAGAGAGAGCATATGTTCACACGTATCCATAAACTACTGCAAAATATATACCTGAAAGCAGAAGTACACTAGAGTTTGCAGTGAGTACCCCCCCCTAACACTTCCTCTCCACTATTCCAAGCTTTGGGTTCATGATTGATCAACAATTTGTTTAGCTTCGTATGTTAACTCTCTTTTCAGTCACCAGGTTCCACATGTCATCAGGATGCCGGCCAGGCTTCCCTGGACTGAAGACCCCACCAATGTGTCCTGGAGCTCCGCTTCCCCAGAGACCCTCCCTATTAGGGAAAGAGAGAGGCAGACTGGGAGTATGGACCGACCAGTCAATGCCCATGTTCAGCGGGGAAGCAATTACAGAAGCCAGACCTTCTACCTTCTGCAACCCTCAACGACCCTGGGTCCATGCTCCCAGAGGGATAGAGAATGGGAAAGCTATCAGGGGAGGGGGTGGGAAATGGAGATTGGGTGTTGGGAATTGTGTGGAATTGTACCCCTCCTACCCTATGGTTTTGTTAATTAATCCTTTCTTAAATAAAAAATTTAAAAAAAGATAAAAAAGAACCTAGAAAAAATATTTTAAAAGATTTTATTTATTTATTTATTTTTAAATTAAATTAAATTTATTTTCCTTTTGTTGCTTGTTTTTTTTACTATTGTAGTTATTATTGTTGTTGTTGATATTGATGTTGTTGGATAGGACAGAAAGAAATGGAGAGAGGAGAGGAAGGCAGAGGGCGAGAGAAAGATAAGACACCTGCAGACCAGCTTCACCGCCTGTGAAGCGATTCCCCTGCAGATGGGGAGCCTGGCTAGAACCGAGATCCTTATGGTGGTACTTGTGCTTCGCTCCAAGAGCTCTTAACCCGCTGCGCTACCACTCAACACCCTAGATTTCATTTATTTATGAGAAAGATAGGAAAAGAGAGAGAGAGAGAGAGAGAGAGTGAAAGAACCAGACATCACTCTGGTACATGTGCTGCCGGAGACCGAACTCAGGACCTCAGGACCTCGAGAGTCTGATGCTTTATCCACTGCGCCACCTCCTGGACCACTAAATTAAAAAAAATATTTATTTATTTATTTTCCCTTTTGCTGCCCTTTTCTTTGTTGTTGTTGTAGTTATTATTGTTGTTGTTATTGATGTCGTCATTGTTAGATAGGACAGAGAAATGGAGAGAGGAGGGAAGACAGAGAGGGGGAGAAAAAGACAGACACCAGCAGACCAGCTTCACTGCTTGTGAAGTGACTCTCCTGCAGGTGGGGAACCGGGGGCTCAAACCCGGATCCTTATGCTGGTCCCTGTGGTTTGCGCCACGGTGCAATTAACCTGCAGCGCTACTGCGGGACTCCTTGAATATATTATTTTAAAAAAATGTTTATTTATTTACTTACTTATTTATTCCCTTTTGTTGCCCTTGTTTTATTGTTGTAGTTATTGTTGTGGTCGTCGTTGTTGGATAGGACAGAGAGAAATGGAGAGAGGAGAGCAAGACAGACCTACAGACCTGCTTCACTGCCTGTGAAGCGACTCCTCTGTAGGGGGGAGCTGGGGGCTTGAACCTGGATCCTTAAGCTGGTCCTTGTGCTTTGCACCACATGCGCTTAACCCGCTGAGCTATCGCCGGACCCCCCTGAATATATTCTTAAAGGTTATTGGAATGTATCTGTACTTTGAAGAAATGGCAACTCTAAAACAAAGTGATTTGTGATACTATGAACTTCAATAATAAAATTCTTTTTATATCATGCAAAAAGGCAAAATGGGGATGGAGACACCTAAATGTTAGTCATTGCCTCTAATTCAGCTATTATATTCTGAGTTTGAAGTACTTCACAGTTCCTTATAGTAGTCATCTAAAACCCTGACAAATAATTAGATTAAAAACTAATTTTTAAAAACATATTTATATAATACCATTAAAGAAGTACTTGCATGGGGGAGATGGCATAAAGGTTATGCAAACTGACTCTCATGCCTGAGGCTCCCAGGTCTCAGGTTCCAGGTTCAATCTCCCATACCACCATAAGCCAGAGATGAGCAGTGCTCTGGCAAATAGAAGAAGGAGGAGAAGGAAGAGGAGGAGGAAGGGGGAGGAGGAAGAGGAGGAGGAGGAAGAGGGAGAAGAGGAGGAGAAGGAGAAGAAGAACTTGCAGCACTTTGTTTTTGCATATCTTATTACACATTGAATTGTAAGGCCACTTTATAAATAGTACCTCAATTGTTTTTATTAAGTAAGTTTAATTAAGGCATTTTCATAAAAACAGAATGTGATTCACATAGATGAAAGATAGCCTTTCTCATATAGTAATTAGCTACAATCAAGTACAAGATGAACATCACAATGTAAAACATAATAATAATAATAGTAATAATTTATGAGTTTTATATAAAATTTTTAGAGAAAGTCTAAATGTGACTATCTAACAAAATGCAGAAAGAGAAACATTGAAGTCAGTAGCATATCCCCACATGCAGATTTAGGATATTTACTCTACTTGTGGAATAGTGTAGTATTGGAGAGGGCCCACTAAGTGATATCTTTATTTCCTGCCCATTTTAAACCAAAAGTGAAATACATGTGTCTGCTCTCAGGAGATCTACTCTTTTCCTGTATTATTCATAGAATCTTTTATTTTTATTTTATTTTATTTTTTTATTACCAGAGCATTGCTCAGCTCTGGATTATGGTAGTGAAGCCTCAGGCATGAAAATTATGTTTGCATAACCATTATGCTATCTACCCCTACCCTACTCATAGAGTCTTTTGAAGGACATGTATCCATCCACAGGCAAGTGGATTCTGAATACTTTCCCTAAATTCATTTTTATTTTAATTTTTAAAATTATCTTAATTTATTGGATAGAGACAGCCAGAAATCGAGAGGGAAGGGTGGGATAGAGAGAAAGAGAGAGACAGACAGACACCTGCAGCCCTGCTTCACCACTTGTTAAGCTTTCCCCCTGCAGGTGGGGACTGGGGACTTCATCCTGTGTCCTTGTGCACTGTAACACATACGTTCAACCAGGTGCACCACCACCCGCCCCCCCAATTCATTTTTATTTTAATTTTATTAGTGACTTACATTGATTTATAAAATTTTAAAGTAACAGGAGTATAATTCTGCACTGTTCCCACCATCAGAGTTCTGTGTTGCCAATGTCTCCATTGGAAACTACAGCAGGTCACCCAAGGCTGCAGATATGGGTTGACTATTATTTTTGCAACCGTCTGTATTTGTCTATATTTGCCTCCACCACTCCCACCCCCACATAGTTACACCTTCTCCTCATTTTAAAGTTACACCTATACCTGTTACTACTTATGAATGTACTTTCTTTTTTCCTCTTCTCTCTCTGGGTCCTGATGGAGTTGGAGTTCAGAGCCCTCTGATTATCTTTCCCTATCATTTCTCCCCCCCTGGGAGTATGGACCAAAATTCTATTTGAGGTGCAGAAGGAAGGAGGTCTGGCTTCTTTTAGTTGCTCTCTGCTAGAATGAGTATTGACAGGTCTATCCGAACCCCTAGCCTATTTTATCTTCCCCTAGTGAAGTAGGGCTCTGGAGAGGTGAGGTTCTAGGACATATTGGTGAGGTCATCTGTCCAGGGAAATCAGGATGGAATCATAATGGCATCTGCAGTTTGGAGGCTGAAAGGCAGTACGATATAAAGCAGGACAAAATGATTAATGGACAGGAACCACAAAATAGGAATAAAGCAGATGAGAATAGAGATCTTAGGGTGGAAAGACAACTAGGAAGTACAGGGGAAAAGCTTCATGAGTGGTAAAGCAGGGCTGCAAGTGTCTCTCTGTCTCTCTCCCTCTCTACCTTCCCCCTCCCCTCTCAATTTCTCTCTATCCAATAATAAATAAAGTAATAAAATAAATAAATAAAGGAAATAATAAAAAGAAAGAAGCAAGGAAGTCTATTTTAGGTATATTCCTAGGGGCCTATGACTTCCATAATTTTTGTTTGAGTTTGATAGCTAACATGGACAAAAATATTTTTTTGAGAAGTTAGTGTCAGAGTTGAGAATTAGACTATAAAGTTGAATTAGGGAAGAAAGTAGCTCCCAAATTTTAAGTAAATATAGGAATAAAATTAACTGTTTACCTCATCAACCTGATCCAGCATAGAAGCCTGTGTAGCCTACTGAGTCCCTGTTGGTTTGAGCTCGCAGTTCATGGTCACAGTTGAGAACATTCTAGGCTGCACACATTCTCAGACCAGTGTTCCTCAAGTAGCAAGATAAGATGACTCAACCCTCCTTTGGAGAGTAGGGCAGTCCCTACTGCTGCTACTTTATAGGGAAGACAAGTTCCTGGAGTGACCCATGAAAGGCTTATGATAATGTTCCTGATGGAAATGACCAGTGATCTGAACACTAAAATTAAATAGACTATCTCACAGGCCCACAGGACCTGCAGACTTTTCAACTATACCAGATTTTGTCTTGTCAGACCTATAACAAAGGGAACAGAACCAAATGTGAGAGAGAATGAACCCCCAAGACCCCTAATTAGAGAGGAGGCTCTGCTGAGGTTGAGATCATATTTACCTTTTTGTTTCTTTGCCTCCATGTGGGGCTATGTGTAAGCTTGATAGAGCTTAGGGAGAACTCCCCCCATCCTTGGATGGAGATCTGAGAAGATACCCTCTTGTTAGTCTCTCAACCGAGGTGAGCAAAGGGGAGAAACCATGTCTCTCAGACTTAATTCTTTCCTTCCACACTCTCAAGCCCACAGACAACCTCACTGCCTCTCTCCACTAACTGCAGGCCACATGGCTGCCTATCTTAAGGTTCATTTACTCAAAGTTCACCTCACCTTCTGATCACAGAGGAGAACACACCTTATCACACACTCCATCATGCACCTCAGACCCCAGACAAGAGAAATTCCAAATATATGGCCTTTGATATCCATCTTCTCTCTGTCTCACCCTACTGGTTTAACCCCTATGCTTCTCTCAAATACCTTTGGATAATTAAGTTGCTTGCATCATGGAGAATAACTGTCTTGTATCTCATCAATTCCTGTCATACCAGCCCCCTACCACAGGGGCAAGCTGACCTTTAAGAAACCTGTAACTTCTGACATATTTCAATAATGCCGTTTGTTTGGTTTTTCTATTTAAATTCATGTCCACCTGCTAATGAATGAGATTTGAGAACACATCATTTTTCCCTGGTGTCTTTGCTTCGTGTCGTCCCTTGAGCGAGCGAGAGAGAGCTGGTCGGATTTGCCTTCCTGTTGGGTGTCACCCAGTGTGAACGCCAACACCTCCAGGGTTATTGCTGGGGCTCAGTGCCTGCACCATGAACCCACTGCTTCTGGAGGCCATTTTTTCCCCCTTTTGTTGCCCTTGTTGTTGTAGCCTTGTTGTGATTATTATTGTTGTTGTTGATGTCACTGTTGTTGGATAGGACAGAGAGAAATGGAGAGAGGAGGGGAAGACAGTGAAGGGGAGAGAAAGACACCTGCAGACCTGCTTCATTGCCTGTGAACTGACTCCCTTGCAGGTGGGGAGCCAGGGCTCGAACCGGGATCCCTACACCAGTTCCTTTGCTTTGCGCCACGTGCGCTTAACTTGCTACATTACCACCCGACCTCCTGAATTTAACTTTATAACAAATGCTTACAGTATTCAACAGTGTTTTTTTTTTTTTTAAAGAAAAAGATTTCAATTTCTCTAGTTCATTCAGTACTGTGTCATGGCCTCTTTTTGATCCACTGCTTGCCTATTTTCCCAATTTTCTCTATTGTAAACTTTGATTCAGTTAGCAGTCTTGATGTATCTTACTTAGTGCATGTGCAATAATTGATCTTGAGGTATTTCTCTAGGATTGGAATTTCTTTTAAATTTTTAAATTATATTTATTAGATTAAGACAGCCAGAAATAGAGAGGGTTGGGGAAGATTGAGAGGGAGAGAGACAGAGAGACACCCGTAGCCCTGCTTCATCACTCATGAAGTTTTACCCCTGCAGGTGGGGACTAGGGGCTTGACACCAGGTCCTTGCACACTGTAACATGAGCATTTAACCAGGTGTGCCACCACCTGGCCCCCTAGATGTGATATTTATGACTCAACATATATGAAGATATTTCTTGTATTTTCAACACATTAAAAAATTGAACTCAGTATGGCAGAGTAAAAAAGTAGCTTTATTCTCCTAAATTCCTTGCATTTAGCTCCTGAAAACGCTTTTGAATTCATCATGTGAATTGTTTTATTCTTTGCTCTTGAAAAAAACAACTAGACAGACTCTCAGCTTTTATTTTCTATTACCTCCCCACTTTACATATCTTTTCACCCTCTGATAGTTCCTGGATCCTCACCAGTTCCACTGGGTTCTCTCAATTTACCTCAGCTTTGGAAGAGAGAAAGAAGGGATCATATAAAGGAAGGCACATTAAATGTCTTACTTAAAGATTCCACTGTGACCTGATGTTGATACTCTGTCTTTTAAAAAAAAATTTAATTATACATTATTATCTTTCCTGTATTTATGTATGTATGTATGTATGAGAGATTGAAAATGAAAGACCAGACCAGTGCTCAGTTTTGGCATGCTCAGTGGAGTTAAATCTGGGGTCTGAAACTTGGAAGTGCCATGCTCTGTCTTGCTGGCAGATCTTTGTTTATGATAGAAATTAAAACCAACTCTTCAGAGACTGTATTTTTCCCCTGGAGGAGGGGGTGGGACACTTCCACCAGTTAAATGGAGTTAGAGCTTGCTCCCAACACAGACATATCTATTCTGCTGCTGGACAGGTAGCTTTAATTATAAACTTTTACCTTTAAATATCTGTCTCAGGTCAAATATAGGGTCTGTCTATTAACTTCTCCAAGTGATTCTTTCAAATTTGCTTTAATTCAGTTTCTGTGAAAAAAATCTTTCTCCTCACCGTTTTTCCACCTTTAGTTAACGTATGGAATTTCTTATTTTTTTATTTCTATAAAATTAAAAGATCATTTCTATAAATATAAAAACTTTCTGAGCATTTCAACAGTTTTCACTAAAAGGTTCAATTAAATAGTTTTATCTTTCTGGTTTCTCTAATATCTTTTTTCTCTGCTATTATACTTGATAGGACAAAGAAATTGAGAGGGGAGGGGAGAGAAAAAAAGAAAGATAGACACTTGTAGATCTGTTTCACCACTCGTTAAAGCTCCCCCCTGTAGGTGGGGAGTGAGGGCTTTAACCTGGATCCTTGCACATAGTAATATGTACACTTCAACCAGTGTGCCTCTACTCAGCTCTGCTTTTTTGCAATTTTTATAAAAGCTAGAAGTCAGGGTTTAGGAAAAAAAAATAAATTTGCTGTTATAAATTTTGTTTCATTTATATATTGGTAATACAAGTACTCTTTTACCATCAAAGAATTTGGACTAAGTATTGAGTTAGTACATGAGTTAAGCTAGGACTACAAGTTATTGTTTGATAATTATTGCTATATTCAGCAAGGCAAACATGAATTATGGGCCATACTTTAATTTTTGTAATAATTTTAATTGTTTGCACCAGAGTTAAAATTATAAACTTGAAAATGACTGAATAAACAAATAAGTAGTGAAAAAAAATTAAATTTTTAATAAAAATTTTCATGGTTTTATACTTAGGAGGCTTGTGAAAGAAGGGTAATTTGTGCAACACTTGTCTCTGTGGGAACAAAATATATGAAAATTGAAAATGGAGAATGATTACCTCTCCTCAAATTAAAAGGTTAATTTTTTCAAAAGAATCAACTTAAAAACTAATTATTTGCTTCTGTAATACATCATTGCCATTTCCTCATTACTTACATTTGGGTAAATTAATAAAATGTTAATTTTAATGTACGTATTCATGAGTATTGGGCTAAACAGAAAATAGTGTTTATCATGAACTCATTCTTTTAAAAACTGTTCTATTTATTTTATTTTAATGAGGCACCAGCATTGATCCCGCAGATTTCAGAGCCTCAGGCATGAAAGTTATTTGCATAACCAATAAGCTATCTCCCCAGCTCCTGAACTTATTCTTGAAGGATTCTGAGAGAGTATTAGTATCAGTTTATACCAGTCTATAGAAAATGTAAAAATGTGATTGCCCACCAGGTGGCAGAAGGATCTTCAGGTTCTTTCCTGAATACCTGCACAACAGGGGCACCTACTATTCAGCAAGTTCTTGGGAGATGAATTCTGTCCCTGCGTCAACTTAACTCTCCCTCTGTATTCTGTTGTGGTATATGCACATTATTTCTTTCAGTAGTTAAAATTATATGTATATACTATTTGTAAGTGTCAGGAAAAAAATTAGGTTATGCTAGGTTTTGTGAGTGTGAGCCGAGTCTATTGAGTAATATTTCTGGAATCAAATTATAAGTTTAGTGTCATGCATTAAAACTTCACCATAGAGTAAATAAAGTACGCTGTGATGGTCTTTTCACTAAAAATACACGTGGCACTGCATTTTTATGATTTTTCTCAGCCTCCAGAGAGTCACAATGGACATTTATGTATTTATTAGAAAGCAACAGTGACTTTAATGCAGCCATTTGACATTTATTGCTTTAATTTCATAGTCTATTTTTGCACTACTTTGGTTCAGTAGAGTTATGAGTTGAAAGGGACAATCTCATTATCATTTGCACATTTCAATATACTCTAAGTTATTTAAATACATCACTAAAATAATGTGAAATTATCCCACATTATCCTCTTAGCAAATATTTTCAATTTATTCCTTAGACTATCTGCCCCCACACCTATGGACATGTAATATTAGACAAGGGTACCCAAAATATTAAATGGAGAGAGTCTCTTCAACAAATGGTGTTGGAAAAAATTGGTTGAAACTTGCAGAAGAAACTGAACCACTTCATCTCACCACACATAAAAGTAGACTCCAAATACATCAAGGATTTGGATGTTAAACCAGAAGCCACCAAATATTTAGAGAAAAACTTTGGCAGAATTCTCTTTGATCTACGTTTTAAAGGCATCTTTAATGACTCAACTCCATTGTAAGGAAAACAAAACCAAAAGTAAACCAATGGCTCTACAAAAAAATTGTAAAGCTTCTATACATCAAAAGATCCCACCACCCAAATAGAGAGACTACTTACAGAATGAGAGATGATCTTTTTATGCCATTCATCAGACAAAACATTAATAAACAAAATATACAAAGAGCTCACCAAAGTCAGCAACAAGAAAGCAAGGTATAGGTCCTGGAAAAGGATGACAGAGGACCCAGTGGGGTTGTATTGTTATATAGAAAACTGAGAAATGTTGTGCATGTAAAAACTATTGTATTCACTGTCAAATGTAAAACATAAATCCCCTACTAAAGGTGAAAAAACAAGACAAAGCAAACAAGCCCATTAAAAACAGGGAAAGGATATGGACAGAATATTCACCAAAGAAGAGATTCAAAAGACCAACAGACATATGAAAAAAAACTCAGAGTCACTGATCATCAGATAAATGCAAATAAAGACAAAAATTAATAAATGCAAATAAAGACAATGAGATATCACTTCACTCCTGTGAGAAACTCACACATTAGAAAGGATAGTTAACAACTATGTTGAGGAGTTTCAGGGGTAAAAGAACCCTCCAGGGGCCAGGTGGTGGCGCACCTGGTTGAGCCTACATGTTACAGTGTGCAAGGACCTAGGTTCAAGCCCCCATCCCCACCTGCAGGGGCGAAAACTTCATAAGTGGTGAAGCAGGGCTGCAGGTGTCTCTCTTTCTCTCTCCCTCTCTACCACTCCCTTCCCTCTCAACCTCTGACTGTCTCTATCCAGCAAATAAATAAAGATTAAAAAAAAAACACCCTCCGGCACTGCTGGTGGGAATGTAAATTGGTCCAGCTCCTGTGGGGATTAGTCTGGAGAACTCTCAGAAGGCTAGAAATGGACCTACTCTATGACCTGGAGATTCCTCTCCTGGAGATATGGCCTAAGGATCAAACACACCTACTCTAAGACATTTGTGTACACCTATGTTCATAGCAGCACAATCTGTAATATCCCAAACCTGGACCTCATTTCTCATTTATTTGTTGGCTTTTTATTTTAATTGCCACAAGGGTTATCACTTGGGCTTAGTGCTGACACAGTGAATCCATCAATCTCTGCTGCCACTTTTCCCTTCCCCACCCTTCCTGTTTCTTTTGTTTTTCTTTCTTTTATTTGATAGGGTTGAGAGAAATTGAGAGGAGAAGAGGAGATAGAGAAGGAGAGAGAAAGACACCTACAGATATGCTTCAAGGTTGGCTCTTGAAGCAGCCCCCCCCCTTTGCAGATGGGGAACAGGGCTGGGATTGGCTCCTTGAGCTGGTAATGGCAATGCTCAACTGGGTGCACCACTGCCTACCCCCCTGACCTGTATGTTTCTAAGATTATTTGCTGTATCGCTTTAAAAAGTCTAAAAAAACTCAGTAAGATAACTCATCTGGGCTTGCATCAGCTTTCTTAAGACTCAGACCCAGATTTGGGTCCCGCATCCATTGTATTGTGGGAAGCTTTGCCTTGGCGCTGTGGTGTATCTGAAGAGGAAGAAAGGAAGAAAGGAAGAAAGAGAGAGAGAGAGAGAGAGAGAGAGAGAGAGAGAGAGAGAGAGAAAGGAAGGGAGGAAGGAAGGAAGGAAGGAAGGAAGGGGAAGGAAAGGAAAGAAGAAGGGTCAAGAGCAATGAAGCTCCGATTTTTTTTTTTTAAATAAGTAAACATTTTAGGGATAAGAGATAACTCACCAGGAGAGCATGTGCCCTACCACGTGCAAGGTCTGTATTTGAGTTCCCGCCTCACACAGGAGTGCCACATCCAGCAGAGCCAGGGAGCGCTCCCTAGAGGTTGGAGCGGTGTTGTGTTGATTTTCCTCTTTCTACCTGCCTGTTCCTCCTTCCTCTTTTTCAAAGAAAAATGAAACAAAGCTGGGTCAGGGACGTCCATTGGCAGTAGCAGGCAAGCACAGGGTACTGTGTTCCTCAGTTTAGACATTTAAGTCTTAAGACATAAAGAAATAAGGGGGTTCATTTAAAATCCAGAAAATCTTTTCAGCTTACACTGAGATTTATATGGGTGCCTGAATTGATCTAGGGTGCCTGAATTGAGATGAACTTGGCTACTAAAAAAGGGTGTGGCCTTAGGCAAAACTCTTAATCTTACTGTTCCTTACTTTCCTCTTCAGTAACAAATTACCGAACTCACAAGACTGTTGTGAAAACAAACAATAGCCTGAGTGAGGATAGTAATAATATTTTTAATAGTGATTTAGAACTGTCAAAATAGTTTGTTACACATTGTCCCTTTTGGGTTTTCTAATAGCCTGATGGCTCCCAGTATTCTATTTATGTTACTATTTAGAATGTTTAGCTTTTTAATTATGAAATACTATATCACAGACCCACTGGCTTGTTGCAGACTGATTACACTCATTAGGCTAGTACAATTCCTAGTCATGTCTTTGGCATCTGACAAACAAGAAGTGAATGAAATTAGTATGTTTATAAATGTGAATGAGTAACTAACTAGAAGATGAGGAAATAAGCTGATTAATTTATCATCACATTTGGCAGTCTTTAAGGAATGTTTTTCTGGTACCACAAAATTATATAAGAGAAGTTATGAAACGTAAGAAATTTTAGTCATGGGGGCTGGGCAGTGGCGCACCAGATTAAGTGCACATAGTGCAAGGACCTGAGCAGGGGTCCCTGTTCAAGTCTGAAGTGTGTATGTGTGAGGGTTACTTCACAAGCGGTGAAGCAGGTCTGCAGATGTTTCTTCCCTTCCCCTGGAGACAAAAAAAGAGATTTAAATCACCTGAGATTTTCTAAAAGTATTTTTTAAAAATTATTGTTAGTACATCTAACAATATAATAAATATAGTACTCTATATTTAGTCATTCAACTTTTCACATTGTTTCTGTGCTTTTTCACTCAGAAGAAGCCCACAAATGAATTTATCATATGTTTGCTTTTCTTACATATTTTACTTATTCATGAGAGAGATAGACGGAGAGAAAGAACCAGACACCACTCTGGCACATGTGCTGCTGGGGACCCAACTCGGGACTTCATGATTGAGAATCCAATGCTTTATCCACTGCACCACCTCCCGGACCACTCTTACATATTTTTAAAACATCTTTTTATTTAAATTAAAAAAATTATCTTTATTTATTTATTGGATAGAGGCAGCCAGAAATCGAGAGGGAAGGGGGGTGATAGAGAGGGGAAAAAGAGAGATACCTGCAGCCCCGCTTTACCACTTGAAAAGCTTTCCCCCCTGTAGGTGGGGACCAGGGACTCTGACTAGCTCCTTGATTATTGTGTGATGGGCGCTCACCCAGGTGTGCCACTACCTCTTACATATGTTCTAAGCATATACAATTTAGGGTTGAAAAGAAATCTTCATAGTGTTGTTGTTACCTTATTACTCTGCAATCCTCAGCTTACAGATCCCATCTCGTGGTCCTAGATGGCAACTCCATTTTTTTTTTTTTTTTTTTTTTTACATAGCAGTCAGCATGAAGGATAAAAGAAGTGAAAGACCTATGAGACTAGAAGGAAATACGCTGAAACTATGGAGTACGAGAAGCCTAAGAAGGGGCCAGGGAGATAGCATAATGGTTATGCTCTAAAGTCCTAGGTTCAATCCCCAGCACCACCATAAGCCAGAGCTGAGCAGTACTCGGTAAAAATAAAACAAAAATGAAACCTAAGGTAAGCAAACCAAACATGGAGGGCAGATGACTTTCTCTTAAGACTGACTGTCTTAAAATCAGAGGGATAATACCTGGGCCTTAGGTTCATTTTATCAAGTGTAATCTGGTATTATTCTTGTATGATCAAAAGTGAATTGGTACTCCACACATCCTCCCTACCCTTTAGCCAATTGAAATAACCAAGCATTGGTGGCCTGTTCTTTTTCTGGGAAAGGGGGTATTGACTAAAGTAGATTCTATAAAGAGACTTAAAAAAAAAAAAAAGTGAAGGGAGACCATGCTCTTTATTTTTAATCCCACAGTGAAATTTCACTTATTATTACTTCTTAGTTAATTTTTCTATCTTATTTTTATCTAGGTTCTTTGAAGATTGTACAATTAATTGTTGCTTTAGCTCCAAATCTTATTTTGCTGCTGAAGCCAATAGAAGCCTCTCTGTATGTTTGGTTTAGAGACTGTTCAGTAACTTTTGGACACTAACATCAGAGAGGAAGGCTGTTAAAAATGTCATTTATTTAGTGTGATAATGAGTATTTTAGGAGTATTTCTGAGAATGTTGAAGTTTTTTTTTTTAATTTTTTAAAAAATCTTTATTTATCTCTTGGATAGGCACAGCCAGAAATCAAGAGGCAAGGGGATGGTAGAGAAGGAGAGAGACAGAGAGACACCTGCAGCCCTGCTTCACCACTCACAAAGCTTTCCCCCTGCAGGTGAGGACTGGAGGCTCTCACCTGGTCCTTGCACATTGTAACGTGTGCTCAATCAGGTGCACCACCACTCGGCCCCATCGTTGAAGATATTCTTTCAGTATCTGTTGAATACTCATCTTTGGACATAGCCAAGTACAAATAAAGGACACACAAATAATAATTATGCTTTAACTTTATTCTGAATAACTTTATTCTCACACCTGGGCTATTTGGCTTCTGATTTAAGTCTTGCCAATAAGGACTGTGGTGCAATGTATATTATTACCCCGATGTCCCATTTTAGCAGTAAAATATTTTAGTGTTTGTCTCTGTAAGCAGGCTAAGAGAACAACTATGTGAGTTAGTCTGACATTAAACTCTAAATGAGCTCCTCCTGCAATTCGTTTGTCTTAACCATTGGAATGTTTCTGTCTGAATAATGATTTGTGCTTAAAGACAATATGAAAACTGACAACTACTTATATAATCAAAAGATTATTGACTAGTTATGGAATATAGATAATTTGTGCTATTTTGCTCATTTAAATTTTATTTTTATAGTGTTTAGATAGTGTTATAATAATAATCGTGATAATGATGATGATGGTAATAGTAAACCTTCTAGGGCCAGGGAGATAACATAATGACTGCCCAATAAACTTTCATGCCTGAGGCTGGGAGATTGCAGATTCAATCCCCAGAACCACCGTAAGCCAGAATTGAGCAGTGCTCTGATAAAAACACAAAGAAATAGGTAGATACATACATAAATGAAAATCAACTGTTTATCCCCACAAGAGTAGCCAATAATTTAATTTATACTTAACTGGATTGAAGAGTCTTAAAATTTAACAGAAAAATCTGATGGCCATTTTTTTTTCCTTTCCTTTCCTTCTATTTTATTCGATAGGCAGAAATTGAGAGGAGGGGGAGATAGAGAGGGAGAGAGAAAAACAGATACCTGCAGACCTGCTTCACTGCTCACTCACGAAGCTTTCCTACTGCAGATGGGGAATGAACTGGGGTTCTTGTATAGAATACTTTGTGCCCTTTACATGGTGTGCCACCACCAGACCCCCCCAGTAATTTTCTTTTTCTTTTCCAGCAACTGATTATGCAGGACGGTGCACTATTCCTGGAGGTACTGCAATACCAGGTTGATTTGGAGACCGGATGGAGCACCCCCTTCTCAGAGCACTGCTCAGCTCTGGTGTATGTGGAGAATTGAAACTGGGACTTTGGAGCCTCAGGCATGAGAATCTCTGTATAACCAGTATGCTATCTGCCCATACCCCAGCCTTACAGTTACATTAAAATGTTGATTTGTTTTATATTACAAAGATATAGTTTTGATAGTCTAGTTTTTTATGTCTAATAGCAATTTTTCTTCTGGAGTAGGTGTTGAAACTCTAGTAAAACTTACAACCCTTATGGAACAATGTTTCTCTTCCTGCTCTCTTGGCACATCAGTACTGAGGTTTCTGTTTTGGATGCTCACACTCAAGAAGCTGAAAGCTCACCTACAGCTTTCTTCTGTCAATAACAAAATGTGTTCATATCAACAGAGCAGTGAGTCAGAACAAAACAAACAAAATAACTCATTTCTTAACTCTTTCATTTACATCAGAATGTAACATTTAGTCCATTTGTTTGTTCCTTTTCTTTCTTCTAGATCAAGGGTATAGAATATATGGCTGGCAAACGCTAGAAGAAGAAGAATATATGGCCTACAGGTCATGTATGACCAGTGAAATTAATTGATCTGGCCCTGTAGAGGCAACCACAGGGAAGACCTGAAATTCTATAAATGTAGGCACTTTTTTTCATAGCAACATTAGTGCTGTTCTTTCCTTTCCTTTCCTGCTTCTTTTTTTTTGTCTCCAGGTTTATCACTGGGGCTCTGTGCCTGCACTACTCTTGTGGCTATTTCTTCAGTTTTTTTTGTATAGGACAGAGAGAAATTGAGAGGGGAGGGGAAGACAGAGAGGGAAAGAGAAAGGTAGACACCTGCAGACCTGCTTAACTGCTTGTGAAGTGACCCCCATGCAGGTGGGGAGCCAGGGACTCAAGCCAGGATTCTTTCGCAGTCCTTGTGCTTTGTACTCTGTGTGCTTAACCTGGTGCACCACTGCCTGGCCCCCATTAGTGCTATTTTTTAATTTGATAATTTTTAAAGTATATGAATGATCTGATAAATATCCAGATGACCACTGGCAGAAAAAAAAAGTTCTGCACTCCTGGTCTAGATAGAGGGGGAGAGACAGAGAAGCAGAGAATGTGAGATGGAGAGAGGAGAGACAGCACAAAACCACTCCAGCAGCACTCATGGTCCTAGTCCCCTGAAGGTGCTCCCATATGGAGGAGTGGGGCTCAAACCTGGATCCTAACACGTGTTAACAAGTGAGTCACGTGGCAGTCTCTGTTATCCAGACCCTTAAGGTAAATAAACCCTGACTTATTCCCAGAACTCAGAATCCTATGCTCATATAAAATACTTGATGCATCTTAAAATTCCCTGAACACCTCAACTTCAGTATTTTCATATTTTACTTTATTATTATTTATTATTATTTTAGGTAGAGACAAAGAATGCAGTGAAGCAGAGACACAGTGAAAGAGACTACAACACTAAACTTCTTTCAATGCAGTGGGGGCCCAGTTCGAATCTGGGTTATGCACATGACCAAACAGCCCACTATCCAGGTAAGCTATTTCACTGGCCCTCATTTTCTGTTATAAAAATGTCTTCTTCTAGTATTTCACATCATCTTTCATTAAACTATACTTCATTCTTCAACAGCTATTTCAAATAAATTAACACTTCATATATATATATATATATATATATATATACACTAGATATATTTATACAACTTGAAAAAAAATTTTTTTCCTGTATGTTCCTTTTTTTTTTTTTTTCCCTCCAGGGTTATTGCTGGGCTCGGTGACTGCACCATGAATCCACCGCTCCTGGAGGCCATTTTTCCCCCCTTTGTAGCCTCCTTGTGGTTATTATTATTACCATTGTTGATGTTGTTCGTTGTTGGATAGGACAGAGAGAAATGGAGAGAGGAGGGGAAGACAGAGAGGGGGAGAGAAAGACAGACACCTGCAAACCTGCTTCACCGCCTGTGAAGCGACTCCCTTGCAGGTGGGGAGCCGGGGCCTCGAACTGGGATCCTTAAGTTGGTCCTTGCGCTTTGCGCCACGTGCGCTTAACCCACTGCGCCACCGCCCAACCCCCCCCCCCCATGCTCCTTAATACAGATCTTAATCCTCTTCCAACTAGACCCCATCATCCACTCTGTGTCAGAATGATCTTCCTAACATGGAACTTTGAACCTGTTGCCTTTCTTTCCACAAACTTTATTGAGTAACTATTCACAAGATAAATATTTAAGTTCCTTAAAAAAAAAAAAGTTCCAGTCTTTGACATCTTCTCATGATCTGGCTTCAAGATACCAAAGAGGGTGCCTGCTAATACTAAAATGGTGGCAGTTCCCTGGACACAACCTCCCCACCTCTCCCCTCCCTTCTATTCCCCTCCCTTCTCTTTCCCTCCCCTCCCCTCTCCTCTCCCGTCCTCTCCCCTCCCCTCCCCTCTCCTCTCCTCTCTCCCCATCCCCTCCCCTCTCCTCTCCCGTCCTCTCCCCTCCCCTCCCCTCTCCTCTCCTCTTTCCCCATCCCCTCCCCTCTCCTCTCCCGTCCTCTCCCCTCCCCTCCCCTCTCCTCTCCTCTCTCCCCATCCCCTCCCCTCTCCTCTCCCGTCCTCTCCCCTCCCCTCCCCTCTCCTCTCCTCTCTCCCCATCCCCTCCCCTCCCTCCCCTCCCCTCCCCTCCCCTCCCCTCCCCTCCCCTCCCCTGCCCTCTCCTCTCCTCTCCTCTCCTCTCCTCTCCTCTCCTCTCCTCTCCTCTCCTCTCCTCTCCTCTCCTTTCCTCTCCTCTCCCCTTCCTCCCTTCCCTCCTCTCCTCTCCTCTCCTCTCCTCTCCTCTCCTCTCCTCTCCTCTCCTCTCCTCTCCTCTCCTCTCCCCTCTCCCCCCTCTCCTCCCCTCCCCTCCCCTCCCCTCCCCTCCCCTCCCCTCTCCTCTCCTCTCCTCTCCTCTCCTCTCCTCTCCTCTCCTCTCCTTTCTTCTCTTCCTTCTCCCCTTCTTCTCTTCTTTTTTCTTTTTTTTGTCACCGGAGTTATTAGTGGGGCTTGGTGCCTGCACGACAAATTAACAGCTCTAGGCAGTCATTTGATCCCCCCCCTTTTCTTTCTTTTGTGTGTAGAGGCAGGAAGAAGCTGAGAGGGAAGGGGGAGGCAGAGAGGGAAAGAAAGAGAGGCACTTACCACAGCGCTTCACTGCTCGTGCTGTTTCTTCCCTACAGTTGCAGACCAAGGGCTGAAACCTGGGTCCTTGCTTATTGGGAGCTCTGGTGTTGAGGTGTATCTCCCTCTCCTTATTCTTGTCCTCTTTTTCTCAGTCTCTCTGTCTGAATGGAAAAAACAACCTGGAGTAGCGAAATTGTGCATGTTCAAGGCCTTAGGTCAACACACACAGAAAAAGAGAGTGGCCTTGAAGAAGCATATAGACAAACTTGCTCAGAAAATAGAAGTTCATTTATTTATTTATTTATTTTTAGTAGAGCACTGTTCAGCTCTCACTTTTGGTGGTATAGGGGATTGAACCTGGGACCTTAGAGCCTCAGGCATTAGACTATGTTTGCATAAGCATTATGCTGTCTCCCTCACCCTAGAAGTTCATCTTAAACACAAGATACTACATACATTCCGTTGTGGAATGTGTCATCTCTTAAGGACTCATTCATATACTTGAATTTCTTTTCCGAGGCAAAGTTTTAGATCCACTAGTAGCCTTTTCTCTGCACATGCGTGCTAGTGCTTGTGCATGAAGATCTTTGCTTCTCTGCCAGGCTGCGCACTTGTCACTGGAGCTAGGATTGGTGGTTGTCATATTGCTACTGGTGGAGTCCAGAGAAACATGACTCACAGCAAGGCTATCTGCACTGTGGGAAGAGTAGCTGTAAATCATCTGGAGAAAGGCAGATTTTGTATTTGTCTCTTGCTTACAGAGAATAACATAGCACTTGGGGAAAAATGTGCAGCACAGGATCCCATAGTTAGATATTAAAATAACAATAATCTCCACTGCTGGCAAATATTTACCAAAGGTGGTCACATAGACAGGGATGAATGTGATCCAAGCGATGAAGTAAATGAGCATGCCAAATGTTATAAATTTGGCTTCATTGTAATTCTCCGGTAACTTCCTGCCTTTGAAGGCAGATAGGAAGCAAATGAAAGCAAGAATTGCAATATAGCCCAGCATGGCGGCAAATGCAAGAATGGATCCCTCTTCACACTGGAGGATAATGACTCTGGGTAAGGAGATGTTTTCCTCCACAGCAGGTGCTGCAAAGACTAGCCAGAGCGTACATATGACCACTTGGATGCCCGTGCAAGTGGAGATAACGGGGATTGGCTTATAGAGACATTTCAACAAGTTCTGTAGCTTCGGATCAAAGCTAAAGGCTAGCAGAATTTTCAGAGATTTCATCAAAATGCAGGAAACACAGAGAGTAAAACTCACACCAAATAGTGTCTGCCTGGTTTTACAGGTGAAGTCCTGGGGTTCTCCAATGAAAAAGCTGGCACTTGCAAAGTTGAGGAAATGACAGAGGAGGATTACATAGCAGATTGCCAACCCCCCAGATGACTTCACCACTGGTGTGTTCAGGTTTTTTGTGAATAGTATGCCAATGGCCAGAACAAACACAATTCCCAGGAAGGAGAGGGCCAGGAGCAGGATAGCTAAGGGGTCGGTCCAGTTGAGATACTCGACTTCCTTTTCAAAACACATTGTGCTCCGTACGGGGGCCCAGTGAGTTTCATTGTTGCATAGAAGGCAGTGGTCCATATCTACAAGATAGAAGAGTTAGTTGCATTGCAAACATTTAAGCCACTAAACCATGTTGTTATTCACCAAAGAGACTGCAAGGGACTCCTTTCCCATATTAATCTTGAGCAGAGAAATGGATATAGGTACTTTTTTGTGACTCTAGTGTTACTAAACTCTGACTGTTGATGGTATCAGGGATCAAACCTGAGCCATCTCACATGCAAATCCTGTGCACCAACCTTTCACTATTTCACTAGCCCTGGATATAGATAATTGTCACATTGGTCAATTAATAAAGTATGCATGAGGGGCCAGGTAGTGGCACACCTGATTAAACTTGGGAATTTAGAGCCTCAGACATTAGTGTCTCTTTGCATAACCATTATGGCTTCCTCCTCTGGAGTTTTCCAGATTTGCTTCCCTTTCATTGATGCTATAAAAATAAGATTCCTGGTGACCAGTGCTTTCGGTCCTGGTGGAATGGGGTTACAGAGCCTACTGGTTTACTTCCCCTATTGTTTAACTCTCAGGGAGTATGGATCAAAATTGTTTGGGGGTTTAAAAGGTGGAAGGTCTGGCTTCTATAACTGATTCTCCACTGGAATGGACATTGACAGGTTGATCCATACTCCCAGCCTGTTTCTGTCTTTTGCTAGTGGGGCAGGGCTCCGGAGAGGTGAGGTTCTGGACACACTGGTGAGGTTGTCTGCCCAGGGAAGTCAGGATGGAATCCTAGTAGCGCCTGCAACTTGGTGGCTGAGGCTGCAGTGCTTCTGTGGATGTCTCAACTGTAGTTTTAACAAGTTTTTTAAGTGAGATAGTTGTTGATTTTTTTTTTTGTTTTGGGAGGAGAGTCTGTTCACTTACTGTCTGTTACTCCATACCCACACCTCCCTGACGTCTTCCCAACTCTTTCTTCCTTTTTTAAAATTTTTATTTATAAAATGGAAATATTGACAAGACTATAGGATAAGAGGGGTACATCTCCACACAATTCCCACCCCCAGACCAAGTGTTTCTTTAAAACCTCTCTGGGGGGATATACTTCTGATTACTTTGCACAGTACCTATTCAACTTTATGTAGTGTTTATGTCTTCTTCATTAATCATAAAATTAGATGATGTTTCTGTCTATAAACTCCATAAACTTTCCAGCATCCTCTCCTTTCTAAATCCTTTTCTTTTTCAGATATTGTTCTTCATTTAATCAGTGCTGTGTGTTTCTATTATTTTTCTTGTCAAACAGAAAAATAACCTTTTTACTGAATGAAAGTTGTGTGCTCTAAAGATGCAGAGGAGAAGATATCCTTTCGTGGTCTGGGAGGTGGTACAATGGATAAAGCACTGAACTTTCAAGCTTGAGTTTGATCCCCAGCAGCACATGTACCAGAGTGATGTCTGGTTCTTTCTCTCTCCTCCTCCTATCTTTCTCATCAATCAATAAATGAAATCTTAAAAAAAGATAAACTTTCAATTTTTTCTTTTTATTTTTTAAAAGAGTATTTTATTTATTAATTAATGAGAACGATTGGAGAACAGAGAGAGAAAGAACCAGACATCACTCTGGTACATGTGCTGCCAGGGATTGAACTCAGGACCTCATGTTTGAGAGTCTAGTGCCTCATCCACCGCACCACCTCCTGGATCACTCCTTTTGGATTTTTCTAAAAGATTTCTTTTGTTCTACAGTTGTTCTCAGTCTTCTACATTTTTTTTTTTGATAGATATAGAGAAGAGGGAAGGGAGAGAGGGAGAGAGAAAGAATGAGAGAAACTACAGCAGTGAAGCTTCCTTTAATGTGGTAGGGGCTGGCCTTGAACCTGGGTCAGGCACATGGCAAAGCAACACACTATCCAAGTGAGCTATTTTTCTGGTCCTACACTTGCTTTTAAAAGTAATGAGTTACTTTTATAGTTATCAAAAGACAGTCCAGACTGTATTTTGAAAGACTTTGTACACATTTATGGGAAATAAATGTTGCATATTATTTCTCAGTGTTTTTATTTACCCAACTATAAGCAGTTGCTGGATACCACATTACCTAGTAAATCTCCCTCACTTAATTAATTATTTTGGCAACATAAGCTATCTTAGGTTGGTATAAAAGGCATTTTTGTAAGACAATAATAAACATGGATACTGAAATATTTACACTGAGGTACTTCTCATCTTGCAACCAATAAGAAAAATGAATAAAGTTCTATCTGGGGACTGACCTGGATCCATGTTTTTCAGATTTTATAAATAATGAATAGAAATGTTGCTTTAAATATGAGAAAATAATAGTTTTAAAGTAGGCTCAGTTCTCTAGAAAGCATTAAAAGCTCCTTTTAGGGATCTGAAGTCTGCTGACCTATCTCATTTTTTAAATTAAACTAAACTGGGAGTCAGGCGGTAGCGCAGTGGGTTAAATGCACGTGATGTGAAGCACAAGGACTGGTGTAAGGATCCTAGTTTGAGCCCCTGGCTCCCCACCCACAGGAGAGTTGCTTCACAGGCGGTGAAGCAGGTCTGCAGGTGTCTATCTTTCTCTCCCCCATCTGTCTTCCCCTCCATTCTCCAATTCTCTCTGGCCTATCCAACACAACTACATCAATAACAACAACATTAATAACTACAACAATAAAACAACAAGGGCAACAACAGGGAATAAATAAATATTAAAAAAACTAAACTAAACTAAATCGAATTTTAGTCACAAGACTTTTTGCTAGGGCTCATTGCCTGTATGATGACTTCACTGCTGCTGATGGTTATTCTTTTTTTCTATTTCAGGTTGTTGTGAATGGTAAAATGTGCACTGACTGGTTGTACCAGCACCTGACCCCATCATTTTAAAACATGTCTATTTTGTCAGGAAATAACATACCCAGTAGAGTGCACACTGTACCATGTGTGAGGACCTAGGTTTGAGCCCCCAGTCACCACATGGGAATAGATACATAGAGGAAGTTTCAGGAGTCATGGAGCAGTGCTGTGAGGCCTCTCATCTCTTTCTCACTCTCTCATTCGCAGGAGTC